>NW_022104341.1:42428383-42442398 GCF_000313985.2 Echinops telfairi
GCAACAGAAAGTGGTTTGTAATAGTCTCTGGGCTTAAAGGCCTATAAAGAGAGCAGCTAATGTCCAGGTAAAATGGTAGTGGTTATGTATAGCATTTCATTTAGATTTGAATCACCTACGAATTAACTTTCTCCTATATTAACAAAAATATTTTTGTACTGATACTCCTACCAACACTATTGAAAATTGCCATGTTATCTCTAAAACATTTCCAATAAAATGATTTTAAAAAAGAAAATTTGGTTGCACTTAATTGTATATAATTTAAAGGTAACACATTCGCTTTCTCTTCTAAAATATGGTTAAATAGTGTGGTAGTTGGATGATTCTATGTCTAATAGACATTCATGGCCAGGATGGGTTTCAAGCTATCAATGGAGGGGTAGCTTGATCACACCTCCTTGGGGATGTAGTCTTTTGTACGAGAGGGAGGGACTCTGGGCACTGTCTCTCTCTGCTGTGTTGCTCCTGGCTCTCGTGACCTTGGTTCTCTGAACACACCAGCTTGTGATCATCCTACGTCCCGTCTCATTTTCTTTGTCATTAGCTGGTGACTATGTGAGTCTGAAGAGAGATTTAGGAACTAGCCTTAGAAGGATGGATTTGAGCTGGACTGGGCTGAGGTGCCTTCTTGATATATACTTATTTCTAGATATGAAGCTCTTTCTTAACCATAGATATATCTCTAGAGATACTGTAGTGTGTCTCTCTAGATTTACTTCTCTAGACAAACCAATCTAACACAAATACCTTTATGTTAATTTGAAAATGCTTAAATGTGGCTCTTCAGATCATGTCTCTGCACCTTCCACTAAGTTTTTCGTTGGGCAATGCAAATAGGGTATGTGAGACACTAATAGAAGGGATCAGTCAGTATTTCTCTAGATCTGAGCGAGCCATCTCAGGAGGAGAATTAGAGAATCTCATGACTTCCAAGAGAGGAGAACCATCTCAGGAGGATGGGAACTATTTCTGTCGGAAAGTGAAGGAGAGAGATGAGGAGCCAGGCTGCGATTATAAGGCAGTGTGGAAGAGGTGCAGGAGAGCTTCTTGGCTCACAGAGGCACCCGTCAAGAGACCGCATGAGTGACTGAGAGTCCGAGAACCAGAAAGAGAAGCTTAGGTCCTAGTTGAGAATCCACAATTCTGTAGACCAATGACTGTATCCTTGATGATTTCTGGTCCTAGCTTGTGGTAATCTGTTAACTTTTCTAATAAAGCCCCACAATCATGAATTTTGTCGGTGAGTTCTGTGTGGCCATCTCAGTGGATTAGCAAACCCAACAGGGGAGAGAACCCTGTGAGGAATGGTTGATATCAGAGTAAGATTTTTAAAAATAATAGAGGGTGGAGGCATGTCTGATTTCAGCATGTCTGATTTCAGCTTGGAGTGGGCATGGAGTTGAATTCTCATACCTATTGAAGCTGGAGGAGATCCAATGTGGCCCTCATTCTTGGTTTATTTTCAGATATTATTAAAAATACATCTAAACTAATTAGTCTCATATTAATTAAGTGAAATTTGAATCTTTTAGAAAGAAATCTTAAAGTCATGTTTAGAAGTTTAACTAACACCAAATCTTCTACTTAAATAGCAATTTCTTTTCTGAATAGGATGACTATTTTTACTACATTTTAGGAAGAAAACCATAATAAAATATAGAATATGGCTGTATTTTATTATTATATCATACAATTGATTAGCAAAAGATGAGTATTGTTTGGATCTGTATAGAAGAAATATTTTTTTTAGATAGGTGAGTTGTTAAAGTCATATGAAGTGTTACTGAAAAAAGGCATTTGTTTGACCCAAAATGCCAGCAACACCTAATAAAAATTTTTATTGCATGGTGATGACACTGGTATACTAGAAAATGCATAAACTCACCTGTTTAGCATTTAAAATCTCTTGAACATTTTCCATTTGTTTATAATGTTTTATTTCCTAAAACTTGAAGTATCTTGATTTCATTTATTCAACTGAACTATGCAATTGCACAATATTTTCCTTTGCAATTAAGTGAACAGTCTTTTGTATTGCTTATTGTTAAACTATGCTATAATCCAGAGAATATGAAATTTCTTTTCCTGACATTGAATTTCCAAGATGCATGAATAGTATCCTTATATCAGTACTCATGTAAGAAAAATTTATTGATTATAGATACCAGGACTTGGTTTGTAGATTAAAAAGTAGGAAGATAACAGGCCTATTTGGGCAGCATTAAGTTAATTTTGAATTTCAAATACCACTATTTTTTCTGGAAATCTAGAATCCCTTCTATTCAATTATAAGACCGTTTTCAAATACCACTAACTGCCTAGCAGTATACTTTTGAAGTTAAAGTGGTGCTTAGACACATGCTTTTTAGCCTCAACAATGTTGCAATCTTCATACAGAAAAAGAGGCTGTGTACATAACATTTTAGATGTTAAATAGATTGTGTGTATGTGTGTGTGTGTGAGTGAATGCATGTGTGTGTGTGTGAGTGTGTGCTTCTGGCTTCTAGGTCTTCAAACTTTTTCACTTATCACTTTGACATTTTTTAAAGCAATGCATCTGTCCCATCAGCTCTGCTCAAAGATCTCTGAGGTTTGTATTAATGAGAAACCCAAATATGTATTTCTTAATTTTTAATTAAGACCTGAAGCAATATAAAACAACATAGTTTCTAATGTATTTTCTATATCTTCTCTATATATAGTCTCACATAGATAAAGTAAAATTATCTCATTTGTTCTAAACTTCTTAATAAAATTTTCTTGTGATCACTGGCTTCTTTTTTCCCCTTCTTCCTATGTGCCTTAATTTTTTCTGAAGTCTCATCCTTTCCTCAAATGAGTCTACTATTTATTTAATCTGAATCCGAATACTACTTTGTATGTCTTTTGTAGCCAGATTTTCTTTCTATTAAAAAAATTCTATTTACTATATTAAATTGCATGCTTCTTTTCTTCTATATGGTTGCACATAAATATTTGAATTTTTGTACTTGGACTTAGCAATTAATGCATTGAAGTGTTAAATGGTAAATATCAAACTAAGTTTCTTTTCAGTATGAACCATGGCTATTGAAAAGAGTGAAACTATTTTGGAAAATAGTAAGAGAAGATCTCAAACTAGAAAATAAAATCTGCATATTTTTCAACAATGTGTATACTTTTTTTTGACATATTGGAGAGAACACAGTTTGGCCTGCTGAAATGACATAAATAAAGCTGTGAGGTACAGAAGCAGAAGTCCAGCTTAAGCAACAATGAGGAGAACACCAGACTTATTTAGCAGAGAGGAAGAAAGGAAAATCTTATCAAGTATTTGCTTGGTGATTTATAAGCTTTATTACATCATTGTGTTGAATTGAATTGCATTCTTGGTCAAAAGTCTTATACTTAATTCATTACCATCGAGTCAATTCTGACTCATAGCAACCTCATAGAGCTAGCCCTGTGGGGTTCCCATAGGGTACCTCTTTAGGAGCGTGCAGAGAGCACAGGCTGGTGGTTTCAATGCTGGCTTTGCAGTTTACAGCCCAAAGTAGCCCACTTCACCAACACGGGTCTTCAATAGCTTCTACAGGACAAAACAAATCTTCAATAATGTTGGACAAGAAAGGTTAGTGGGGAGGAGAATCAATATCATAATATTTTTCTTTAAAGAAGATTGACCAAATGAAAAGAGCAATTTACTTTATATATCACATAAAATACATTTGGATGTAGGGCTAGCAAATTTAGTACAGTGGCGACACAAATCTGTAAAGAATTTAGATTCCTTTTATCATGCAGCTCCATATTCATTAGCTTCCAAGTAGTGACTCGGGCTGACTGCCAGAACTCCGAGACTCGCGCTCATCAAGGAGAAAGGGGCAAATTGTGTTTGACAGACTTTTTATTAATATTCTAAGACAAGGTTAATTTATTTCTTTATTCTAGGTTTCCATGTACCCAGGTAAATATCAGAGATCTTCTTAATATGGAAAAAGGGTAGCATTTATATTGATGACTATTTTGAAGTTTTAGTTACTGAGTTTTATAAGAAGACAATTTTTGAAATCATTGAAAATACATTTCAATAGAATGATGAAGATAAAACTGAGGAGCCACTAGAACAAGTGTTATATAAATGAAATTTTACATCATATATTAAGGAAGACGTTTTCCTATGAAAGGAAAATTAAAAGCAGGGATGTGTCTAGGGAAGACCTCAAAGTTAAGAGATTGGAGAAAATCTATAGGTGGATGAATTTATGAGACACAATTGGAAACCTGGCATAAGTGAAGATTTTGAAATCCCTCCTTTGTGTTAATTGGAAACGTAATATGTACTGAGTAAAATGAATTGAACTGAAGAGGATGACAATTTGAAATATTCCATCACATAGTCATCGTGTTCTCAGATTAATAGCAGCACAAATTATGTAGCGTAAGTAAGAGGAAACGAAGATAAAAGGACCAGACAAAACATTTGGGTTACGGTTAAGTATTTCTCTAAATAAAATCAACTAACAGTGCAATGTTGCAAAGTTGTGGATGATACCAGTTCAAATTTTTTTTTCCAAGAAAACTCACATGCCTATTAAAAAGTACTTTATTCAAGATTTTGTCTGATTTGGATTGGTTGGATATTGTATAATTCTAAAAAAAATAAGATCTACTAGTAGTCATACTAAAGAAGTATGTTTTGCAAAACTGCATTTGGTTTTGTATTGACATTGTTATTATTTAATTATGAATTTCTCAAAAAGAGTTTTCTCTCTTTCCAAATTTTGCTGTCAGAGATAAATTCTTAGCAGAGTTAGGAATGCAATGTTGGCTTCCCAAGCAGAAAACTAGTTACATGAAGTGCTGAAAAGTCACCAGTAACTTTTTCAGTGAAGCTATAAATAATAGCTATGCTGTGCCTTGGGAAAACAAACATGGGCCTAAAACTTTATTAACAGTTGGAATGTTTTCCCCTTTCCCCCCCATGAACTGCTGTGTAAGTCACCTATAGGCTAAAACCCCTAAGTTATGTTCTATCCGTAGCAGACAAGGAGGAAGGTAATTGGTTTGTCTGGCTATATATCCATTCCAAATATATCAAACAAAGTATGCTCAGAGGTAGGGAGAGAAATCTTATAAAATGATAGGGGAACATGAAAATACCTAGTAGATTATTTTTAAGTGATGAAATTAAAGGTTGCTTTTAATTTTTTTATGGGTTCTAACCACGCTCAGCTTGTTTAAAATATAGGATCAAGTTTATTTTCATGCATGTTGTGTTCCTGAAGTTATTAATATATATCGCCTATCTCAAATAAAGTGAAAATATTGTTCAAGCTAAAGTACATGTTTTTATTTTATAGTTGGTCAAAACTCCTGAGAAATAGTTGTTCAGTTTTGAAAGGTACATGAGAAATAAATCACCATCTCCATTTAAAAGTTCAGTTATTGGGAGAAAGCTGTATTTCTTTGATGCACAATTTGTCATTTAAAAAATCAACTCAGGATATAGGGAAGGAAATGGGAGAGAAAACGCAAAGAGGAATTGAATTATGGTTACAAAACTCCAAGCAATATGGCTTATTTTGATTGGTTATCTTTTCACCTAACTATTGTGAATTACATACAAGGAACCTATTGATAAAAGTAACAAGAAAACAAACAAACATAATATCATTTATTTTTAATCTAATGCAATTAAATGCACACTATGTTTTTGTCCCTTAACACCAAATATATTTAAAATAATATATTTTCTTAAAGGAATAGAAGTACATATCTGCTTTGTTTTAAACCTTATATAGTCAGTTCAATTCAGCAGGTATTCATTGAAGGCTGATTTAGAATGGGTCTGAAGAAGAGCCCTTGAGAAAAAAGACAGATGTGCGTGGAATGACCAGAGCTTGTTTCTTTTGAAAGAGCATGAGGAGTTGAAAGGAAATAACCTAAACACCTCAGCATGTCTGTCTGGTCTTTGAAGTGCCATCACCTTTTTATCGAAAAGCTATTCCATTTTTTAATTTCTTTTGTTGCTGTAAAGATTTATGTTAGGAATAGTTGAGGGGTTTGTTGCTAGTTGTTTTTTGGTTTGCTTTTGTGTTTTTAGCTAGCTTGTTTTGGAAATGTAATTGCTAAGAAAAGGAGTGGAAATCAAGAGAAAAATGTCTTTTCTTTTTTATTTTGCATCATTTTTCAGCTGTGACGAATTGTGCTTGGGTTTATTAATGAGGGAGAAATGGAGGGACAATTCCAAGTGCCTTATTCTTTTACAGCAAGTATAAAATTGGGGCAGAACAACCTGCTTACATTTCTGTCCTTCTCAGAATATTATTTAATCTATCAATTTTTAAGTACCTTAACTAATATAAAAACCCTTCAAAAATATATTTTGTAATAAACTAACTCATTTGTGTTTTTCATGTTGTTTTTCTTTCTTTACATTCCTTTAATGTGATTTAGTATTCTTCATTTGATTTTTACTTACCACGTGTTTCACTATAGATACCACTTTTTTAGACATTTTTTGGCAAACACGGATGTGTATAGGAATGGAGAAGGATTCCTGATGGCTCAATGAGATGTTTCTTAGGAACTTTCATACTCAATGTGCTAAGTTCCATTTCAACTACTGAAATTGATACCTAAACATTCTCTATTTGAAAGCCCTCCTCTGCCACCATTTTTCAATTCTTTGTCAATATAACTAATCTACATTTCAATCCTCCCTTCCCTCATTAATCAATCCCAGCATCGATCAGTTTTATAGTTTCATAAATGCAAATATTATTTCTTAACATGATTTACAAATATACATATTATATTAAAATAATCATATGTAATTAGCATTTGTTTTCAATATTAATATTTCACATCTATACTATTAATACATTATCTAATATAATTAATTGATGAATATTTTATTAGATTCTTAATTAATATTATCCTGTTTTATTATGTTATAGAAGTTTGAGTTTTAATTCCCTAGTAATTTGCTGACTTTTGTGATCACAAAGTTCGGAAATTTTATTATGAGTGTCTGTAAGGAAATTCTCAAGTTAAGCCAGAACTCTTTATGATCATAGAATGAAACTTGGGGGCTTATTTTCCCATCCCACCCAGTGATATCCAGGTATTTCATTCATTTATTGCTGCCAAACTGGTTATTTTTCTAAAGTTCTTTAATAAAATAACCCCACTCATTAGTAAAACATTATCAAGAAGAGATTAATAACTGAACAAAGGAACAAGTGGTTTCTAACACCTTTCTGCCATTGCTCATGCTTGCTGTTGCTAGGGGCCATGAAGTCAGCTCCGACCCAAAGGGACCCTCTGCACAACAGAAAGAAACAGCAGGGCCTTGCAACAGCCTCAGAACTGTCCCTATGTTTGAGCCCATTGATCAGTCACTGTGTCAATCCATCCCATGGAGGGCCTTCCTCTTTTTTGCCATCCCAGCACTTTACCAAATATGATGTCTTCTCCAGGGACTCTTCGCTCCAGACACTATGTCCAAAGTAAGTAAAATGAAGTCTTGTCATCCCTGCTCTAAGGAGCACTCTAGCTGTACTGCTTCCAAGGCCCTTTCAATGTTCTCCTCCGGCACTGCAAATCAAATTCTTATGGTCTTCTACAGCCTTCCTTCCTCATGACGTTATCTGTTGGTCCAGTGTGAAGATTTGGTCTTCCTCACATTGAGTTTTAATCTGTTCTGAAGGCTAAAATCCTTGAACTTCATCAGCTAATGCTCCAATTCCTCCTCACTTTCAGCAAGCAAGCTTGGGTCATCTGCATGCCATAGGCTGTTAATAAGACTTCCTCCAATCCTGGTGCCACATTTTCCTGCATATAATACAGTTTCTCTGATGATTTGCTCAGCATAGAGATTGAACCAGTGTCTTCAGAGGATACAATCGTGGTGCCCACCTTTCCTGAGTTAAACCATGCACTATTCCCTTGTTCTGTCTCACAACTGCCCTTTGAGCTATGTATACATTCCTCATGAACATATGAAATATTCTGGAATTCCAATTCTTCTCAAGGTTATCCATGGATTATGTTCCACACAGTTGAATGCCTTTATGTCAATGAAACACGAGTGAATGTCTTTCTGGTATTCTCTGCTTTGAGTCAAGATCTATCTGACATAAACAATGATATCTCTTGTTCCAAGTCCTCTTCTGAATACAGCCTGAACTTCTGGAAATTCCCTCTCAATGTGCTACTGTAACCATTGTTGGATGATCTTAAGGGCAATTTTATTTATGTATTATATCAATGATATCTTTCTATAGTTTGAGCATTCCGTTGGGTCACCTTAGTAGGTTCTCAATAGCAGGTCATGCTTAGTGCATTTGAACTTGCAATCAAGTATGCCAGTATTATTTATTTCAAAGGCATAAATGTTCAATTATTGCTTAATTTGGGGTGCGTTGTAAACTTGTGAATTTACTTAGCTATTAATATGCAAAGAAAAGAAACTTCTGCGAATTGCAGTCATTTAAATTTTGAGTAAAAATCTGTTCAACACTGTTTAACATATTAGTAACATAAGAGGTAGAAAGATCAAGAGCATTTCTATTTCTCAGTATATTTTTATTTTTATACTAAAAACTCCATTCTGTATTAACAGGTAATTTATATCCCATTTGGCAGCTAAACAAAAACAAATTCATTACAAGTAAACCAATTTACTCTTATAAGCACTGTTAGCGATATTCATTTCAGTTACAGAGACTGTGTGTTCTCATCTGTAAAAAACACAAGGCTAAATGAATGAATGTAGTTTCTTGCTCACATTAGCATGCTATGATAGTATAAATTAATTTTATATTTTATTTACATGTTAAGCAGATAATATCAGAAAAATACATTCTAGATCATGATTGTTTTCTGAGGAGCATTTAAGTTTTTCGATTGAAGAAAGTTAAAGTAAATGATAAAGAAATCAATTATGAATATATTCTATGTGTTAGTAATTTCAAAAAAGAAGCACTCAATTTTCAGTAATGATAAATTGTTAGCACATTACCAAACAAAACTGATCTCTTTCAAAGACACATGTTTTTCTCTTCTTTCCAATAGCTTTGATACATTTACTCAACTGCAACTGCAAGAGTACTCCAACCCTTCTCACGGAGTGCATTCACCTCTCCTTTAATGGTGAATTCTGAGGTCCCTCTCCTTCTACTGGCTGTAAGACACTGCTAGGAAAGAGACATAAATTACAACTGATTATGTGAAAACTTATAATGTGCTACCTACCCTCTAGTTTATGAATACTTTTCTTTCTTCTGATTTGAACTGCAGATATTAATAAACAAAAAAGGTTGGTTTTTAAAATTTAGATCTATAGTCTTAATTGCCATTGCATAAGCCAAATGCCCTTTTTTCTTTTATTTCACTATATAGATCAGTTAATTGGCCCAACTAATAATTGTCAAGTGAAGGGATTAAAATCCCTTCAGTGGCAGGATTAAAAGCATTAATCTCAAAGAAATTGAGTTATAACAAGTCATACTATATATATTTTTTCATTACTTCAAGGTGCAAGTTCTTTGTCTTGGCCTTTTAAAAAAAGAATAAAAATCATTTTATCATATGTTATAAATTCATCAATGATATTTAAAAGTTTGTTGTGCTGTGCCATTCGGTTGAATCTCACACTCAACAGCACATGACCAATGGAGCAGAGTATAGCCCGGTCCTGTGCCAGTCCCACAAGTGTTCTTATGTTTGAACCTGTGGTTTCAGTCAATGTGTGAATCCATCTTGTGAAGGGTTTTCCTTTTTTTTTTTTTGCCCCTCCACCAAGTGTGATGGTTAAAGATTATGTTAACTAGACACTCCTGGGTAAGGTTAAGAGTAGAACACAACCTAATTGGGTCCATGCCTGATGATACCTCCTTGGTGTCATAAATCTTTTTATATAAAAGAGAGAAATCTAGCAGAGTTGAAACCTCTTTGAATCTTCACCTGTTGCCAGAGCTGGGTCATATGTTTGTTTTTCAATCTCCATGTTGAGTAGCCTGTTGATTCCAGAAGCCATCAGCAGATCACCAAGAGTGGACTCCTTCTATTGGCTTGGGACTTATGCATCTAGGAGCCCCTGTGCCCCAGCTGCATAATCCTGCTTCCTGTTCATCAGCTTCCATGGATCACAGAAGCTTGACTTGAACTAGATTGCACTAACCTTTCTCTACAACTCTACAAGCCATGTCTTGATATAATCGCCTTCTATACTCAACACGTGTCACTGGTTCTGTTTCTCTAGATAATCCAACCCAACACATCAAGCATGATGTCCTTGATCTGGAGTATCCTGATAATGTGTCCAAATTATCTCAGATGAACTTGAACAATCCTCATTTTTAAAGAGCATGTTGGCTGCACTTCTTCCAAAACAGAATTGTTAATTCTTTTTGACAGGTAAGTGCAATATTCTTCCCCAGTACCATATTGTAAATGCATCCATTCTTCTGCAGTCTTCCATTTATCAATGTACAACATTTGCATGCATTTGAGGGCATTGAAAATTCAATGGCTTGGGTCAGGCACACTTTAGTCCTTAAAGTAACTTCTTGCCTTTCAACACTTTAAAAGAGGTTGCATGCAGCAGATTTACCTATTTTAATACTTCTTTTGATCTCTTGACTGCTGCTTCCAGGAGCATTGATTGTGGATCCAAGTAAGACAAATCATTGATAACTTCAACCTTCTCTTCATTGATCATATTACCTATTGGTCCAGTTGTGAGGATTTGGGTCTTCCTTTTATTGAGTTTTAATCCATCCTGAAGGCTACAATCCTGGATCTTCATTACAAGTGCTTCAACTCCTCCTCACTTTCAACAAAGAAGGCTGTGTCATCTGCATATCAGACCTTGTAAATAGGCCTTCCTCCAATCTTGATGTCTAGTTCTTCCCCCACTAATCCACTTTCTCTGATTACTTGCTCAGCATGCAATTTGAATAAGTATGGTGTGAGGATAGAAACCTGGCATATACCTCCCCTGATTTAAACTATGCCACATCCATTCTCCTGTTCTGTTTGCACGGTTGTCTATTGGTCGATGTACAAGTTTCACATGAGCATAATTAAGTGCTCTTGAATTCCCATTCTCCTGGAGGCGATCTATAGTCTGATATGATCCATACAGTTGGATGTGTTTCCAATCAACGGAATATCAATAAACAACTTTCTGCTATACTCAGCTGTCAGCCAAGGTCTATGTAATGTCAATCCGCTGCTCCACATCCTCTTCTCAATATGGCTTGGACCTCTCACAGTTCCCTGAAAAGATGTTGTTTCAACAGTTTTTGGATGATCTCCAGTAAAAATTTACTCGCATGTGGTATTAATGATATTGTCCTATCATTTGAATAGTTTGTAAGGTCACTTTTCTGTGGAATCAGTAAAAATATTAATATCGTCCAGTGAGCTGTCTTCTAAATTTCTTGGCATTGAGGAGTGAGAGTTTCCATGCTTCATCAGTGTGTTGAAACATTTCAATAGCCGTTCCAACAACTTGTGGAGCTTTGGCTTTGGCTAATGCTGTCAGGGAAGCTTGCCTTTCTTCCTTCAATACCGTTGGTTCTTGATCACTTCCTAAAATGGTGCACTATTGACTAGGTCTTTGTAGTACCGTGACTATGTGCATTAGTTCCATCTCTATTTTGATAATTTCTGAATCATTCAATATTTTTCCCATAGAATCTTTCAATATTGCAAACCAAGGCTTGAATTTCTCTGGAGTCTTACCATTTAAGAAGCTGAATGTGTTATTTTTTTAATTTTCTAACTCTAGGTCTCTGCACATTGCATTATAATACTTGACTTTGTCTTGTAAGGTGCTCTTTAAACTTCTCTGTTCAGCAATATAATTCATCATTCCTTCCATTTGCCTTAGCTATTCTATGATTAGAAGCAAGTTCAGAGTCTGTTAATTTCCTACCTTATTAATAATCTTTTGTTTTCTTCATGTGTGATATTGTTATGTCCTCCCATTAGGTTTTCCGTCATTACTGTTCAATGCTTCAAATCTGTTCTTGAGGGGTTGCTAACATTTGGGTGGGATATGAGCAAGGTCTTATTTTGATGCTCATGGACTTGTTCTAATTTCCATTGACTTCAACCCAAATTTACATATGACCAATTTATGGTCTGTTCCACAGTTGACCTGAACTTAACTGCTAAAATTGAGCCTCTCCATTATCTTTTCCAAAATGTAATCAGTTTGATTTCTGTGTATTTAATCTAGAGAAGTCTATGTGTAGAGTCACTATTTATGTGGTTGAAAAAAGGTATTCTCCATCAACAAATTTTGGGGCTTGCCAAATGTTTTCATGGGATTTCCATCTTAATTTCTATCACCAAGACCATATTTTCCAACTCCTATTCTTTCCTCTTTGTTCTCAATTCTTGACTCCAATCACCAATAATTATCAATGCATCTTGAGTGCATGTTTGAACAAACATGCCTTAGTAGAAATCATTTTTTTCATCAGTAGTTTTAGTGGTAAGTGGATAAATGTGAATAATAGCAGTATTGATTGAATTTCGCTGTATATCCATAAATTTAATACTACCACATACAACATTGTACTTCAAGATCGATCTTGAAATATATTTGACGATGAATGCTGTGCCATTCCTCTTGATTGTCTCATTCTCAGCACAGTAAACCATATGCTTTTCTGATTAAAAATTGTAATATCAGTTTATGTCAGCTCACTAATCCTATGATAACTATAGTTATGCATTTAATTTTAGTTTTGATACATTCTTATTTTCCTAGATTCATATCTTGTACCTTCAACGTTCCAATTATAGTAACATTTTCATTTTTTTCTTCCCATTTTGCCCATCAGGAACGAAGGTTCTGAAAGCTCTACTAACACAGCTTTATTCCATCCACACCACTGGTTGACTCTACCTGGAGAAAGCAGCTTGTCCTCCATCCTTTTTGAGCGTCTTCAGGTTGTGGGGCTCATCTTCTGGCAGCATCTCTGATAATCTTCTGATTCTTATTTCATAATGATTCAATGCCTTGCATTAAATTGTCAGCGGCCAATTCCTTCGGAGTGGACAGCAAATTCCTTCTCTGGAGTCATTTCTTCATCTGGAAGGCTGTTGATACCTCTTCACTTTGGTTGACTCTGTGGACATTTGGAAAAACCAGTGACACACATTCCAGCATCATGTTACCACACAAGTCACCACATTATGACAAGCTCATAGACAAGTAGTTTATTCAAAATTCTAGCTAAGATATATTATCTACATTTTCAAGGTTTCAGAAACTACTCCAGTTCTAACTAAATAGGTGCTATCAAGATATCTATTCATCTTAAAAAGATACTCTAAATGTATAAAAGTGGAATATTTTGGAACACCATGATATTAATTTATAAAATTTTCAAAAATAAAATTTGAGAATTCTTACAATCATTAAAATTTAGAGAACTTAATAAGAAAAGAAATACTAAAACACAGACTTGTTAATCCATGTTGAGTTTATTTTAACTAATAGAGGCCCTATAAGACAGATCAAACTTGCACTCTAGAATTTTCTAAACTATCTTAGCTCTGTGGGATAAGCATTGAACAGCTAAAGCACCAGTCACTCTGTGGGAGAAAGATGAGGCTGTTTCCATAAAGCTTTGTAGCTTCAGAAATCTTGTATAGAGTCACTATAATTGGAATATAACTCAATGGCGATTGTGGTAGGTACACTTTCTGGAAGCTTACTGATATATCTCTCTACCTCAGAAAGTTTGTTGTGTTTGGTGCTATCAAGTCAGCTCTGATCCATAGCAACCCTATGCACAAAACCATGAAACATTGCATGATCTGCAACATCTTCAGAATTGTTCCTATGCCTGAGCCCATTGATGGAGGCACTATGTCAGTCCATCTTGCTATGCGCCTTTCTTTCTTTGCTACCCCTCCACTTTGCCAAACATGGTGGCATCCTTCTCCAGGGACTAGTCTTTCCTGAAAATGTGTCCAAACAAGGTAAGATGAATTCTTGCTAT
>NW_022104341.1:42442977-42459205 GCF_000313985.2 Echinops telfairi
ATAAGAAGATTAAGGTGGATTGAATCCCCATTCTTCAGGTCACAGCCGGATGTAAATTAAAGGACACTTCCTAGACATGTGACATACTTCTTTGTAAGTGAACACTGTGTAAAAGCTTACTAACCTTACTGGGTCTAGATTTTGCATCTGGCTCATTGAGAGATGGTTCTTTAGATTGAACAAACGCCTGCCATATTGCATGCCTACCCTGAGATTCTTCATTGACCTGCCTTCTAATTTGGCAAGCTAAGATGAATTCACTTCTTTGAAGACACTAGTCTGTTGCCCTCCTGCAGACATTGGGTCATCAGCCCTTTTCTACATCAGGAGCCATCTTAAGCCTTACATCTGACTCACAGACTTAGAAACTGCCTGCTCTTGGTTTGACCACTTCTGCAATTATGTGAACCATTTTCTTGATATACATTTATTTATTTATATAAATTTGGTTTCCCTCTCTAGAAAAAACAGCCTAAAATGTTAATTTGATCAAGAAAAAATTAACATCCACTGATGTGATATAGGTATGTTTTTGATTTATCATCCAGGAAAGTACTTCTTGACCTAAAGGTTTTGTTAATGTCGAGGGAAAATGAAATGGAATATTCTATTAATTTCATTATTCAGTGAGCCAGCATACTCTAATCATATTTTTCTTAAATTATTTATTTCCCCAGGTTCATTTCAATCAATTTGTTAAATAAAGGCAACATTATGATTATATTTTCACTCGAACATCATTAATGAGGATGAAACATTTATATATTGATAATATATTTTTTAAAAATTAAAGCTCATATTGCTTTGGATTATAGTCGATGCAATAAAATATTTTTCACAATATATGTATACAGAGTTTACATGCAAACATCATATTTATTTAAGATGCAATTCTTGTATGAAACCTTCTAATAAAGTACACTGAATTGAGAATATTTGTGGAGGCATCCTGCACTGTGATCAGCTCTGCACAGGTACAAGATATCTGTGTGTTTTTGTACTGTACTTTGAACCCAGGTTATTGATTGAAGGCAAATCACTAAATGACAGTAATATCTTACATAATATACTTCTGAGAATAAGAAAGAAGATGAACAAATTAGTCTTCCTAACCTCTAGTAAAATTCAAGCAAGATTGATTTCATCTAAAATTTTCAGAGGCAAGATTCTTTCATAGAAGTTCAATTACAATATTGTCATTTTCCTGTACTGCATATTGTATTTGCAAAATGAATATTATGAATATTTCAAATAAAACATAAGCAGTAATATAATTTATATGCAACATTATATTTTATATGTAAACCATCAAGCATTTTCTCCAGGGTTATAAAATATATCTGATGAATATCCCTTGTATTATTTAAAGTTTATGCTAAAAATGAATGATGTTTATTTGATTATATTTTAGTGTTTAGATGAATGAATATTAAACTAAAATTTTTATGCATAAAAATATGATCCACAAATTTCAAGTTTGTATACTAAACTACTTGTAAAAGTATAAAGTGTTGAGTTCAGATCAACAAATCACACAAAGGTAAATTTATACTGTAAAAAATACATTGATGTGCATTGTCCTATAAAAATGAAAATTAGAATGAGCTGATGTGTCAATGGCACTATCAAAAGTTTCCTGCAAGATATTATCACTATTTTAAGTTTTAAAGAAGAGTAAGATTAATAAATCTAATGAGGTTTGGGAAGTAAGACAGGCAAAAAAGTAACTTGGAACTTCTCCCCAGTATAGTTAACCAGGAGTGAACTAATCAAATGCCAAAAAGGGAAAAAGTGGACAAGAAAACAACCTACATTGTCACCTTTGGTTGACAGTTCCCAATCTGCTAATAACTGTTAATTCTTTTTTTTTTAACAACTGCACTCTTTTTATTTTCACTACCCAATAGCACCAAAGAGACTAAGATCAATACTCAAGACAAACTACTAGTCTTAGAAATCACTCTTCTGCTAGCCAAATAGACTATGGAGAAGGAATAGGCTGCCTAGTTCAGACAAATTAGCCAATGAAAACTCTATGCATAGCATCAAAACAGTGTCAGTTGCTGAAAATAGAATGCATAGAAGCAGCATATTGTCAGGGACAATCACAGGTAATGAGCCCCTCAAGTCGGAAGGTACTCAAAATATGACTGAGGAAGAGCTCCTTCTCAAAGTACAGTGGGTCATAATGACTCTGATGAAATAACGAAGTGGGACTTTCAGGACCTTCATTTGCATGAGCATGACTCAAATGAGACAAAAGTAACTCTAAATATCAATGAATAATTGGAACTATGAAGGGTAAATCTAGGAAAGTTAGAGGAAATAAGAATTAAATGGAACACAAAATATTGATATTCTAGGCTTTAGTGAGCTGAAATTGACTGGAATTAGTCATTTTGAATCTGAAAATCACAGATTGTTATGCAGGGAATGACAATCAAGGGGAGTGGCATTACATTCATCTTCAAAAAGGACTACCTTGAAATACAATACTCTCTGTGATAGGATCTGATCAATGCAACTCTTATTCAAATTTATGCAAAAACAACTAGAACTAGTGATGCAGAAAATGAAGAATTCTACCAAGCTCTTAAGTCTGAAATTTATCAAACATAAAATCAAGATTCACTGATAATTATTAGTGATTTGCTGCAGACATTGGGTACAAAGAAGGAATAGTAAATCGAAAACATGCTCTTGGTAATAGAAACAAAACTAGGGATCATATGATAGAATTTTGCAAGCCTAACCATCTTTCCACCATCAATATCTTTTTCTTAGCAACACAGGTGACAACTACACGTGTGGACATCTGTAGATGGAATATGCAGAAATCCAATGGACTACATATGTGGGAAAAGATGATGGAGATGTGAAATATGAGCATCTTTCACCAGGTCAGGAACCGACTATGGAGCAGACAATCAAATGCTCATGGATAAGCTTGGTTAGAAGTTGAAGAAATACACGTCCACAATAGCCAAAATATGACCTGAGGATTTCTGGTAGTTAGGAATTTTTTTGTTAACTAGACACTCCTGCATAGGGCGGAGACAACACTGTCAATCAGTAACAGCTTTATGGCACCTTGTTGGGGGTGTGGCAATTGGTATAAGACTGAGGGACTCTAGGAAACACTCTTTCTCTCTCTGCCCCTCCTGCCTCCTGGAACTCTGCTTGCCTTGGGGGCTGGCCCCACATGGGCCACCTGAGCCTGAGTGTTGATGGTACTCTGCCATATTTTCAGAAGCTAGAATCCATGTGATCGGTGGTCTGTGATCTTTCTGCTTCCTGGTTCATCAATCTACATCACTGACATAAGGCTCTATGAGTCTGAAAAAGGAATTATGGGCAAGCACCAAAATTATGGACTTGAATTGGACTGAGCTAGGATGTCTTCTGATATATAATGACTTATTGATATGAAGATCTTTCTTATACATAGATGGTGTCATTGAATTTGTAACTTGAGGCCAAAGAAAACCTGATCCCATCTGAATTCAAAGAGCATCTTAAGAAGCAATTTGCATCTTGAACCTTAATGACAAAAGACGTGATGAGCTGTGGAAGGACATCAAGAAGAAGGGAAAGGGTCATTAAAAAGACAAGAAAGAACGATCCCAGGGAATATCAAAAGAGACCCTAAAATTGCTCAGAAACATAGATTAGCTAAGACAAATAGAAGAAATGATTAATTCAAAGCACTGAGTAGCAAATTTCAAAGGGCATCTTTGAAAATATTATAATGGAATGTTCAAAGACCAGACTTAGAAAAATTGAAGAGGACTTTGAAGAACTTGCTAATGAAGCACAAGGATTGTAGTTTACAATGTGTACTACAACTCAATGTAAAGAAATCACAACTTGACCAATAAGTAGCATCATGATCAACAAAGAAAATATTAAATTTGTCAAAGATTTCATATTTCTTGGACCCATGATCAATACTCAGTGAAGCAACATTCAGGAGATCAAAGGACACATTGCATTGGGTAAATCAGCTACTTGAGCCCTCTTTAAAGTGTTGAAAACAAGGATGTTACTTTGAGAACTTAGGTGGTCCTGACCTCGTCCATGGTATTTTCAATTGTCTTATATGATGTGAATGTCGGACACTGAAGAAGGAAGGCCAAGTTAAAACAAATGTGTTCAAATTATGGTGCTGGTGAATTAAAGAACAAACAAATCCTTCCTTGAAGAAGTACAGCCAGAATGCTCCATAGAGGCAAGGATGTCAAACCTTCTTTTTATAGACTTTGAATATTTGTCAGAAGAGACAAGTCTCTGGAGAATGAGATCATGCATGGTAAACTAGAGGGGTAGAGAAATAGAGGAAGTCCTTCAAAGAGAAGGCCTGGTCTGATAAGCAGCTATAATAATGCGGTCAAACATAAAAATTGTGAGAGTGGTGCAGGACTGGGGAGGTTTTATTCCTGTTGTACACGGGCTCACTATGGTCACAACCAACTGCATGATATTTAACACCAACGAGTCACCCAAATGCAATTGGCACTGTGGACTTGATTATAACTCTTAAGTCATATCTAGAAAATTCTAATTAAATATGACATTCCTAATCTGTTTAATTAGTATGATATAAAACTATTCATCTATGCTCTTTCACATACACTGACCAACTAAGCATGCTGTTGAAGAATGTTCTACATTTAAAAGATTAATCACAGCATTTCATAAAATTTTTGGTAAATAGAAATATTAATATCTCATTAAAGTATGTAGAAAACATAATTAGGGTTTCTGTTAGCTGTTGCTCCCTTCTGAGACCAAGAGTCTAAATGTAAGCTCTGTTGGGTATATTTATAGTTCCTATGAGGGTGTATCCTATGAACTCATAGCCTATGCTTAACTGCTCCCTTCCCAGTTTAACTCTGAAATAAATGATGTGGTCTCATCAAATACTGATGGTACTACTGGGTAAGTGTTGAACCACAAACTCAGCAGTTCAACGCCACCAAATGATGCATAGTAAACACTGTTCCTGAATGGTGTACAGTCTCCGAATACCTATACAGAGTCATTAGGAGTAGTAATAAATTCAATGACAGTGGGTATTACTAGATATAATGGTCAATGATGTACATCATACAAAAACCAAAATTGCTACTATGAGATTATGTTTTTTTGTGTGTGCCAACCTGGCTCCCATAAGAACATGCAAGCAGAATTTAGCATGTTAATCAGGTTGCAACTTGATTACAGGGAGATCAAGATAAATGGCTCTCTGAAGGCTGGCCTCTTTCTCTCCCTGCTTCCACATTTCTGTTGACAAGCCACCTGGAGTGATGCTGAGATCTGCAAGAACCCTGAAGGTGCTTCCGCCAACACTGGATCCACAAAACTTTGCACCTACTGGCCTGTGATCTTCCTGCATTTTGCATCATTGCATGTGCTGTGAGTCTGAAGAGGGAATTATGGACTAGTTTTAGATTTATGTCCTAACATCAGACCTACTGATGATGTGGACTAGTCTTGGGTATTTTCCTGATATATAACTATTTATTGATATAAAGTTTTCTCTTACTTACAAACGAGTGTCACTGGATTTATCCAGTTAATCCAGCCTAACACAACTGCCATCAAGTCAGTTCCAAATTACAGTGCCATTATATGGTAGGGCAGAACTGCCTCTATGAGGCTGTATCTCTTTACAGAACTTGAAAGTGTCATCTTTTCCACACCTGTTAAGCTCAAACTGCTCACATTGCTGTTCGCAGGTCAATGTGTAACCCACTATTGCTGCCAGGGCTCCTCAGTGTACATCATACTAAGGTGTACGCCCCAAAAAACTGGAATTTGTTTCAAAGTTATGTATTTAATTTTTTTTACAAAACAACTTTATCACCTTCAAAGTATTCTCCATTACACCTAATACATTTGTCAAATTGGTGATTCCATTCTTGGAAACATTTTTCAAACTCATTTGTTTGGGTGGCTGACAGCAACTCTTGTTTTTTTCTTACTTCTTCTACATTGTAAAATTGCTGTCCATTAATGCCCCTTGTTATTCAAGGAAACAAAAAAGAAGTTGCATGGAGCAAGGTCAGGTGAGTAAGGTACATGGTACAACAGAGACAGACTGATTTTTGCCCAAAACTGACACACTAAGATGGCTGCATGAGCAGGTGCATTGTCGTGGTGGCAAAACCATTCCTCTGTCTGCCACAAATCAGGAATTTTTGGTGCACACTGTTATGCAACTTCTCAGAAACTCTAAATAGAAAGCTTGCTTAACAGTCTGACATGGTAAAAAGAACTCCAACTGCACTACAAGTTAACATTTTTGCCTGTTCAGTAAGTTTAAGGACATCCAGAACAAGGTTTGTCAACAATCAACATTTCACCTATTTTGAAATGAGAAAACCACTTGTACACTTGAGTTTTTCCCATAGTGCTGTCCTTGTAACCTCTGTTCAACATCACAGCGGTTTCTGCATCATTTTTCCAGAGCAGGAAACAAAATTTCACAGGCACACACTCTTCTCTTAAATTGCATCACAAAAAAATGAGGTTTGAATGAAACCGTTTTTGCAAAAAAGTTCACTGTGACCAGAGAGAGCATTCCCAGGTAATGCCACTGGATGTGCTAGCTCAGAGTGAGTTGCTCAATACTCACCCAGTGGGAAATATATATACTAAGAAAGCTCTAGCCTGGAGAGCTTTTATCCATTTGTTTGTTTGTTTGTTTGTTTGTTTGGGGGGTGGTACGCACTAGTATATAAGATAATGTGTATGTGCGCTTTATATTCCACCAACAGCAAAATGAAGACTTCTCCTTAGAGCACTGTCTCTTATTTCTGCCAGTTCATTCCTTTCAATGAAGCGCATCATTTTTACTACCCAAATGAATAGCTCAACAATGAGTATGAGTGGTTAACCTGTGAAATAATGGAGAAGAGCAAACATTAAGCACCCACACTTCTATTAAAGTAGCATGTTGCAGACCTCAGAAGTCTGCATATCCTGGCATGGGAGAGGAAAAGCATCCCTCTCTCATAGAATCTAAAGAGACACAATGGTCCCTTTTAAGAAAGTTTACGCTCTTCTGAAAACTCACCTCCTTCTCCTCCTCAATCTTCCTGTTATATAGAACGGCCCCTGGTTCTACTGGTATGACTCCTGTTGGCAGGTCCCTATGGCCAGAGGATGTCTGATATTATAATGTATAGCATTTAATATTTTAGGGTCTTTTGTTATATTGATTTCACAATAAGCAAACCATTTCTATTTTGACAGTGGTACTTAGCATTTCTGGACATTAAGTTGGGTTTTATTTATAGTGCCTTTCCATAAATAACATAAAGACAACCCACTTATGAGTTAACTTACTAATAATTTTGGAAGCAGAACAGTAGCTAGCTATAAGTCCCAATGTCCACACGTCTTCTATTGCAAACAAGCCACCGCTATCAGTTATGTTCTTTTGATTCATAACCGCATGATGGGGCAGAGTAGAACTGCCCCATAGAGTCTCTGAGGCTGAAAATTGTCAAGGAAATAGGATGCCACATCTTTTTTCCTGTTGAGTGGCTGGTGAGTTAGAACACTCAACTTTTTGGTAAATAGTTGTGTGCTTTAACAACGGGCTTTTCTAAAACAAATGAAACAAAGCAAACACATTCAACAACTCTTTAAGGGACATAGCTCGTGGCTTTAATATTTTGTTTAGTATTTTGAAGAAAAACTTCAAATTTATTTGTGTTTTTGTCTTATAGGCAACAAGGAATTTTACCATTATTATTAAGTTAAATTTGAGACTGTGCATATCTATCTTTGAGAGGGTAGCATATCAATTCAAATATAAAGAATCCCTAATCTACTACATGCCAGACATGGTGTAAATCACTTTTATGTATTTGCTCTTTTTATCTTTCCCACAATGCTTTGAGGTGATCCATTGTATCCCTATATCAAAGAAACCATATTAAAGAAACAGAGACTCTAAGAGTGATTTTCCCACGAGCACAGCTGAAGGAGATACAAGATCTAGCACCATCTGGCCGAGTCAGACCTGTGCACTCCTCCCGTCATGTTTCCTGACCCCAAACGGCATACTAGGTGAAATTGCAGATTTTGGCTAAAATCCAAAGTATAACATAATTATTGATGATATAAACTAATTGATGATTCATTGATGATATAAACTAATAAGTGAATAAATAAGATGGGCAATAGATAAATCCTCCATGTAGACAAATTCTAAATAAGTTATGTATACACTGCCCTTACTGTGTGGAAAACTCAGCCTTTCACTGTGAGCAATGCACAGTGACTCTCTATTAAAGAGTTACGGTATAGGTCAGTGGAAAGAGGAGTAGTTTATCATGGAGAAAACTAACAAAACGACCCTAGGCAGGCAATCAAGGTGAGCACTAATAGTGGCAAGTCACATTGATAGTATGTGACGTGGGTATCTTCTGAAGAAAGTGGCACTATTCATTTGTAGTCTGTCTACCAAAATCACAAAGCCTCAGTCTAGTCATGGGAAGAAGAAAATAATCTCAATTACATTGTATTCTACAAAAAAAAATCTCACGAATATAAGGAGTCAATTAGTTATACATGTCCAACTTACAGATAACACCTTTTGATCTTTAATGCTAGTAAATTTAACTCATTATAGAACAACTGAATCAATCCCTCAAAAGCTCCAAACTCTGCCATAAAGTCAATGTCAACTCATAGGGAACTATAGGACAGCGTAGAACTGCCCTTGTGGGTTTCTGAGAGTGTAAATATTTATGGTAGTAAAACGTCTCAACTCTCTCCCATGGAGTACCTGGTAGAGTTTGGAACAGCGGATCTTGGGCTTAGTAATCCAACACTAAAGCACTAGTCCACCGGGGCTTCTGGCACCCTCAGAACTTCTGATCTTGCAATAGAGCAAGGCTAACTAACTGTCTATCCATGTTTGAACTTACCTAGAATTCTTAATGGTACAGGTAGCAATGGATCTGGTTAATAACTTAGGTACTGCCTGTACTTTATAAAACCCTCAAGTAATAAAAAAAAAAAATTCAGAAAAAAATTGTCACAGTCACAGCCTAAATGAATTGTTATCTATTGCACGAGCTCCTGAAACAGAATAAGGACATCAGGCAAAAACTAAAACGTAGACTTTAATAAAAATTTATACATCCAACTTTAATAAAACATCCATCAATCTTGATTTATTAATTATACCAAATGCACTTTACTAAATAAAGTGCTAAAATATGAGGAACTATGTGAGGCGCGTACGGAACTCTAGTATATTTATAATTTTTTAAATCTAAAATTGATCTAAAATAAAGCTTAGGTGAAGAGAAATCGATATAAAACTCATTTTATATGTCTCTTCTCTAGAGTTTAAAAATAATCACATATTTGAATAATCACTGCAAATATTTGGAAATTAAATTAAATTAAATTCAAGCCCAAAGTACTCAGGTTGCAATCTTTACACATCTTCAAGCAATATACTCCATTTTAAAAACAAAGCACGGTTGGTGGCAGATTAATTCATCGCTGTCTTAGGCTGAACTGTAAAAACAAGTAAAGGACTTGGATTTGGATAGAAACAACTTTACAAATTGGAAAGTTTATACTCAGTAGTGTTTCCCCAAGTGGGTTATTTAATTCCTCTATTCTAAAGGTTTTCTCCAACATTTACCCCATTGCCATCCTGTCTATGGTCACTCTTATAAGGACCTTAAAGTAGGACGGAGTGGAACAGCTTTTTGAAACTTCTAACCTGTAAAACTTTAGGGAATCAGTTTGATGCATCTTTCTCCCACAGAACTACTGACCTTCCGGTAGCCCGATGTGTAAACAGCTGCATTACCAGGGCTCCCCAACATCCTTAGTCATCTCCATATCTTAAGAAATTTTAGCCAGCTCTCCGACATCCTTAGTCATCTCCATATCTTAAGAAATTTTAGCCAGATACCCAGCATTTTGTTTATTTCTTTATCATCTTCCTAATGTCCATATTCATATTTATTTCTAACATGGGACTATTTTTACATACCATGTTTCACCATAAGGAGCTCATTCAGGTACTTTTTATGAACAATCAGAAAATTTCTTTAAAATGCTACTTGTGCTAGCTGTCAAGAAACTACATCTTTCACTTCATTTTTACTACACATGGTTCTTGATTTCATCGTTTATATCCCCAATAAATGATAAGGTTTTTGACAGCATAGGCTCTGTCATATTTGAGTTTTGCTATAAGTCCACTATACAAACCACAATGCTTAACAGAGCATAGCAATGTTTTTAATGAAAAGGCATCACAAGAGGCTTATTTTATTTTTTCTATGACATTGCTATTCTTTGTTTTATATATATGTTTCAAATAGAGAGCAATAATTTTCATCTTGATAAAATAAAGTACTAAAACAAAAGAAAAAAATTCTAAGATTCCCCAAATTCTAAAAGTATGTGAATATAAAAACCTTTCTGCCAACTCTAGTCCTTTAGATGCAGTTTGGTGAGTGCACTTTTTCTAAGCTAAAAGGGTCCATTTCCCTGCTGCACCATTGTGCTGATGATGCAGAAAGACGGGGAATCCCAGTCTTGGCAGTCGCTTCTTAGCGCTCATGCTTCCGGAGTCACCAGGGAAAATGGACACAATCAGTGGCCTGTTTCACAACTGCTATCAGGTAAAAATGCAAATGGTTGTGCAGGAAGAGTGAAACTCTTACTGATCCTGAAATCACACTTAATTTTTATTCAATGCTTTCTCCTGGGAAGAGTGTAGAACTGCACAGTACTATTTAACGAACCTTGTTACTTACATATATTCACCATTTGAAACAAACAAACAAACAGAAAACACAATGTACTGATGATATCCAGCTAAATAAGAAACAGATGAAAACAAACAATATTATTACATTCATTGTTAGAAACTCTGAAGTGTGATAACCTAGCTTACTAACTGTGTAACGTTAGGCAAATTGACTCATGTCTATATGTGTGTATATTTTTGTTTTCCTTCTTCTAAAATGTAGAGAAGAACTGAGCCTTTCTTTTGGGCTCAGTGGGAAAAGTGTATGAGAAAACAAAAGAAACACTTAGGGCTCCAAATACGCCTGAAGTCCCTAATGTGGCTTAAGACAGACGTAATCTGACCTAATCCAGAAATAAATCACCATCCATTTGCAACAGCATTTAGACAACTTGGAGGTATTTCTTGATCTTGCTGGTTGAGATTTGTCAGAGGAGCTATGTTATGCACAGGGTTTTCCTTTTTCCTAAAATAAACTTTACCTTTAATAATGTGCATCCTTTTATGGCTAAATGTCAGGTAACCATAAAAGGATGGATTTTATTAAAGGTAGAGTTTCTTTTATAAAAAATTAATAGTAAATCTTTTGGGGAGCAGCAAGCCTCATTTTTCTCCTGTGCAGCAGCTAGTGCGTTGAATTGCTGACCTTCTGATTTGCAGCCTATTGTTTAACCAAGAGAACTACTTCCTTAGTTCTACAGTCGAGACTAATTCACAATGTTATCTCCCTTTATTTTCAATTATTTTGACATATTTATCATTTAAAACCATACAAGTTAAAAATATATAATAGCTCAAGCTATGGTTTTCAAACACCTGAGCTTTGCTCCTTAAAGCCTGGCCTCTGTTACAGGAGCATATTGGTACCCTATGGGAGCCTACTGGAAAGGCAGACTCTCTGGACCCCCACAGTTCTGCTGCACAATAGCTTTTCATTAACAACATTTAACAAAATATCCAGGAAATGCATATGCACAAGAAAGATTGAAAAACACCATTTATTTAGATTTTAGATTCTAGAGCTGCAGAATCTAGAGATTCTTAATCTAAGTCCAGAGTAAACAAACAAATGAAAGGAACTGGCATTGAGTAGGTTCTGACTCATAGTGACCCCATAGGACAGAGTAGAATTGCTTCCTAGAGTTTCCTAGGCTTCTAATCGATACAAAAGCAGAAGCCCTCATTTGGGGTGAGTTTGAATGGCCAGCTTTGCAGCTGGTAGTCCAACACTGATTTCACTGGACTGCTCAAACCCCAAACCAAACTCAGTGCCATCAAGTAGATTCCAACTTACTCTTTGTGTTAGTCTGGGTACTTTAGAGAAACAAATCCACAGAAACGCATGTATGAGAGAGAGCTTTATATAAAGGTTAAGTGCACATCAAGAAAACATCCCTACCCAGTGCTGCCCAAACCCACAAGTCCAACATTAACCCATATGTCTGGCACCGATCTACAAAGTCCTCCTCCATCTCACAAAACACACACTATGAAGCCGACTGCAGGAGGAAAGCCGAATCAGTGAACGTGTAAGTATCTCAGCGCTGGCAGGGGTCTCCACAAAGCAGCTCCAGCACCCAGGGCTGCATTGGGGTAGGTCCATGTGGCTTCTCCTCGGGGATGTCTTGCAGCAAGTCAGCCTTGCCAACTGAAGCAGGGAACTAAGGCAGCTGCACCCTGGTCCGAACATCAGAAAGCAAGAGACCTGAGAACTAGAAAGGTGAGGCTCACCGAGCCATTTATCTCTCCGCCCTTCAATTAACCCCACATGTGTTTATCAACCAGGTTGGCAGAATAAATTAACTACCTCATTCGCTGCTATAGGGTTAATTCTGACTCATACTGACCCTATACCTGCCCCTGTGGGTTTCTGAGATAGTAACCCTTTTCAGGAGTAGAGAGCCTCATCTTTGTCCCAAGGAGTGGCCAGTGATTTTGAACTGGTGATCTTAAGGTCAGCATCCCAATACTTAAAAACAGTGCCACCAGGGCTCCTCTCAATTACAAGTGTGCCCCCCAGTAATTGTCATTTAACATTCACCCTAATTGATTAGAATGGCAGGGGTCCTCGATACATCCTTTGAGAAACACAATTTTGTTAGAAAGGTCATCTCAGGTGCATTACAACAAATGTGAAGAGGATCCTAAGAATAAATATTTTGATGTTAAAAGAAGGGACCACAGATGAAGGAGCATGCACCGCACTATTCCAGTTAGGGGAATATTTTTAGCTGACCTTGATGTCTGACGTGCCTTCCACTGGAACTGGAAGCAACTCAGGGTGATGGACTTCATAGGCCAAGGCTCAATCTCAGCAAACGCACAGTCTTCTTTGATGAAATTTCATGCATGCATTTTGTCCAGTGAAAGAAAGACTGATGGGAAAAGTAAGAGAGAAGCTTGAAATAACATTCAGTAAAATGACAATCTTATTTTTAGATCCATTTCTGCATCTACTATCTTGCCTTTCATGGTACACTCACTCCTTCAACCATTCTAAAAGAGATAAAAAAAAAAGTCTTTCCACTTTTGAATTAGTGTGACTTGATTGGGTACCTTCTTCATCATGAAAAAAAAAGAGCCATCTAGTCATGAAAGTAAAGCAGAGATGAGAGAGTGAAAAGACCCCCAAAGTGCTGTAAAAGTGGTGCTATGAATTCCCACCCCCACCCCACCCCAGGCAAATTAAAACAGCAATGCTCATTCACTGCTGGCAGGAACATAAATGGCTACAAGCTTTCTGGAAAGCAATTTGGCATTATGTTTCAAAAACCTTTAAAATGTTCATACTCTTTAACCTCTCAATTCCCTCTCAAGTAATTTTTCCTAAGGTGATGTGAGCAAAGATTTATGTACAAAGACCTTTATAGCTATGTTATTTGTAGGAGGAAAAAATGGGACATTACCTTATATTCAATAATAGAATAGTGGTTAAATGATATGCTAGACTTAAATAGAGGCATGGCCAATTATCCTAATTGATTTAAGTTCTATGAAATAAGTCTATGACATACAGGGTCACCAGGAAGTAAAAAAGGAGGGCCAATGTTTGCTCTAAATAGGAAAATAAAAGCCTTGAGTGTACTTGGAATTTATTTCAAATAAGCTTAAAACTATTAGGTAGAATTTTATAATGGAAAGAACAAGAAATTTTATAAAATTAAGAACTTCATTGTAGTCCACACATTGTAGGAGCTTATATAGGTATTTATTTATCTGAAAGATAGAAATAAGTATATACTCTAACTGTGGAAAGTATACTTCCTGTCAATTTGAATATGTATGAAAGTGTAGGGGTAGAATCCGACCTGTCAATAAGTTCAATAGTGCCTCCTTGGGATGTGTCCTTCTTGTAAGCAAGGAAACTGGGAATCTCCCTCTCTCTGCCTCTCTGCCTTCCAGCCTGCTGGAACTGTGCTTTCCCCCACAGTGAACCCATGTGCGCCCCCACCCTTAAAGTTGCCTGTGCCTGCCATGTTTCCATTGAGCTAGTATTTACATGACGCCACACCCTCCAGCCTTTGATCTTTCTACATCTTACTTCAACTGTCTGAGCATTATATCTGTAGGTCTGAAGAGGGCTCTTGGTTGGATAAGACTTGCGGACTTGAGTTGAACTGTCTTCATATCGATGAATACTTGATATAAAGCTCTTTCTTAAACATACATAAATGTCACTGTATTTGTTTTTCTAGACAACCCAGCCTAATGCACTAACTGAACACTTTTGTCTCTTTTTGTGTGTCTTTAAATATTACAGCTTCTACATGTAATTCATTTTATTAGTGTTTTATAAATACCTTACTTATATGATAATGATAATAAAGATTAAATGCATAATGGGGAAAGATAGATTTGGGAAGTTGTAGAGTCCTTTGGTAGTTATATAATCATTTGTCAATTTGAGGATTAAGAGTGAAAGGGTGGAGTCTAGCCTGTCAATCAGCTGATAGCCAATGAGGCCTCTATGTGGGCATGGCCTTCTCCTGAGGATTTTGGAACTTTGGTATTTCCTCCTTGGAGGCGGAGACACTCTTACTGCTCAACTTCCTGCAAGACATTCCTGAGGAGAAGCCACATGGACCTAACCGGCTGCAGCCCTGAGAGCTGAAGGAATCACACGGAGACCCTAGCCAGGGCTGAGATGCTTACAATGCAACTGGATCCCTAAAACTTACAATCCACTGGCCTGCAATCTTCCTACATTCGGTGTCATTGCATGAGTCTGAAGAGGACTTTCTAGATTGGAATCAGGCATTTGGGCTAATATCGGACTTATGGGCTAGATGGACTCTGGATTCGGTTGCTTTCTTAATGTATAATTAACCTTTATGTACATCTCGCTCTTACACACACACCTGTCTCTATGACTTTGTTTCTCTAGTCTATCCAGACTAACACAGGATCCCACGCTCTGTAAATGGTACTGAAAGAACACAGAAAAAGTATGGAGACATGTTTTGATACCCACTCTTATCAAGAAGCTGCATTTTCGGATTGGTTGTGTCAGGAAAGATGTAAGGGTTTCAGAGAGCTAGAAGAAAACATAGAAAAGGTGAAGTAGAAATTGATGGTGAGAGGAGTAACATAATCCACATGAGAATAAATGAACAACACATTTTCCTAAGTGTCAGCAAGGCTTATTGAAAGACCCATGAAATTCTCAAAGGACAAGTAGATCTGTTTCGGAAGAGGGATAGCAAGCATGCTCTTTGGGGAAAGAGATATCAAGTCTTCTTACATACTTTGGACATGTTGTCAGGAGAGACCAGTCTCTGAAGAAGGACATCATGTTTGGTAAAGTGGAGGGATAGTGAAAAGGAGGAAGGCCCTCAATGAGATGGATTGACAGTGTGACTGCAACAATGGGATCGGGTATAGGCATAATTATAAGGATGCCACAGGACTGTGCACTGTTTTCTTCTGTTGTGTGTAGGGTCCTTATGGGTTGGAACGAACTCAAGGTCACCTAACAAAGACAACCTAGATGGTTTTACCCTCATATGAGTTTTATAAGAACAGATAAGAATAGCGCTTCTAGCAGGTGCCCAAAGTTAATCAATCAGACTTATTTGTGATATCAAGTTAATGCTATCAACCATTAAAATTAGAGTGATACCTCCATTTTGGAACTAAATTATTTCCGCATTTATGTTCAAACATCGAAACGTTTGAGAACTGAACATATTTTCCCCATAGGAAATAATTTTTTTAATGTCAAATAATTGATTCTGAGACCCCAAAATTACAATTATCCATTCATTTTCCAAGAACTTTAACAATTCTAGGTTGTGGAAATTTAAAGTTAACAGTTCTAGGTTGTGGAAATACCCCTGAAAACATCTAAACACAAAAAATACAGTATATTAAATATCAATAATGAAACCCACAACCTTCCTCTACTTCTTAAACGCTTCCTCCCCCCAACTACCA
>NW_022104341.1:42460489-42467570 GCF_000313985.2 Echinops telfairi
TCTGGGGAATAAAACCCTCAGTGTCCACCTATTCAGCAATTCCAGCCCTGAATTTATCAGCTTCATCTTTAGTGACACCTTCCCCTTCCCCATGCCTCCGTACCTTAAGTAGATTTATGTTGTTTTGGATTTTTTCTGACCAACATGGTCAGCATTCAGTCCTGTAACATTTTTCGTTAAATCACTATGGATGCTTTTAGCCTTCTTGTCCTTCACTGTCTCATAAACACTATTGTCATGAAATTGTTTCTGATTAATCCAAATTAACAGTAACTTTTCAACCTCTACAATGGTCTAGGTTATTTGTTTAGTTAATGATTTCATACCTTTTACTACATTTCCTGCTTTAATCACATTATTTTCAACAGTATCATTAATGTTGACTTAACCATGTTGTACTCAGCTGTCAAATCTTTTGAAGGATATTCATAATTTGTTAACATCTACAAATAAAATGCTGTTGCATAATCAGTCAAATCAGAATAAGAATTTTTCTGCTCTTCTCTACTTTTAGCCAAGAGCCATGATATGCATTGTACCAAGTCCTCTTCTGAATCTGGCCTGAGCCTCAGGCAGCTCTCTGTCCATGTACTGCTGGAAACGTGTTGCTCCCTTCAGCACAATTTTACTTGCATGTGATTTCAATATTGTTCTATAATTGAGCATTCTGGTGGCTTACTTTCTCTGGCATTAGTACAAATACAGATCTCTTTCTGTCATTTGGCCAGGTAGCTGTGTTCCAAATATCCTGGTGTAGATGAGTCAGTACTTTCAGGGCTTCCAGTACTTTATTAACTTTTTGAAACATTATAATTAGTATTCCATAATCCCTTGTACTTTGTTCTTGGTTAATGCTTTAAGTACAACTTGGATTTCTTCTTTCAGTGCCATGGTTCATAATCATTTGCTAACTCTGGACATGGCGGAATGTTGGCTATTTTGGGCGTGGATGCAGTGCCTGCATTCCTTTCATCTCCTTTTGATGATTCCTGCATTGTTCAGCGTTTTGCTTATGCTCTTGTTAAGTGCCATTGAGTTAATGTTGACCCATAAAGACCCCATCCACAACAGAATGAGACTGCCTGTCCTGCACTATCTTCACAAAAGTTCCTATGCCTCAGGCTATTGTTGCAGCCTCAGTGTCAACCCATCTCCTTGATGGCCTCCTCTTTTTTGTGTTCTTCCACTTTACGAAGCATAATGTTCTTCTCCAGAGACTGGTCTCTCCTGACACTATGTCCAAAGTATGTAAGATGAAATGTCGCCATCCTTGCCTAATGAGACTTTAATGCTGCAGCTCAAGACTTTAATTTTTTTCTTCAATTCTATTGAAGAAAAAAGATATGCTGAGTGTATTCTCCCTCTTTGGTTAGTAATGTGTTACTAAATTGCTAAATTTATAAACTTTAAAAAGATAAAAAGAAGAATGTCAGGCAAGCAGGAAGGAAGGAAGGAATGAACAAAAGGAAATTAGACCCTAGTGTAAAAAGAAATAGAAGAAAACTAATATGGAAAATAATGTCAAAAACACAATACAAAATGTAAAAGGAATCTCAATTGAAAGTAGGGATAGAAGACAGGGAGAAAGAGACGGTATTTATTTTCCCCATTCTTGTTCTCCATTTACAGTTCTTGTCACCCTTGTTTCTTTGCAGGGTCACGACGTCCACCTGCTGCTCTTTTTTCAGATCTTAGGTGTGTGTGTATCAGGCTTTGGTAACTGTGCCTTGTAATTTAGCCTCTTCAGCAAAATCAACACTGAACGTATCCTGGAAAGCAAAATTTTAATCTGGAGCACATGGTGTACTCATGAATGGAAGTAGACTTAATGATACCTACTTTCTAGTGTCTCAACCTTCTTTGCTGGTTCTTTTAATTTTCCCCATACATTTGTAGATATTGTCTTCAAAATATTAGCGGAGCATGATGAGCCCTCATGCAATGTGATTTTGCAATTGAGATTTGCAATATTAGGATGTCCTATTCAACTCATAGTCTCTTTAACTGATTTCATGTATAACTCTCAGAATTGCAAAAAGACTGAGTGTACACACAACAAAATGCTTGGAACAAAAGAATAGATAAATAATATGTTACCAACTAATAACTATATTGCTGGCAAACAATGTTAATGAATGATCTGCAACTATATTAACATGGATGAATTTACCAAAATAGAATGATTCATTTTTAAAAAGTGATTTCCACTCAGTAATGTTTCATGATATATACAGATAAACAATACATTAGCACAAACCATAGAGATAATCAAGAAGGAGTTAATTCAAATGTGATAGCAATAATCATCCATGGAATGGGTAATTGATATAATCAAATTAGAACACTAAGATTTCTTCTAGTTAATTATTGTACTCACTTGCATTTCAGCCTGTAGAACATATACAAATTTTCCTTAAAATGTATTTCATATAGTAGTTCTGTAGGCACATGCTTATGTATTGGCCTGATAACTGTAAGGTCAACAGTTTGAACCACTAACCTGTCCACAGGAGAAAGATGAGGTAACCCACTGCCATAAAGACTTACAGTCTCAGAAATTCACAGGGGGTAGAAATGCTAGAGAGAAAGGTTTGGCTGCTGCCTGAAGAGAAATACTGCTGTCAGCCAGACTGTATCTCTATTGTTTACTGATCCTGACTTTTGGGAACCTATTAGTTTCTCTAATGGATACACATTGGGTTACATTATGCATGGTCAGCAGTTGGAAATGAGTGGCTCCCCAGAATAAAAAGAGGGGGGGTTCTCCTCCCATAAGCAGTCTCAGGAACTCACAGGCAGCAATTCTACCCTGTCTTACAGGGTTGCTAAGAGTTAGCATTGCCTCATTGGCAGTGAGTTTGGTCTTGAAATAAAACTCTATAATTGTGAGTTTTATCTCTTAGTTTTGTGTGGTCATTGCAACAAATTATCAAACCTTACATAGAAGTAGAGTACGTACTGTTGGTGTCGGAATTTCTAAAGAAAGATGGCGGGTGGAGGCATGTCTGACTTCTTTCTTGTGGTAATAGAAAAGCCATAGGAGATCAGATATGTCTCCTCCTCACCAGTCATCAAAAGCCTCTTTCATAGCTATTGGCAATATAGTGTAGTCATTGTGGGTGGTATAATTTGAATCATTACATTAATTTTGGCTATATGCCATATCTCCTATAACTTAGGACTTCCAAAAACCACAAGAATGATTCCAAACAACTGAGCAAAACATAAGGATTAAGTTGCTAAATTGTAATATTAACTTAGTTTTATGTGCTTATGTGTGCGTTGTGTATTTTTATATTTATTTAGGACATTTCCTCATCTCACATAAAATTTTAAACGACCCATCTCAAGAAACCTATATGTAACTAAAGTGAATAATATGAGGAAGTAACTTATGGGATACAGAAAATATGAATCAATCAATTAACATTTCTCAGAAATAAGAACAAGCACATTCAATATAATGCCAAATGATAAATCATACCATGATTCAATTACCTGTGTGTATATATTCTCTAAAATGCTTCAGTATGATTTTAAGACAGTAAGAGAAAAAAAGTGGTGCATCTACTGTGTTGTAAACTGTATTAGTATTCATATTGCTTTGTTGGAAAGGTTATAACTCTGCTGAACTTGAATTGGCTTTTACCCCTTTCCCTATCTCTAACCAATTTTTTGAAAAGTGTTTAAGAGTTCAGATTCAGCTGATAACTGAAAAGTTGATTGTTCCAATCCACCACCTGTTCCTAAAGAGAAAGATGTGGCAATAGCAGTGTTGTCCTGGAAGTTTGAGTTTGTGTGCAAAAGTTCATAAGGCAATAGTAAGCAGATATGGCAGAAAGTATTACAACTAATCAAGGAATCTTTCTGTCCTTTCTTCCCCACTAATACCATGAGCATGTGATAGTCTCACATTAGTTTCATTTGGAAGAAACCCTGGAACTCATTAATTTCTACTACTTCTCTCTCTTAATCCAACAAAGTGTTTAAACAGTACCCCATAATGATGAAAATCTTAATATGCATTGTGGAAATGTTTTTGTGATGTGAAAATCCATAAAAATATGCCAACAGCTGAAAAGGGGTAGAATTAGCAAGGTATTTTTCTCATGCATAAATATGGATACACATATTTGACACAAAGAATGTATAACAGAGGAAGCAACTTCATAGCAGGGTACTCAAGAGGCTGAGCCTAGGCAGAGGACTGTTGAACTCCATTAGTGATCTAGAGAATGTACTAGATAGTGAGGTGTTAAATTTCTGCTGATCATCCAACATTTTTTAGGTTAGTGAAAAAACATGCAGGATTAGGAGGAAATCCAGAAGGATCTAATTAAACTGGGTGATTGGGCAATGTGATGACAGATTAAATTTAGTACAGATAAGTGCAAGGTAATGCTTATTGGGAAACATAATTTAAACTTTCCACACACACTGATGGGTTCTGAATTAGCCTGAGCCTCTTAGGGAAAGCATTTAGAAGTCATTATGGATAGTTCAATGAGAAAGCTGCTCAACACGCAAGAGCATGTAAAAGATCCAATGGAAACCTTATGGCTGTTAATTTGAGCATGTGGCATAATATGAAAACTATTAACATGAAATTACATAAATCAATGGTATTTTCACACTTGGCTATATTTTTAAAAATACTTTATCAGAAACACTAAGGACTAATTGGCAATTGTTAAATTTAAAGCAGACAAACAGAATATATTTGTTTAGGAATGTAACAGCAGTGTGACCCTGAATTAAGCACGAAAAATACTGGCTCTCAGCAAAAAAAAATCCTTTAGAGATTATTTTCAATATGCACTAAAATGTAAAGGGAATCAAGAAGTACATGGAAAAACTTTTAACCATATTAAAATTCACTTTTAATGGAACTACCCTTAATATGACTCAAAATCAACTGTGAATCACTAATGAAGTAAATCATTGACACTAGTAGCTCAACACAGTTCACAGGAATTAGATATTTATATGACTATGAATAATATTTGCAGCTATATTATCCATACCAGATTCATTTGTCACAGCATATATCAATCTTTTTGCTTCAGGGTTTAGAGAAATAATGCAAGAAGGACAGAGAAAATTAGTTTTTCCAAGTTTGATAACTAAATAATGATTATAAGCACAATTTAACAGCTTGATTATAGGTTGTCCCTGATTAAAACGGGCTTCCATTCTAATGACTGACTGTCCTAAGTCAATTTGGACACGTTAGATAATTTTAACTTTTCATTTTTATTGTGTTTTGTCAGTATCTTTCTAAATCTATTCTTTATTTGTCTTTGACATGAGAATGATAGCAACAGCGAACTATTTGTTGCAACATTGTACATACTGCATATTACTAACAATGAGATGAGAAAAAGGGACTATGGTAAGCGAGGGGCTGCTTGCATTACAACTGTATGAACATATAATTGTTAAGGGAGAATATGGGGCAGTCTGTTTCTCTAAAGTTCACACCCTTGGAACAATGGCTAATTCTACTCAGCCCTATAGTGATGCTATGAGTTGAACAGCATCAGTGGCAACAGGTTTGCTTTTCGGTTTATGATTGTTAAAATGTCATTGTTCTATGATATATATAAAATAAGAAATAAGAATTCCCGGAAAGGTGTTGCCCAACTTATAGAAATCTTGATAAGAATCTTAATTGAAGAGTAAAAAAACATAGATGTCAACTTTGTATTCGCATGATTCATCCATTTGATAAATAGATATATCGAGTTGTTCTTTTGTCCCAGGAAGCATAGAGAGAACGAAGAACACAGATTAAAGGCCGCAGTCCCTGATTTTCAATTAGTATGTTATCAAACATTTTTATAAATCAGCAAAGAGCATGCTATTTAAAATAGGTACATATTTATTTTACAGATGCTATGATAAGTATTTAAAGAGGAGAGTTGTGGTATAATGACTGATCAGTCAAACCTCCTTCAGAGAAGAGTAACAGAAACATTTTAAGTGGATACAATGTTCGAGTTGAGAGCTGAGGGACAGAGAAATTTTTGTCATCCATGGGAAAATGGCCTTCAGTCAGGGAAAGTAGCCAAACTCAAAGCAGAGAAGCAAGGAGTTGCTTCTTTTTGAGAACAGTGAACATCTACAGACTAGTTCAAATAATGCTAACTTTAGAATTTTACTTATTTTTTATGACTTAATTTGAAAGGTTGGATTTCCATGAAACTGTTAAAAATTCAACTTTTTCAATTAAAATCACAATACTATTAATGTTGAGAAGTTCCTCTTCTATCACAATCCCTATCAAAAGGCATGATTGCATGGAGGTCCTTTTGTTGGTTAAAGTTGATTGAAACTGTATATTCCTGAAAGAACTTAGTGTGAGGTTGTTCTATGGTGTATGGTACACTTTGGAGATAATTCCTGAAGTATTTCCAAACCTGCATCCTTGATACACCCAACTGTAAGAATAAGAATCTCTAGTTTAGGAGGTATTTATAATAGGAGGCATTAAATGATTGGAAAACTTTGCAAATAATTCTTTCAATGTTCACCAAAGTACTGTTTTCTATAATGGTATACAATTATGCATTGCTTAACACTCATTGAGGTAGTCTAACCAACTCTTGCAAAAGTCTACACATTTTTGAATGCATACAATGGTTCATAATAATAAATGTGCACTACTCTGCACATGCATAAGACAGTATTATGATTATTTTTAATATATTTTTTATGGTAAAACTATTTTAGAATATGTAGAAGTGTTTCTTGAATATTTTCTTTTCCTACGTAGGAAGCTACACTATTTAATTTATATTAAACATATATTTCACTAACTGAAATTTGATATGGAACAGACCTGACGATTCTCACTTACTTACAAATTTGAAGACAATTTTAAGAGCGAAAATTATTAGTAATCTGGGGGCTACCATATATAATATGGTGTTTACACAACACCACAAATCACATAGTGTCCTGTTTCACAGAATGGATCATGGATATCAAGCAACCCAGGACAGTTTTCCACTTCTACGAGACAAGAAGAAGGTGACATTATACCCAACACCAGTCCACAAAGTCCTCCACCTCACAAAAC
>NW_022104341.1:42468787-42474381 GCF_000313985.2 Echinops telfairi
ATGGGAGGAATGTGCACAAAGCCCAACTGAGGTTCATTCTACAAAATATCTAGCAAATATTCTTTAAAACACCAAAGTTATTAAAACCAAGGAAAAGAATGAGAAGCTGTAACAATGATGAAGATCAAGAATTTAAATATTCAGTAAGGATTACAAGTGAGTGTACATAAGTTCACAATTCTCACAACTAGATGAAAAGGTAAATGAAGAAAAGTTTGAAGTTGTCAAGAATTTTGTCTTGCTTAAATCCACTATTAAAGTTCATGGAAGCAGCAGTCAAAAGAAGTACTGCATTCGGTAAATCTGCTGCACAAGATCTCTTTTAGAGTGTTGGAAAGCAAGCATGTTCCTTTCAGGATTGAAGTGCACCTCACTCAGGCCTGTTATTTTCAATTGCCTCATATGCATGGGAAGGGTGGGCAGTGAATAGGGACCATCAAAGAAGAGTCTGTGCACTTGAATTGTGGTGCTGGGGAGTAACATGGAAACTGCCATGGACTGCTCAAAGGACACACTTATTTGTCCAGGATGAAGCATGGTTAGAGTGCTCCTTAGAGGCAAGGATGACAACACTTCTTATACACTTTGGCTATACTGTTGGGAGAGATCAGTATTTTGTTCTGTTGTGCATACGGTCACTATGGGTCGGAAATAGCTCAGGGACACCTAATAACAACAGCAACAACAATACAGAGAAGAGTAAGAAAATATGATGAGCAATTGTAAAATGGCATCGATGAAATTTGAAAAATGGCATTGTATGAATACCTAATGTGATATATATATACATATATATAACCACTTATGAAAATTGCACTATACTAATGTAATGTGCTAATAATAGAAGCCTAGCATGGGATAGGAGCCCTCCTGTTGGCAGAGTGTTGGTCTGCTAACTGCAAGTTCAGCAATTCAAATTCATGAGCCTTCCTGTGGGGGTAAAGTTGAGGCTTTTTACTCCTGTAAAGATTTATAGCCTTAGAAACTTAAAGGGGCATTTCTAAATCTGTCCTATATGTACACTATGAGTGAAAATCAACTCGATGGCAGTAAGTTTTGGTGAGTTGTGATATACATGGGAAATATTTTCACTATCTTTGTATATTTTCATTAACTTTACAAATATTCTCAAATGGTTCGTAATTGAGTGACAATTTACAAAGATCCCTGTATCTGTTTAGGAACTTCTGCACCTTTCAAGCATTTTTACACTGTAGCCAGCTCAGATCGTGTACAAAAGAAAAGTGAGAGTCAAGGCATGGAAGAAAATTAGGTGTTGGTGAAGAACATTAAGTATATCATAGAACACTAGAAGAACAAATAAATCTGTATTAGAAGTACATCCAGAATCCTTTTTAGAAAGGAGGATATGTGATAGGTAGGTTTATTGTACCGACCTGGCCAATAGGAACATGTGGGATTAATCAGGTGGCAGTTTGATTGGAGGGCAAAGAGATGAATGTCTTGGCAAGGCCCAACCCTCTCTCTCTGGTGATCAGACCAGCATCTGGCTGGTTTAGCTAGCTCTCTGCCTCAATTTGTGAGTTACACTACCTGTGGAACAACCAACCAGTTGATTGTGTCACTAGAGCTTGAGGGTCCTTAGAGACCTGCTTCACATTGCTGGTGATGTGTATATTGTCTGAGCTTGAGCCTAGTGAATCCTGTTGTCTTGCATTGTTTGAGTTTGATATAATATCAGTGCCTGCTGTTGGTGACCAGGCCTGCTGTCTGCTGCCTGTGGGCAGACTTTGCCTGCATTGCCTAAGGGAAGACTCAGCTGTCTGTTTCCTTGACCTTCAACCTAGCAGCCCTCCTGAGTTGAAGGACTTCAAGTACAATAACTATTCTAGAGAAGTGGAATTCACAGAAGTGAGTTGAACTGAGCCCACTGTATTACTGTATGGATTAACTAGCTGTTAGTTTCCTTCATGCTGTATAAATAAATAAATCTATCTATCTATCATCTAATTAAATGTGTCATGGTTTTATTTCTGTAGCAAACCCTGACCAGCAAAGGATGACACTTCATCTCACATACGTTGGACAGGTTATCAGACGGAACTGTTCCCTAGGGAAGGGCATGATGATTGGTAAAGAAGAGGGTCAGCAAAAAAGAAGGTCCTCATTGAGAAAGATTGATATAATGACAGTATCAAGGGACTTGAGCTTAGGAACAGTTATAAGCATGTTTCAGGACTTAGTATTGTTGTACATAAGATTCCTATGAGTCAAGAAGTAAGAAGATCACAGGCCAGTGGATATAGGGACATATGGGCAGACTAGATGTTATAGCAGATGGTTGATTATCTCCAGCCCTGGCTGCTGAGAAGCCATGAAGCTGGGAAGACAGGAGGAAGTTGCTACAAATTCAGGATGCACACCAGCAAGAAGAGAGTGTTCTTCACAGCATTTCACTTTGTGGATATCAAATAGGCCGTGTCTCCAAGGAAATGTCATCAGAATGTACCCATATCTCTACCCATATCTTCAGTCAAGCTGACATAAACCTATAACACAAGCTATTTATTATTTTTAAAATTGTTAATATGTTGCCTTCTATTTACTTTAAGAAAAGTACATAAATTTGTTCTAACTTATGATTGATTTCTTATCTCACTTTTGATATTATTCTTGGAAAAGTGAATTTAACCTATACCATCAAATTTCTAATGCTTATTTGATAAATTTTGATTGATAAAATCATGAATGGCACCGGTTTTCCTTTCATTTTGATTTTCCATATTAATTTGTAAAACCGTAAGGGGTATTTCTGCACCTCATAAATAAACCTAAATCAAGATATGGGTACAGATAGAGTTGCCTTTTTAAACAAATCACAGAGGAGAAATCACAGACTTCCTTCACCTTATACTTTTACTAGTTAAGCAATCCCTTCAATACTCTTACAATATCTTAAATTAAAAGTTTGGACCTTGAGAAAGTTGTTTCTCTAATACAATTATGTAATTACACTGCCACAGTTATGAAGGTTCATAAAATCAACCAGTACAGTCCATTCATGTTATTAACAGCTACAATTTTTTCAGAGGTAACTATGTAGTAGCCACTATGTCTATCACTTTATATATAGTCACTCATTGAGTTCATTTTAATCCTTCTAGCATTTCCATCACGTTATTATTCTCATTTTACAGTTGAGGGATTTGAGGTGCAGAGACATAAACTTAACCATGTCCAAAGTCACATAACTACTACATTTTATAACTTGGATTCAAATATAGGTCTCTCTCTCTCAATAAACTAAACTTTGACCTTAACCTTAATACCTTAATGGTTTATTCTCCTTCCTCTGACAATTTATGTTCCAGATTTAATATGCATGTGTCAAATAGCTATGCTACTAATCTTCAATTGTTTTCAGTGTTAGAAAATGCATCATCTCCAAAGATAATTCCTACTGCCTTTGGAAATCTTTGTGATTATGTTGAGCTGAAATTCCCCCTACTTTCCTTTTATTATTAAGGCTTACTTGCATTCTTAGACAGATATTCATGAGTCTATTCATATTCAATACCTATTCCTGTGCATGGTCAAGAGTCGCAGTTAAAATAAAATAATTCCATCAAATTCTTTCTGTTGTGGGTGGCCATTAAGTTGGTTCTGACTCATAGTGACTCTCAGTACACGACTGCTCCATCCTGAGCCACCATGGCTAATTTTAAACCCCTTTTGCAGTCCCTTTGTCAAAGCATTTTCTTGAGAGTCTCTTTACATTCAGTCTCTACCAAGAATGATATCTTTCTCCAGAACTGCTTCCTTCTGATTACATGACCAAAGTCCATAAGACCACCTCACCATCCAAACCAGACTCACTTTTAAGGCACATTGGTTCCAAAATACCAAAAACAAAAACAAACCAAAAAACCCCAAATCACTGCCATGAAGTAATTTTGACTCATACCCACCCTATAGGTCAGAGTGGAACTCCTCCTGTGAATTTACAAGGCTGTGACTCTTTTTAGGAGAAGAAAACCCCATTTTTTTCCTGTCTTCCAAAATAGATTGTTTATTCTTCAAGCACTTCATAAGCCAAATAAACCAAATACTTGAGACTATCTCATCATCCTCACTTCTAAGGAACACTTCATCCCAGCGGCATTTCTTCCAAAATACAAAAAGAAAATCAAACTCCCTATCACTGAGTCCATTCTGATTCATAAAAGACCTACAGGGCAAAGTTGAACTGCCCTGTAAGTTTCTGAGACAGTAACTACTTATTTACAGAAGAGAAAGCCTCATCTTTTTTTCCAAAGAATGGCTGATGGTTTAGAACTTCTGACCTTCACTTGAGCAGCCACTAGGCTTCCAATGGAGTTCCATGGTGTTTTTAATATCCTTTGCCAACAACATAATTGAAATGTACCAATTTTCCTTAAGCCTTACTTAGTCATTGTCCCGCTTCCACATAATGAGGAATGAATTTTTAAACAATGATGTTGTTACCACGTACAGTACCCAGACTCATAATGGCATAATAGCAAAAAAAATCAAACTCATTGCCATTGAGTCAATTCTGACCGATAGCAACCCTTAAGACCACAATAGGACTGCCCTGTTTCTAAGACTGTAACTGTTTGTGGATATAGAAACCCTCATCTTTCTTCGATAAATAACAAAGAATCTACTAGCTGCTTTTCAATATAAAGACAGGGATTTCTACTGCTGCAAACAGTTCCATTTTCAGAAACTCACAGGTCACTAATAGCCAGCATCAACTTGATGACAATCAGTTTTGTGTGTTTGTTTTATTTTTGATATGCACCCTCGCAAGGCTAGACACATTCATGCATTTTGCAATAATATAGATGGTCAAACAAAGGTCAGACAGCTAAAAGAGATCCATATTTGTGCCCATTCTAAAGGAATATGACCTGAATGTAGAGATTATCAAAAAATATAATGAATATCATAAGTAAGTAAAATATATGGAAGATAATTCAGAATCATTTCAGCAGTACTATAACAGAGTACTTCCAGAAATTAAAGATAGATTCATAAGAGGATAAGGATGAGGGATACCACTGTTGACATCAGATAAGTCTTAGTTGACAGAAGAAAATATCAGATGCTTCCTAGTGTTTTATTGGTTATACAGAGGCATTCAACTGTTTGGGTCATCGAAAACTATGGTGTGATAGTTAAAACTTTTTCAATTTAGTATAGGATTCCAGGTGGTTTGGCAGTTAAGATCTTTTAATATCTCATGATGAGATCTTAAAAATTTGGCAAATATAAACAGACACTGTGGAAAAGTTTGCTTGTTCTTTGCTCACCTGGATTCTATACTGTATTACATTGCTTGCAAGTAAACAAGCGGCCATCTAGCTCAGAAGCAACAAAGCTCACATAGATGAAGCACACCAGCCTGTGTGATCATGAGATGTCAAAGGGATCGGGTATCCAAAAGAACAAAAAACCATATCATTGTGTGCCCACCTTCCCAATATGATCGATGAAGTAAAATGGGTGCATAAGCAAATGTGGTGAAGAAAGCTGATTGTGCCTGGCTATCAAAAGATATAGCGTCTGGGGTCTTAAAGGCTTGAAGATAAACAAGCGGCCATCTAGCT
>NW_022104341.1:42475442-42478171 GCF_000313985.2 Echinops telfairi
CCACTGTTGCTACCACTGTGTCAATCTATCTTGTAAAAGGCTTTCCTCTTTTTCATTGTCCCTCTACTTTACTGAGCATGATATTTTTCTCTAGGGATTTGTCTCTCCTGACAAGAATTACAAGGTACATGGAATAAGTCTTACCGTACTTCACTCTCAGGAGCATTCTGGCCGTATATTTTCCAAGATGAACATGCTTGTTGTTTTGGCAGTCCATGGTACTTTCAATATTCTTTTCCAGCAGCATAATTCAATTCATCGATTCTCCAGTCTTCTTTAATCAAAGTTCAAGTTTGACATGCATATAAGTAAATTAATAATGGCTAGGATCATACACACTTTAATCCTCAAAGTAACATCTTTGCTTTTCAACACATGAAAGAGTTCCCATGCAGCATATTTACCCAATGTAATGTGTCCTTTGATTTCTTGACTGCTGTCTCCATAGCATTGATTGTAGATCAAAAGAAGATGAAATCCTTAACAACTTCAATCTTTTTTCTGCTTATCCTGATGTTATCTACTGTTCAGTTGTGAGGATTTTTTAAAATTTACATTTCAATGTCTTCTTGACATTTGATCTTCTTTACAATGAATTGTAACCCATATTCAAGGCTACAGTCCTTCATCATCATCGGCAAGTACTTCAAGTCCTCCTCATTTTCAGCAAGCAGAAATGAGTCATCTGCATATCTCAGGTTGTTAACAAGCCTTCCTCCAATCCTCATGCTGCATGCTTCTACATGTAACTCTGCCATCACAGACAACAATCATCAAAGTACTACCAGTAGATAACATCATGATACATGGAGAAAACAGAAATTGTCAAAAATGTTGTCTTCTTGGGTCCAAAATTAATTCCCATAGTACAAGTTGTCAAGAGATCAAAGGCACATTGCATTATATAAATCTGCTGCATATGACTTCTTTAGGGTGTTTGAATGCAAAGATGTTACCTTAAGGACTATGGTAGGCCTGAGCTAAGCAATATTTTCCATTTCCTCATATGCATGAAAGGATTGAACATTGAATAAGGAAGACAGAAGAATAATTGATGTGTTTGAATTGTGATGCTAGAGAAAAATATTGAGAGTAGCATGGACTAACAAAAAGACAAACAGGTGTGTCTTGGATAAAGGAAGGCCTGAATGCTCCTTAGAGGCAAGTATGGGGACACACATTTTTACTGATTGTAGACATGCTGCCAAAATAAACTAGTCCCTGGAGAAGGACACCATGCTTAATGAAATAGAGGGGCAGCCAAAAAGAGGAAGGTCCTCAAGGAAATGGATTTACATAGTGGTTGCAGCAATGAACTCAAGCATAGAAACAATTATAAAGAGGGCATCAGTACGAAAACTATTTCATTCTGTTCGGCACAGCATCACTCTGGTTACAACCCAACTCTATCACCTAACGACAATAATACACTGAGCAAATAATCAGAGAAGGTATATACTATTCATAAGAATTCAACATTGGGATTGGTGGAAGGTTTGTAAACAACTTATGGAATGGAGACGACACATCTTCGCTTCCTGAAAGTGAGGATTTGAGGCACTTGCTGATGGTGATCAAGGACTGTAGCCTTCAGTATGGACTACACATTCATGAAAAAAAAAAAAAACCCAAACCCAAACAAACCTGTAGCCCCCCGCCCCCAACAAAATTTTCACAACAGGATTATACATAACACCAGGGTAAATGAGGAAAGATTGAAGTTTTCAATGATTTCACCTTGCTTGGATCCACAATCAATGTTGGTGGAAGCAGCAGTCAAGAGATCAAAAGACAGGTAGCATTTGGTAAGTCTGTTTCAGGGTATCTCTTTCAAGTGTTGTGAAACAAGGCTGTTACTTTGAAGACTACCATGTGTGTTGCCTGATGCAAACCAGGGTAATTTCAATTGCTTCACAGGCACATGTGAATGTTGAATATTGAATAAGAAAGGCTGAAGAAGAATTGAAGCAATTGAATTATGCTACTGGCAAAAAATATTGACAATATCATGGATTGTCAAAACAACCTATAAATGTGTCTTGGAAAAAGTATAGTCAGAATGCTCCTTAGAGGCAAGGATGGTGAGACTTCATCTTATGTATTTCATACATGTTGTCAGGGGACACCAGTTCCTGGAGAAGTACATCATGCTTGGTAAAGTCAAAAAACTAAACTATGAAAAGATGGATTAACATATTCTTAGCATCAGTGGGCTCAAACTTGTGAAGCTGGCACAGGATTGGGCTGTGTTACATGCTGCTGTGCACAGGGTTGCGACGAGTAGGGAACAATTTGGATGATAACAACAACAACATTATTCCATTGTGTGAATATTCCAGAGGGTATTTTATTTATCTATTCTTCTACTGTTGGTTATTTGGACTCTTTCCAACCTCTCGCTATTGTGAACTGTGCTGCCATCAGTGTAGTGAGTATGTCTGTTCACGTGATATATTGGGGTAAAATCCAGCAGAGTTATTATTATGGATGCTATTTCTACTCCCAATTGTCATAGATAGCAACATGTTGCTTTCCATAATGTTTGTACATATTACATACCCACCAACGGTGTATAAGTGTTCCAATCTCTCCACACCCTCTCCAGTATATTTTTGTGTTCTGTATATTTTACTTTGTAAATTATAGCTACTGTTGTGGGTATAAGGTGATATCTCATTGTTGTTTTGATTTGCATCTCCCAAAGGCTTGTGATCATAAGCATTTTTTCT
>NW_022104341.1:42478594-42487029 GCF_000313985.2 Echinops telfairi
AAGGCCCTATGTGTAGAAATCTAATAACAACGTGAGTAAGAGCTTTCTCACTAGCATTTAACAAAAGACTATCAAAATTGCTTGTTGCATATATGACTTGGTTTAAACCAGTTCATACACACTATTGAAGAAACAATCAAAACAACATTGGATAAAGAGCAGACTTTAAAATTTTTATGGAAACCAACCTTTCTGGAGTCATGAAAGATGATGAATCCTTGAAAAACTATTTCCCTGAGATATTCTTTAGAGTTGAAATAAATATCCCCCAAGGCTACTTAAAGTTGAACAATAAACCCAGTGTCTTTGAGTCAATGCCAACCCATATGACCCTATATAAGGTTTGCAAGGCTGCAAATCTTCACTGGGAGCATATTTTCATAACTTTTTCCTACAGGCCAAGTGGTGGGTTTGAACCCCTAACTTTATCATTATCAGTTCTGGACCAGCAGGGCTCCAACACCAAATAATGCTTTAGATCAATTGGTAAAGAACACCTTCCCTGAACATTGGACTCTTGAAAGGTATGCCTATATGGGGTCAAACTGATACCAATAATTCAAAAGGATTGATAGGAATCCTAGGGGATCCTGGGTTAATGCTAATAGAGAGAATGAACTCAGAAAAATAGGGTGAGAAAAATCACACCACTCTATCATATAAATAATGTCACTTAAATGTACATATGCGAATGTCGAATTGGGGTATGTTTTGTTGTACATATTCTCAGGAACAAAAACAAAATAAATTATTAGGGATGATGAAAATATAAGTAGAGTTTCACATCTTTAACCTTCTCTATTTTTATTATCAGAACCACTGCCGCTTGTTACCTGGAGTGGGCCAATAGATGAATTAATGTCAGATCCTCCTGATAGCAGCCACAGTAACTGTTTAAAATGCAAGTCATATCAGACTACTACTTGGTACATGGTTTTGTATTGCATATGGAATAAAATACAAATTCCTTACTATAGCATCACTTTTTCTTGTTGTGACAATTATAGGAATCACTGCAGATAATTTACGTTAATCAGATATTTTTAGAGAAACTTGCTGCAATAAAAAAATCACTACATATGTATCAATAAAACACTATATATGTAAGTCCATATACATACACACATATTTAATTTCGCTGATATCCTAAACACATGAAAGGCAAGCGTGTGGTTCTATGCTTGAACTTTCTTTATACAGATCCTGGTAATGAAACTGGATCCAGCGCTCTAACAGAGTTGTGCCTTCATGAAAATTGAGTTTGTTGCCTATAACTATCTTTTCAACTTTTGAATCAATGGTGCAATTCCGAGGACTTCAGGCCCCCTAACATCACATCCTTCTCATCCACATTCAAAACAAAAAAATCTAAAATCGACATAAGAGAGCTATATGAAAGATAAGCTGTAGCCATGAGCTGACTGCCACTTGGTAGGACAATCAACATGCATGGGGGATTAAGCTATATAAACTCAGTTGAATTGAATCAGCTGTCTTAATGGGCCAGAAAATCAACCAGTCTGAGTGAAAAATTCACTTGACATGGTTGACTGGCACTAGTTGAAGAAGTAGCTGGGATTTCTTTAACAAACCCCAAACTAAGTGGGGGAAGTGGAAGTTGGATCTCTATCTGAATGCTTCACATAGTCTAGATGTAGCCCCAGGGATCTAAATCTGAAATCCTATTATATTTTCTTAATCTCTAAAAAAACTTAAAATTCTCAGTGGTAGCTTTCACCATGTAAATTTAGGACAACAGAACCATTCCTCTAAACTTCTAATTTATATATTTGCTCCACAAATAATTCCAGAGATTTTTACATGTAGTCACCTTTGTTCATTACAGTAATAAAGAGACAGAATAATCAATACTTTCTTCTTTATAGACATTTACTTATACATTATTCCTTAAGCTTTTACAAGAAAACATTTTTATCTATTTTGTGAAATAGAACATTAAACAAAACTTTATTATACTTAATGTTCAAATGAGAAACATGAAATTCTAATGACATATACATGATTTGCCCAAGGTCATTCACTTTGGGGCTGGCAGAGGTGGGAGACAAATTAAGACCTTCATCATCTATAAACCAGTTGCCATCCAATTGATGCTGGCTCATGACCATGCCATGTGTGTCACGGAAGCCCTGTGCTGCATCAGGTTTTCAAGCAGGGCTTTTATCCAAAGTAGAGTATCAGGTTTGTCTTCAGAGGTACCTTGGACTAGAGGAAGCCTCCAACGTTTTGATTAAGAGCTGAGCATGTTAATTGTTTGCAGCCCCCAGGGAAGTTTCATCTTTTATAAATTATGTATGTCTCATCAGTTTTCTAACATTTCCAGTAACAGTTTTTCTCCCACATTCCTATCCTTGATAACCAAAGCTCACACTGGTTTGTCACCTTTAGTCTTCAGGAATTAAATAAAGCCACCATATTAAGACAAACCAATTAGCACACTGCTCCATTAATTTATTTAGTGACTTGCAGAATCGACTGCTTTCCTAGTCTACATAATTCTAAATTGTCCAGCGCTTACTGTAACTAATTGTATCAAAAAGGGAAGAAAAGCCCTCATGTAGGCAGGTAAGTTCCTTCCATGTTGTACATCTGCCACGGTGTTCAATTCTTAAGAAACTTCAAAATGTGCGGCGCTACATAATTTTTATCATGAATAAGATAATAACTCACCATTTATTTATGGTGGTACAAGGGTTAACACTTTTAAGGTCAGATGGATCTTGGCTGAAATCAGAGCCTAGCAGAAAGACGTTTATTGGTTTTTCATTGTCTATGGAAAGGCATTCGACTGTGAAGATCACAACAAACTGTAGAAAACCTTGAGAAGGATGAGAATTCCAAAACACGTCATTGTGTTCATCAGGAATTGGAACTTGGATCAAGAAGCAGTGGTACCAATGAAACAAGGAATACTGCGTGTTTAAATCACGAAAGGTGTGTGTGTCAGGATTGTATACCCTCACCACATTTATTCAATCTGTATAATGTGCAAATCATCAGATAAACTGGATTATAAGAAGAATGTGGCATCAAGTTTAGATGAAGACTTATTAACAACATATAATATACATATGATATAACCTTGGTTGCTGAAATCAAGGGGGACTTAAGGTACTCGCTGATGAGGATGGATGTTGCATCCTTCAGTATAAATTACAACTCAATATGAAGAAGACCAGAATCTTCACAGCTGGACCAATAGTTAGCACCAGGATAAACAGAAAACCAGTTGAAGTCATCAAAATTTTGTTTTGCTTGGATCCAAAATCAATGCTCACGAAAGTAGCAATCAAGAGATCAAAAGCCATGTTTCATTGGGTAAATCTTCTTCACAATATCTCTTTAGAAGATTGAAACACAAGGCTGTTACTATGAGGACTAAGGTGCACCCGACCCAAGCTATCATATTTTCAATTTTCTCATATGCATATAAATGTTGGATGATAAAGAAGGCAGAAGAAGTGATGCATTTTAATTATGGTGGTGGGAAAGAATGTACAAAGTATGGGTTACCAAAAATACAAACTGATCTGTCTTGGAAGAAGTATGACCTGAGTGTTCCCTAGAGGCAAAACAGACAATATTTCATTTTACACCCATTGGACATATTGTCAGGAGAGACCAGTCCCTAGAAAAGGACATCATGCTTGGTAAAGTAGAGAGCTGGCAAAGGAGAGAATGACCCTTGTGGAAAAGGATTGACCTCTGGGCTGCAGCAATGGGCTCAGACATAGGAACAATTGTCAGGATGGGGCAGGACCAAACATAAGGTTGCTGTCTATTGAAACAGATGCTATGGCACCTAACAGCAATAAATAAGAAGACAAGTTAAAAAGTAAATCATTCTAACTTATAGACAAAAGGCGTAAACACAAGAGGAAATATTGAAAACTATTACCAATGACTACCGTCTGTAATTTAGCAAATATGCAGTGAACATGCCTTCATAATTTCTGGTCACAGGAATGAAAAAATGTGGAAATAAATAAGGATTAGTATTTGAAAAATCTGTCCCTGTTTACAATGATACCAGAGATTATATGACAGATTATTGTCTGATTAATGACCTGCTAATTGGAGATATTTTTTCAGCAGCATAAATGTTCATTACATATGAGACCCTCATAGATGAAATATTATGCCTCAAACTGACTAAATCTGTTATAGCAAATGATGGAGAAGCTCAGTATCAACAATCAGAACAAATCTAAATCATGAGTGCATCATAGACTATCATTCGCTCATTTATAATTTCACTCTAAAACGGAAGAAAAAGTTTTAAAATCTGCATACACACTTCTCCAGGTGGAATATAGAAAGCTCAAATTGACAACATTTGTGTGAAAAACACTTTGAAAAAGCTCGATATCGGCAGCTAAAAGGAGACCAGGGGTTGACTGTGAAACACATTATCAACTGCTCATATGTAAATTCAGGATCAAGTTGAAGGAAATTAAAACAAGCTCATAAAATTCAAAATATGACCTTGAGTCTCACACTTGAATTTTGAGAATATCTCCAGTACAGATTTGATGTATTGAGCACTAATGACAAAAGATTTGATGAGCTTGGGAGAACAGGAAGACCATCATTCATGAAGAAAGTAAAAGATCATTAAAAAGCCAAGAAAGAAAAAAATTCAAAGTGGATGTCAGAAGGGACTATAGAACTTGCTCTGAATTGTAGAGTATCTAAAGGAAAAGAAAAAAGAATGTAGTCAAAGTGTTCAATAAAAAATGTCAAAGTTCAGCGTGAAGAAACAAAGTAAAATATTACAATGAAATACACACATATTTAGAATTAGAAAATCAAAAGGGAAAAAACTCCCTCAACACATCTTAAACTAAGGACATCAAGAAAAATAATTTAAGATTCTAGATGCAATCTTGTAAGATTCTATGGGTAAAATAGTGAATGATGCAGTAATCCTCAAGAGAAGGTGGAAAGAACATACAGAATCACTGTACCAGAAAGAAGTAGTGGACAGTCCATTATTTCAGGAGGTAAGATATGAGCAAGAATCAATGGTGCTGAAGTAGTAAGTTCATATTAACTGTAAACAGTAGTCTCAAACAGGGCTCCCGGTAGTGATGGAACACCAATAGAATCATTTCAGCAAGCTATGAAGCATGGGAAGCACTCACTCTTCTATACTAGGAGCTATAGAACATAGCTACTTGGTCAACTGATTGGAAGAGATCCATATTTATGTCCATTCCAAAGAAAGGTAGCACAACAGTATGCTCAAACTATGGAATAATATCATTGATATTGCACACAAGTAAAATTTTGCTGAAGATCTTCCAACAACTATTGCAGCAGTACATTGGCAAGGAACTGCCAGAAGTTCAGGCCAGACTCTGAAGGGATGTGGAAGAAGGGTTATCATTGTTGATGTCAGATGACTCTTGGCTGAAAGATGCTTACTTGTGTTTCATTGACTATGTAAAGGCATTTGATTGTGTGGACCATATTAAAATGTGAGTAAATTTGAGAAGAATGGGAATTCCAGAACAGATCATTGTTCTCATTTGGAACTTGTACATGGATCAAGAGGCAATTGTGAAAACAGAACAAGGGAATACTTCATGTTCTAAAATCAGGAAAAATGTGTGTCAGGGTGGTACCTTCACACAATACTTATTCAATCTAGATGCTGAATCAATTGTCAAAGAAGCTGACGTATATGAAGATGAGTGCAACATCAAAATTGGAGGGGGGCTTATTAAGAACCTGTGATAGCATAGGACTTGAAGCATTTGCTGATGAAGATCAAGGATTGCAACATTCAGTACGGATTACCACTGAAGGTAAGAAGACCCAAATCCTCATAAGCAGACCAATAAGTAGCACCATGATAAATGGAGAAAAACATTGAAGTTGTCAAAATATTTTGTCTTGCTTTGATCCATAATCAATGCTCAGGGAATCAGCAGTCAAGAGACCAAAAGATGTGTCGCATCAAGAAAATCTGGTGCACAAGAACTTTTTATGGTATTGAAAAGCAAGGTTGTTACTTTGAGAACTAAGGTGTGCCTGACCCAAGTCTTTGCACTTTACATTAATTCCTATGACTTTGAAAGTTCCACATTGAATTTATGTCTTCCAAATGTGGTGCTAGAAAAGAATATTGAAAATACCATGGCCTGTGAAAAGGACACACACCTCTGTCTTGGAAGGTGTCTGTAGTGCTCCTTAGAGGCAAGAATGACAAGACTATTTCTCTGGCACACTTTGGACATATTGTCAGCAGATAACAGTCTCTGGAGAAGGGTAGCATGCTTGTTGAAGTGTTGGTGCAGTGAAAAATAGGAAGACACGCAAGGAGATGCGTTCACACACTGGTTGCAACATTGGACTCTGACACAGAAACAATTGTAAGGACAGTGCAGGACCATATGGAACTGTGTTCTGTTGTGCACGGTCATTATGGGTTGGTACTGACTCAATGGCGCCTAACAACAACAATAAAATTAAATCTACTGTAAAAGAGTCAAAGTTCTATCTTGAATATAACCAACCTGAGCTTAGAAACAATCCCAATGTTAAATTTGAGATATTAAACACTAATGACCAAAGACCATTATGAAAACAAAAGGTCATTAAAAATATAGACCTTTTGGTAGTCGTCCAAAATATATCTTAAGGCTGTATGAAGAAAAACGTGGCATCAATGTTGGGAAGTATTCATGCTACCTTTGTTTTCGTTGTAGCTGTTGTTTTGTGAAGGGGTTGTTATTTTATTCATGGAACCTTTCGCCTTTTGTGCAAAGTACAAGGCAGCCATTCAACCCACCAGTCTCTCTGTGGGAGAAACATTAAGTTGTCAGAGCCCATAAAGATTTACAGTCTTAGCAATTCTACTTAAGGTTGCTGTGAGTCAGAAATGAGTTGATGCGAGTGGGGTTTCTCTATGATATGAAGTTCATGCAAACTTACTAAAAGTGAAGAGAACTTGAAGTGCTGACGTATGAAAGCCAAAGCCTTAAGTATGGATTACACTTGAACATAAACATAAAGAAAACAAAAATCCTCACAGATTCAGAAGCAAGTAACAGCAAAATAAACAAGAAATAATGAACTTGTCCAGCACCAGTGTAAGCAACAGACAAGCAATGCATTGCATTGGGCAAATTATTTGTAAAAAAAAAAATATATATATATATATATATTTAAAATGTTAGAAAGTAAAGATGTCACATTGAAAACTAAGGAGACCCAATCCAAGCCAACCCATTTCCAATATATTTTATACATTAACAATGACTAAAAATGACAAAAATAGAATCAATGAATATGAATTATGAGTACGGAATACATCATAGACTACCAGAAGAACCAACAAATCTATCTTGTAAGAAAGAACCAGAATGTTCCTTAGAAGCCAGGACAAGGATAGTTGTCTCACCTTAAGAGAGTGACATGGTGCTTAAGTGTGGGACTGCAATCTTCAAGGTCAGCAGTTTAAAATACCAGCTCCTCCTCTGCAGACAGACAGGGCTTATCAGTTACAACCTCAGAAACTCACAGGAGCAATTCTACCCTGTCCTCCTATCTATACGGTCACTACGGGTCGGTCAGCAGGCGCTCAATGGTGGTAAAGTTGTGTTTGTTTGTTTGTTTGCTTATTTAGTTCTTGAAGAAGGAGATCATCCTGAGTAGAGTCCGTGGAAAAGAGGAAACCCTTACTGCATAGGTAAACTTATTGGCTATAATAATGAAATGAAACATATCAAGAATTTTTTATTTTAATTGTAATCCAACTGTGTAGTTGTGTAAATAATTACCCTACATGGATTGTTATTCTTTAGAATTTTACTTCTTTTTTTCCAAACAGTTGTATTAATGCTGTCTAGAGGAATAGTAAATTACATATGTTTTCAATACAATCAGAGTCATCATTTATCAGAAGCAATGGAATTGAATGTGTATTTGTTAGGATGATACAGCACTCAGCAATGTCTGAAAAAAAATGCACCACCAATTAAGGATAGAAAATGGTTTCATTGTAATCTGCCAAGATGCTAGTAATTTATGTCAGTAACTCTAGAACCAAATCATCTTGGTGCACTCAAGTACAGAAAATGGAGTAGGGTTATCATCACTTTCAATTGATGAACCTCAGAATTGGTGGCTATGATTCAAAATGTCAGTTCCAATTAGTCTGAATATAAAGTTCAGCGTAAAACTATGCTTCTTGAGTAATAAAAAGTTTCTGCTTATCCATGATACTTTGAATGGGGTCATCGATCCTTATTATTTTAAAAAGAAAACTGCCTTGTCTCATGATTTCCAAGTCGAGGCTAAAATTCTTCATTCATACACTTAACAAATGCTGAGGAAGTTTTTGTCATATGTCTAGCACTACTCTTGGTTTTAGATATACTAAAATTAAGCAAAGAAAAACAAGTACA
>NW_022104341.1:42489394-42499979 GCF_000313985.2 Echinops telfairi
GAAGTTAAGAGGAAATGAAGGCTTGTCAGTTTTTTTGTTTTGTTTTGGTTTTGGTCTCTGCTACCAGATAAATGGCCTAGAAATGAACATGGGGTTGCTATGTTCAGAAACCTACTTGACAACACCCACAAGGATAATTGAAACAAAAGGGATCTGTTTAGATCTGTCTGAGCTGGGAATAAAATGAACTAGCTGAGTTTAGAAGAAAACTTAGCTTTGCAACTTTGAAATGTCTTTGAGACCTGGAAGTACTAATGCCAAGTAAGCACGTGGATGTCCTGGCGTGTAGGGAGAGGTTTGAATAAAAAGTTACTCAATTGCAAAAAGGTTTTGCAACTTACAGTTGGTTTAAAAACGATATCACTTTTAGAAAAGAGAAAGAGTGAATAAGATTAAAAAGAGGTCCAGGCAGTGAACCTTTAAGAGAAATGTTGAAACATTTCAGAGAAATGTTGAAAGGAACTAGAAAAGAAGACTCAAGGTAATAATAGAGGTGGAGAACTCTAAGAAATGTTAGCACACTGAAGGCCAAGAGAAGGCATCGGGAGTAATCTCATATGTCAAACAAAGACTGTTGATAAGACTAAATAAAAGAACTGAGACGAATGCATTAGATTTTTCAGTATATATTCAGTGGTGGAGTTGATAAAAGGAAAAGTATGATATCCTCCAGGCACTAGGAGGTTATAAAATACAAGACCCCTGGTATCACTGGCAGGTAAGCATTGAACTGCTAACCACAAGGCTGATGATTCAAATGCACCAGCTGCTCTGGAGGGTAAAATTGACAATATCTGCTCCCATAAAGATTTACAGCCTTGGAAACCCCAAATATCACGTTTAAATTGAAAGTACCATGGACTACTAAAAGGATAAACCAATTCGTCTTAGGAAAAGCAGGCCAGAGTGCTCTTTAGAGGAAAGGATGGCAAGACTTCCTCTTACATACTTTGGACGACATGTTCTCAGAAGAGACCGATCCTTGGACAACTACATAATACTTGGTAAAGTCAAAGGGCAGCAAAAAAGAGGAAGGCCCTTAAGGTTATGGATTAGCATAGTAGTTGCAAAAATGAGCTGCACCATTAGACTCAAGTATAGGAAAAATAATGTATCTAATATATATATTATATGTATATATTTGTACATATTATATATACAAATATATATGATATATATACACACTATGAGTCAGAATCAACTTGATAGAAATGAGTGTTTTGGTGAACATACGCATTATTTTGTATTTTAAATCTCAGCAGTGGGGAAATATATTAAAATTTACAGTGTTGTTTTTGTTACCAGCTAAGAAGCTAAGGAATCTTTGTAGCGCCATGGGCATTCATTGGAAGAATGTTGTGGCATCTGCTTCTGCAAAGATTACAGTCTTGGAAACCCGATGAGTCATTTTACTTTGTCCTTACATGGTCCCATGAATTGGAGTCAACTGGCTGGGAATAGGTGTAGGTATTATTATTATTATTATTATTATTATTTTGTAGGCAGTTATTCCAATGCACTTTTCACTGAATTTTCATTGACTCATGAACTATGTCATAGTTGTGTTTACATTTTCATTATTGCTCTATAAATGTTTAACAAAATTTCTTTTAACATACTTTAAATGAAATCATCTAAGTGATAATGAAGTTTTAATCATAGCTTAGTTAACATTTTTCTTTCTTGCTCATTGCTTAGTTAACATTTTACTTTCTTGCTGGTAAAGAAAATAACTATGTACGTTATGATCACTGTGACTAAAATACAAATATGATTATGATGGAGCTTAGATAAATAGGGATAACAGAAGAGAGAGAGGGATTAGAAAGTCAAGAGAAGGTTTGTTTGTGGAATTTAATTTTTGTGTTGGGTGAAATTAGGATTTGTTTGTATGTTGATGAGGATGATCTCATAGCAATAAAAAGAGATGCAGCATGATAAAATTGATGTTCTTCTTTCCTGTGTTCCTGAACATAATAATAATAAGAATGTATTTTGCAATATTATTCACATTACCAGTGGAGCTTTGATAAAACCATTTATATTCATCCTTCAATGTTCATGAGATAGATGTTACTCTAAATCTCCTTTGTAGATTACAGGCATTTCTTAAATAATAAAGCTTAATGAAAACTCTATTTTCATATATTGGAGAGTTATCATCCATTGATTCAAAAATACTAACAATAATTGTTCCACACAGCAATTCACCTATATGTCAAATTTGATTTCTTACTCATGCAAAGGCTGTATAAATAATTTAAAATATTTTTTAAGGGTTTCCAAAAGGGAATTATCTTTGTTTTTTATTGAGGTAAGAATTATCTTTTAATTAGTAGCCTAATTTTTAAAGCAAACACTTATTTTAACTCCAAATGACTTTATTTTATACCCAATGGACAAGTTATAAGACATTTCATACTTACAAATGGACTTACATAAATAAACAATAAAATGGAAATAATAACAAGTAGCTCTTCCCGGAGAACTTACTGTGTACTTGGTGAAGTGTTGAATGTCTCATCTGATCTCCTGAATGAGTTCCTCGAGCATTCATTTTGGAGATAATGAACTTGAAACAAATGTAGATTATATCCCTCTAGAGTAACAATAGTACTCTGATTATTTTGACCATTTCTTAGCTCAGAAATCCTTGTAGTCTTTGATTTAAATAATTCATGCTGTAGCTTTAAAACTGGTTGATTCTTTTTATAACATGTGATAAAAAATGTTATACCTGTGAAACCAGGTGCCTCTCATTTAAACAAATATAAGTACACAATTTTTGGTTGTTTGTTATTAATAAAATAACCGCTTCTTAATTTGTTTAAAATGTAAGTTTTAATGTTAATACAGAAAGAAAATAAACATGGTACTTTTTCTACTGCTTGATATCAGTTAATTAATTTGAATCTATGACACAATTATTAAGTGCTCTACTAATGACAAAAAGGTTGGCAATTCTTTCCCACCAGGTGCTGCACAGGCGAAAGATTCGGCAGTCTGCTTCCTTAAAGACATGCAGTCCTGGAACCCTGCGTTGTAGTTCGCCTCTCTCCTGTAGGGCCACTGTGATTAGGTATAAACTTGAGTTTAGGAGGACCCTCTCACACTCTCTCTCTATGTATCTGTATAGTATGTTTATATAGGCACCTATTGGTTTACTTCTATATACAATATATCCTTATTCTGTGCAAAGTAAATTCAGGAAAAGATGATCTACTTTAGTAGTATCTTAATTAGTGTTGTTTTAACAAAATATCACAAGTGGGTACTTTTCACAAATACAGATTTATTTTCGATGAAAACAGAATTTCAAAAAGAGGACACTAACGAGAGGGCAAGGCCTTCTTTCTCCGTCAGTTCTGGGAGGAGGGTCTGATCTCTTCAGTTTCTAGGCCACGGTGTCCTGGTAATCATCATGCAGCATTTCTACTTTCCGACTTGCTTATTGAATCATTTTTATATTTCAAAGGAGATGCATTAAATACATGCCATACACTAATACTATCTCATTAAGATAGTACATTGCAGAATGAGATTATAACCATAGGTATAAGGAATAGGATGTACAATACATATATTTAAGGGTCACATTTCAATCCTTAACGCTGATATATGGTTGTTGAAAATACTTCTCACCAAGACACATACTAATGTGAGTCCGGTCTAGGGGCTTTTCATCCATAATGGTGTTGTATTGGGGCATGTGTCCTTAACACAATTGTAGACAGGAGGCCACACACAATCCATCTATGCCCTCTAGATATGCATCACAGATGTCATGAAAGCATCATCAGAGAGTGGAGCCAAGGGTGATAGTTATGGAATCTGAAAGATAACTAGGTACATTGAGATAACTAGTTACATGAGTACCAATTATTACTATTTATATGATCATAGATGAGTACTTTTACCTCTGTTAACGTCATTTCCTGTATCCATTAAGTGAATGTTACAGTAGTATCACCATCATAGACTTATCTGAGATTAAATCATGCAATGGTAAAAGTGTATTGTTTGGCATGAAGTTCAAAAAACTCCCTACCATTGAGTTGCTTCTGACTCTTAGCAACATTCTAGGGCAGAATAGAGTGCCCTTGTGGGTTTTAGAGGATTTAAATGAATTGATGGTTTTATGATTAGCAGCCCAATGAGTAATCCACCTCACCATCAGAATTTATGGCAAAAAAACCCCAGAGGGTGGTACTGTATCAGAGCAGGAAAAAGATGAGAGCGTCTTTTAAAGATTTAAAACATCTCAGAAACCCTGCACAGAATCATCATGCCTCAGAACGACGTGGTGGCCATGGGTCCGAGTTTGCTTTGCATATGTATATTTTTTGGCTTATTATTCAAATGAACCCTGGTAGCATTGTTGCTTCGAGCTAGACTGCTAAATGAGATGTTAGCATTGGAACAAACAACCACTTCACCGGAGAAAGGAATAGAAGTCTACATCCATCAAATGTACTCCCTCGGCAACATTTTGTTAGTTCTACTTCATCCTGTAGGTCCACTGTGAATCAGAATCAACTCAATGGTAATGGGTACTGTAAGAGACCAAAATGTTTTGGTTGTTATTTTTAAATGTGTGTTGAAAGCATAAACATATATGAAATATGTAATGAATAGGAAAATAGTTTGTTATTCATATTTATGAAGAAAATTATGAATCCCATGGCAATGTGTACATTAACCATGATACATCTAAATGTTGTCACAAAACCGTCTATATTAAACTATAGCAGAAAAGTATATTTAAATGAAGCTATTGAGATGTGTTACAAAAACAGTGTAGTAATATACTTTCTGCATGTTTAATGTGTAATGAGGTAGATACTTTTTTGTTAAATTCAAACATTTAGTGAAAAATTAGTATAGCGGCCCAAATAAACCGAGGTCTCAAGGAGAATATCCAGAGTGATCTTATTTGAATTTGAACAGCCACCTTATATTACAATGCTAAACAGTATGATTGAATGTGATAAATTTATACAAGTAAGTATATAGTGTACTAATGAAACTGGATGTAATGTTCTGCAATATGAAAATACATGCCTATTAGAATAAATATTCTGAAAAGAGACGTTACTTGTGTAAATCATTTTGAAACATGAATTCTGCAATATAACTCATGCAGACAAAAAGGTGATTACTACCAGGATACTCACTTACTTCTATCAACTTGATAATAACCTGTTTATTGGTATTTATTATTTGTTTTAGAGCTTTTGTTTGTCTTGTGGTCAGGAAAACACTGAGATCTGTTGGACACAGTTATGTATCATAATCCAAAATATTGTGCATATAAATATAAGTATTTATATTTATTCCAGGCTTTCTTTGGAATATTAACACAATTATTTAAGAGTCGGATGTCAGAAGCCTAGTCATTTCTGAAATGTCAAATAAAGAACACATACAAAAGGAAAAGCATATGTAAGGAACATAAAAGCAGACTAAGATGGTAGGAAGACACTGGAAATGAGAAGAGAGATTCAGAAAATGAGTACACTCAGCCAAGACCCAGATTTGGACTTTCAGGTTCCAGAACTGTTAGAAAGTCTGAATCTGTTCTTTAGAACCATTCATTTGTGGTGTTTTTGTTATAGAAGCACTAGATACCTAGCTCAGGATCTGGGCTTGGGATTAGCAATGTGCAAAGGGACAAAAGTCACAATTGATTTAGGCATTCTTTATAACCTTCAACAAGATGAAATGGCATTGTGGCTGTAGGAATTGTTTCAAGGATTACAATTGTGAAATGGGCACAGGACTGGGTAGTGTTTCATTGTGACACAGGGTCACAAATGTGTTTGAACTCACAGAATGGCACCTAGGAGCAGAAGCATGGCCATTGGTCTATTATGAAATTTTAAATATCTACTGTTTAAGGTCTCCTCTTTGTCTCTTCCAATCACCTCCTTTGTCTTTTAGAAGTCAACTATTACCTTCCATGCAAACTCATTTGAATACTTTTATGTGTAGGTTCCCTTTGCTTTATTAAAAACAGGGACATGTCTTAGTGAACAGGTAATTAAAACTTCATTGTTTGAACATTTAACATATTTGTTTGCATATTATAACCAGTCCTTAAATAATTTTGCAATGTGGCTTAATTGTCTCTCATACTTTAGATACTGGAATACAAACTCCTTGGATACAACGAGCAAAAACCACACAATGTGGATTTGTGATAGCAGGATAAATAACAATTTTGATAAGGCGGCTCCAGTTCATACATATATGGGCTTATGTCAAAGTTTGCTTGAACATCTCTTTGTGACCAGTGGGTGGCTATAGACTTGTCTCATAATAGCATTTGTCAATTCTTACTACAGAGCATGCAAAACAAGAGGAAACTTCTTATGCCATGCAAAAAAATAATTTTGAAGTCATGGTTAATATACGTATACATCCATACGCACACACATATATTGAGTGGGCATCTTTTCAGCTCTTTGAACCTTTGCACATAAGTGCTTATGCTGTCCCGTATAAAGCAATCATTTTAGATGGATCAGTATTTTAAAAGAAGGGTCCCTCGGTAGTATAATACGTTAGGAATTGGGATGCTAAGCTCAAGATCAGTAGGTTAAACCAACTACTGGCGAAAAATGAGGTTTTCTGGTTCCATAAAGATTTACAACCTTTGAAACCCACAGAGGCAGCTCTACTCTGTCCTGGAGGGTTGCTGTAAGTCAGACTCACTGGATGACGGAGCAAGTTTTGTTGTTGATTTTGAGGAGAGACTTCAAAAATGAGGCAAGAACGGAAAGACTATGTATAGCCCCAATAATGAAGAAACTGTGGCTCAAACCCAGACCTGGTGAAAGAAACTTTGGTTCCCCTTACGACCGTGCACATACTCAATCTTATCCCGTGCCCCTTACAGCCTTGAATTGCCACCTCTTAATTCTCAGTTTCTGACGTCAGTTCAAGGTGCTTCTTATTAAAGAGAGCAGACCCCAACGACTTCATGAATGAATCTCCCTGAGCAGATGTTTACTTTCTCTTCAAGGACACAAATTGTCTTAAACACTAAAAGAGAGGGAAATGCCTATCATATAATATTCAATAATGGATTCTGAAACTGTGTGCTCTAGAATCTACAGCCTCAATTTTAAGTAGACATAAAACAATAAGGCATGTCAGCAAATGCTATAACTACAAGAAGCAGAGTACATGGAATTCATATATGTGCCGCAAGTAAAGCAGAGCAGGAATGTTATTGTGTTTGATTTATTGGTTTATTTATGTATTTATGATCAATGATAAAAGTGACTTTCAAATGGGAGCTACATTGCTTCAGCCAAATAAATATTATTGAAATTGAGAAATGATTGACATTACAACTAGAGCTCTGGATTTTTTACCTGCTTATGTGCATTTTGCTGAAATTTTACATTAATTTCTTTTCAGAAAATGGCATCCTTTTCTTGAAGTACTTTGAAATCAAGTTTAAAAGATTATGAATTATTACTATAATTTTATCATAGATTTCTAAAAGCACTCTGCATGAAGCATGTATGAATTTTTTTTTACATTTGAAAAATCAGTCGACTTGCTTCTATGATTCAAGATAAACATGGCTATCATTTATTGAGAGGAACATTAACTGATCAAGACATTTTAGCTATTACTTTCTGAGTTAAAATAAATTTCAAGTTATAAGGTGATAAACTCTAACCCAGATAAAAACAAGCACTGTGCATTCTACCACAGAGTTGATAATGTAACTTAAAGTAGAAAGGACTAGTATAATAATTTTTACTAGATGTGCACAACTTGGAATATTAAGCACTTCACTGTTTTAAGGCATATTGCTTTATTGACTCTCCCTTATTGAGTAATGAAAGTGGATACCACACCCATGTTAAAATCATTAGATTATAAAGTGCAATAAAATAAACAGGATACTATGAATTGCATTTAAGACACCTGGGATATTTTGGATAATTAGAAGTGGAAAGTGCTAGGACAGTTTGATTCAGGTAAATGGAGTTCCCCAGAGAGAATGAAGTAATAACTTTGATTTAAATGCTTACCTGTCTAAAAAAAAATCACTACTCCAAAACCTATGTCTTCAATTCCATGTAAAATTGCATTTCCCTATATACTGGCTCTCACATATTACCTTTACTGTTTCAACTTTGGAAAACTAAACTTACTTTAATGACTTTAAAAAAATATTTAATAAATAAAACCAATGCATCATGTCCCCAGAGCATTATGTCCTGTGTTCTGAAGTTGCCTTGTGTAAACAAATTGCTCTTCTAATCCTTTTGTATATTTTAAAGTATATGAAAAGGTCAATCTAATAAGTACAGCATCATCAAATTTTTATTCCTTAACGCTAATTTTATTTGAAAGCAAAATTCTATTTCTAAAGATAAAAACTGTTACTTATATAACTGGATTATGAACTAAAAATCAATACATGTGATATTATTATAGTTAGGAATTCAGAAAACTGTCAAAACAGCACTACACATTAGTCTCATTTGATTCATTTTAATAATACAATTTTATACTTACATTTTTCTTTTACAATATTTTTGCTAAATGGAAGGAACTGACATTGAAAATTATAATGTAACAAATTATGCTGAAGAATTTATCTACCTAAGCTGTTTTCCTTCAGTGTTAATTTTGATAATGTTCACACTCACATTTGTAGAATTGTTATTTTATTTAATTTACATTTAATGCTTTTCAGGAAATATCTTTAAAAGGGAATTTGAAATAACCAGAACCTAAATTTATTCTAGAATTGTTATTTCTTTTTTTTTAAATTATTTTATTGGGGGCTCTTACAATTCTTAGAACATTCTATACATCAGTTTTATCAAGCATGTTTGTACATATGTTGCCATCAACATTTCTAAAGCATTTTCTACTTGAGCCCTCAGTATAAGCTCCTCTTTTGTCACCTCCCTCCCCCACCCTCCCACTCTCATAAATCCTTGATCAATTATATATTATTATTATTTCGCTTTCTGCACTTTCCTTACAACAAACAGTGTAAGAATTGTTATTTCACATAAACCACTTCTATAAATATTGTTTCCTCATAATAAATCAATAATGTAGATTTTATGGTAAGTTTTTATTATGAAACTATTTTCCCCCCAAATTATTTAAATATAACCTTGGAAGCAAGTTAAGTGATGGCCAAAAATAAACCTTAAATCTTCTGAATCCATGAATATTATGCTACCAGATCCAGTCATTGAGATCCAGAACTTATTGTGCACCTGCATTTGATGATTAATCATTTTGTTTCCCTACATTTTATTAAGTTCTAATCTTCTTTTACTAGATCTTTATAATTTCTACTTTTGATTTAATCCAGTGATAATTTTCTTATTTCTAGCATTGAACATAAAACTAACTTGGATCTAGGATTTCAGGTTTATTTAAAAGGGGCCTTGGTGCCTTTGTAAGGTAAGTGTTGTATTGCTTAACCACAAGGTTGGTGGTTCAAATCCACCAAACCCACTGCTTGGGAAATATTCCCATAAAGAGTTAGTCTCAGAAACTGCATATGAGGCTACTGTAAGTTTGAATTAACTCAATAGTACTGGTCATTTTTCCCCACATTTTCATTTTAATTAAGTGCTGCGCATTTTCAAATGTCTTTAAACAAGGGTCATTTGGCAGTATCAATTCTTTCAATTCCCCTGACACATGAATTTATAAGCTATTTTCTTCAGATTCTATTATTTTTAAATAACTTACTAGCTATGTTTTTATTGCGTGCAATTGAGTTAATTCTGACTAATACTAAATCTACAGAAAAGCGTAGAATTGCCCTATACGATTTTTTTACTGTAAATTTTGTTTAATACTTTTGAGGGCTCTTATATCTCTTATCACAATCCATAGATTCCTCCAATGTGTCAAGTACATTTGCACATATGCCACCATCATAATTTTCAAAGCATTATCTTCCCACTTGAGCCCCTGATATCCACTTCCAATTTCTTCTCCCTCCCTCCCCCTCCTGACCTCCCTCACGAACCCTTGATAAATTACAGATTCTTTTGTCCATATCTTACATCCTCTGTCACCCACCTACTTTTCTGTTATTTGTTCCTCTGGGAGGGGGTTCCAGTTTGAGCCTTGTGATGGTTTCCTCCTTTATCCCCCGACCCATCTTCCTGATAACTTTACTCTCCTTGTTGGTCCTGAGGGGTTTATCTATCCTGGATTCCTTGTGTTGCGGACTCTTATCTGTAGCGATGAGCATATTCTGGTCTAATCCAATTTGTAAGGTGGAATTGAGGTCATGATAGTAGGAGGAAGGAAACACCAAAGAACTAGAGCAAAGTTGTGTGTTTCATTGGTGCTATAATGCACCCTGACTGGCTCATCTCTTCCCTGTGACCCCTCTGTGAGGGGATGTCCAATTGTCTACAGATTGGCATTGGGTCTCCACTCCGTGCCCCACCCCACCCCATTCACCTTGGGTATGGTTTTATGCTGGGTCTTAGATGACTGATACCTGATCCCATCAATACTTCATGATCACACAGGCTAGTGTGCTTTTTCCATGTGGGCTTTGTTGCTTCTGAGCTAG
>NW_022104341.1:42501134-42502485 GCF_000313985.2 Echinops telfairi
ACCATGTCTATTTCTACTATTGCTATGGGTCTGTAGAGGATCTTAATGTCCATCTGGAATAGTGTAGGGAGATATTGTTTTTCCCAAGTATTTGTCCATGTCTTCCAAGTTGTTGAATTCATTAGTGTAAAGTCCTTCATAGAACTGTGTAATTATCCTTTTGATTTCATTAGAATGTTTTGCAATGTCCCCTGTTTTTTCCCTCATCCTTGAAAATTATTCCTTCCTTTCTTTGGTTATGTTTTCCAGCGGTCTATCAATTATGTTAATTACTCAAAGGATTGAATTTTTTGGCATTAATTTTTCCCATAGTTTTCTTGTTTCCCCTCTCCTGTATTTCAGCTATGATTTTTTATTATTCCTTTCCTTTTGCTATTAGTAGGATTGATCTGTTGACTCTGCTTTAATCGGTGTAAGTTTTGTGTCAGTATATCAACTACAAGTCTCTCTTCCCTTTTCCTGTATGTATGTATTGCTATCAGCCTTCCTATGATAAATGCCTTTGCTGCATCCCAAAGATTTTTGTACATTGTTTTTCATTCTCATTGGTGTCTAGAAACTTCCTGATTTCTTCTCTGATATGGGCCAATACCCACGCTGTTGCAATAGAGTTATCCATCCACCAATTGTTTTCCCTTGTTTTTGTCATTGTACTTTTGTTGATTTCCAGCCTTATGTCACAGTGGTCAGAGTGAGACGGCTGTATAATCTCTATGGGCTTGAATTGATTTAGGATTGACTTTTGTCACAGCATGTGGTCTATCTTATAGTATGTGTCATGTGGGATTGAATAGAATGTGAATTTTTTGCATTTGGGTGCAAAGCTCTGTAAATATCTATCAGATGAAATCATCTAATTGTGCTGTGTACATCTGTAGCCTCCCTATTGAATTTCTTTTCCTGTGTTCTGTCTTTTTGAGAGATTGGTGTATTAAAGTCACCTACTATTATTGTTGAGCCCATGATTTCTTTTTATCATCTTTTAGAGTGTTTGATATTCGAATTTCGTGGGTCTCCTGTTGGGCATGTATATATTTATTGTGCTCACTGGTTATTGGTCTACTGTTCCCTTGAGCATTATATAGTGCCCCTCCTTGTCTCTTGTTATGGCTTGTACCTTGAAATGATTTTTTTCAGAGATTAAGATCGCTACCCTTGATATTTTTGTATTGCCACCTGCTTTGTAAATTTTTTTCTCCAGCGTTAAGTCTCAACCTGTTTTTGTCTGCAAGCTTGAGATGTGTCTACTGCAGGCAGCAGATTGATGGGTTATGCTTTCTGAGCCAGTCTGTTAACCTCTGCCTTTTAATGCCTTAGTTCAGTCCATTGATATTCAGTGTTATTACATCCA
>NW_022104341.1:42504646-42506432 GCF_000313985.2 Echinops telfairi
GTGGCATGTGGAGGGAAAGGGAGGGAGAGGAGAGAAACAGAAAAGAAGAGAGAAAAAAAGAGGAAAACAGAGAGAAGAAAGGAAAAAGGGTAAAAACCACAACTGTGCTCATTTAACTTGGCTGTGGTGGGAATGAAAGAAAATGAGATGAAAAAAATAAAGAGTAAAGATATAACTGATCCCTGGCATCAGAAGGCCTTAAATCCTGCCCCAAGGTGGCAGGCTGGTGTGCCATGTTAGTGCAGGGTCCCACTGGTGCTAGGCGGAAGGGCCCTAGTTGGCAAGATCACCGTAGAGGCCAGAGTAAAGTTTACTCAGCAGTGCGGAGTGCTGTAGAAGGCTGTCACAGCTGCCTTGTGTGGTGTGCAGCACTCTCACAGAGGGCAGGCTGGAGTTCCCCCTGCTATTTGGGTTGAGTTGCCCTAGGTGGAGGGTAGTGACCTGGAAGCCAACAGTGGCATATGAAAGGAAAGAGAGGGAGAGGAGATGAAAAGAGAGAAAAAGAAAAAGAGAAAAAAACAAAACTGGGCCCATTGAGACCAACTGCGGGGTGGTGGTGGGGGTGGGGTGGGGGTAATAGAATGGAGAAAGTATAAAGAGAGAAGAAAAAGAGTAGTAACTAAGGAGATTACTGAGGCTTGAATGCCTCACCGTGGGACTGGAGGAGTTTCAATCCTGCTTCAAGGTAGGGGGATGGTGTGCTCACTTGTATAGGGTCCCACAGATGTGGGCATAATTACCCGCAAAGGCAAGATCACAGGAAAAGCTAGGCAGCAGTTCCAGAAGCAGTGTTGAGTGTTGAAGTTCACTGTTATAGCTTCCTTGCGCTGTATGCAGCACTGCCGCTGGAGGCGGGGGTGAGGGGGTGTGGGTGGGGCTGCCGTGGGGCAGGGGCTGTAGGAGTGTTCTCTCAGCCCTGTGTAGGGCTCCAGGACAGGCAGGACCTCCTCAGCTGTGTGTAGGATCACTGAGAGCTGATTGTAGCTCCCCTCACTGGGCTTGTTGTCCTAGCTTGAGCCAGGACTGCTGATGCCCAATAGCTAAGAGGTTCATTTGTTGTGTTTTCCCCCCTGGATAGCTGTAATTGAATTAAGTTATTCTGAAACTGAGGCTTGCTCCAAGGGGTCTTTGTTATGTTAATAGCCTCTGGGCTCTGTAGCTAACTTCAGGCATTACTTAGCATGGGCTCCCTTATTAGCTAATGTATGTTAAAGGTCTTGTTCTCCTAGTTGTCTTGGAGTTGAACAAGGAGCCTGGGATTTTCAGTTTTTACTGAGAAAATATTTTTTCTCTCTTTTTATATTGTGCTTATGGGGTGCCCTAATTTAGGGGTTGTCATGCTGACCCCCAGAAGGAGAGATCCAGTTTATCAGAGAGGTTGTTTTCTTCTTGGCCAACTGGAACTCAATTTCTCCCCCGGACTATGATTATCTGCTTATTTTCTGCCACACTGTGACCTGACTCAGGTAAGTTTCCTTACCTCTTTTCAATTGCTCCAAATCTATGACTTCCCGCCTAACCTGATCCCCAGGATATGGACTCAAGGCAGCTAACAGAACAGGGAGCTCTGGTGTGGAGTCTTATGGCTAGCTTTCAGACTATCTCGTCCTTTCTGGGATTATGTTCCCTTTAGGGCATCAGCCTGAGGAAATTGCTACTCACTGCCAAACTAGGGCATTGGTAGCTGGTCAGCTGGAGCCCATGAGCTTAGCACACAGAACCTAGAGCGATTTAGTGTGTTCTCAGTTTGTTTTGTGAGTGGAAATTTTTTTAAAAAGCAGGGTTC
>NW_022104341.1:42508155-42510187 GCF_000313985.2 Echinops telfairi
AGAATCTTTCAGTTTTTCCTACAGTGGTGACTTGTGTTTTTCTGTGATACTGGAAACCATTGTCACCAGTATTTCAAATACAAGCAGGTTCACCCATGGTGGAACATCTGTAATAAGATAAGTCTACAAAGAGTGAATGGGCCGTTCACTTATTTGCAAATTTATCTATAATTTGTTATGATCCATGTAATCAGCCTTTTGTTAGTCAGTAAAATACAGGGAAACATCTTTCTGGTAGTCTCTGCTTCCGACCAAGACCCATCTGACAACAGCAATGATAGCTCTCATTCCATGTTTTATTCTTGGTCTAACTTGAATTTCCAGCAGTTCTCTACTGATATACTGATGCAAATATTTCTAATTATCTTTGCTGAAATCATACTTCTGAGATATAAATTACATTGTTCTATAATTATTGTATATAGTTAGATCTCCTTTCTTTGGAATGGACATAAATACAGATTTCTTACAATATTCCAGGTAAAGTGAATAGCCAACCTCCTGGAATTCATGGTAAAATCATTGAGGTGTTTCAATTCCAGACCCTGGAAGCACTAATGCATCCATTTTGTGTACATTATCATTTGAACAAATTTGAATATAGGACATGTATTTCCAAATGTAGATATGTGCTCGTCTGTTTTTCCCATCTGTTCTATAAAGGAGCCATTGTGGGGCAGTGAGTTAGACCTCAGTCTGCTGCTGGTTCATATCCACCAGCTGCTCCTTGGTAAAAAAATTAGGCTGTTTTCTTCCATGAAGACTTACAGTCTCAGATACTTTGTGAGTCAGAATCAAAATTGATGACCGTGAGTGTGCTTTGGGGAATATAAATATGCAGTTTCTGATCAGGGATTTGGGAGGTATGTGAATTTGAAATGCAAATGAATTATTTATGCGAAAGATTGCTTGTATTTATTTTCTTTTTAAACTAAAAATTAACTATATTAAACAACCAAATTAATTGGTCATGTCAATATTTCCTGTATTTTATTATAATTGCAACATTTAGGCCATTTTCTTTATCCCGGTTGAAAATGGCCTTTACTGTATTTTCCTGGACAAAGGCATATGCAATGGTATAAGAGCAATATTGCTTTGTTAAAGTAGTTTCAGAACACATTTTGCCCTAATTATCAGTGCTGCTTTCATTTGTGTACACCACAGTCTAGCAGCAGCCAGCAGAAAGGGTGGTGATGAGTACTGTTTAAGTAGAAGACTTGCAAATGTCCTTTGAAAGGAATAAAGATTAATCACTTGTGTGCTGTTTTATTTGAGCCTTTTTTTAGGATGTTAATATCAGGTGGAACCATAAGGTACAGGGATGTTTCTTTAAAAATATTTATTACCTTATTAAGGTAAAGTGTCTTCCCTGCCGGTGGACAATATTTTACAGAAAAAATTACAAAATCCTATAAACTTCACGGTTGGAGTCCAGCCACTTTTTAGCTGACAACATTATAACCATTACTTTCATTCTAATTTTAAGGACAGTAGTAGCACCACTCCAATTAAGTAATTAATCAAAATAATATTCAAGTTTCTGCACATCTAGTTCGTAAAGGCTATCCCTATAGCACATTATTTCAAATGAATGCCACCTCCTGCTATGGTGGGTGTTCAGTTGGCTTAGAAAAGCACGGTAGTTAGCTCTTTCCAATGCAATGAAAAAAGTTAACAACACTGACACTTAAGTGACCATAATTAGCCCATTGAGATTAATGTGAGAACTTTGTACCTCTCCTATTGCCATTGTCACAGACGTATGGCAGCCTCTAAATTGCAGTAGTTCACTGGTTCATTTTCCAAATGGTGTTCTCACTTAGAATGCCTGGAAGCTCAATTTAAGAGAAATAAAATTAAAATCTTGGATTCCTCAGGAAATAGCCGGATCTTAAAATACAGAAGGAGGCTTTAAGTTTTCAAGTTGAAGTGTGTTTTCCTTGTATTTCTAAGAGAAAGACATTAAACTACCATGTGTAAAAAATGAAAGTTCTATGATTGATAATATTAAGTACTCAACAGGGCAAAT
>NW_022104341.1:42510553-42512701 GCF_000313985.2 Echinops telfairi
TAATTTTAACTGCTTTGAGTAAATTCTTCTTAAAAAGTGGACATTTGTAGTAAATATATTATCAGCAAAGGTGCCCAAGTATTCAAAAGTAAATTCTTACCCATATAAAGGAAAGCAAAGTGCAGACAAATAAAGGGGATGAGAATTTAAGCACTTTAATAAGAAGGAAAGGAATGAAATGTCCACTAATGTAATTAAATTTCACACAAAATTTCCTTTCTATTTAGACCAACATTGAAAAACAAGAGTTTTTAGGAAAAAAAGAATTGCCTATAAACTAAGGAGATAGAAAAGTGGACTGATTTCCAAAAGTAGAGTTGTATTATGCATATGGACTCATCACATACTATTGTTATTAGCTGCATTCAAGTCTATTTCTACTCATGGTAACAATTTTGAACAGGTTCAAGAGCATAATACTAGACTCTTATCTTTAAAATCTATTAATTTTACATCTCCAGGCAATCCAAGTGTGTAGCTGACTTGAGAGATTCAGGGACATGAACAATGTCATCAAAGATCTGTTTCTTATTGAAAGGCATTGTCTGCCTCCTGAGACAGAATTTTGCCATGGCTCCACTTTATTTACTTGAATCCTCTCTTTTAAGTAACATGAAAAGAAATAACTAACAGTTTCATCATGAAAAGTTCTGAAATTGCCCCATCTTTGGATATGTACTCACCCTTGAACTCATTGCTCTGGAAAAAACCAAATGACAATTTTTGTACAATTCTAGTACATGTTTATACATTTGGTACAAAACAAATGAACAAATAAATAAAATAAATTCTGTTACTAAAATGATGAAAGAAATATGAGATCAACGAAAACAGAAATCATATATCCATCTCAGTGAAGAGGGATTCCACAAACTAAAGGCATGAAATTGTTACGGATCTTTTCTATATTTTTATACAAATTAACCCGCAAGTGTTTTGTAGAAGACATTAAACAAAATGACATAATGATATAATCGAGAAGCCATTACAGTGCAGTAAATTACTTGATATTGTCCTTATAGCCATAGGATTTGACACTCTTACCAAGGCCCAGATAGGACCATGAACATTGAGTATATTTCTTCTATTCCTAAACGCGTCTGGATATATTTTATAGGATTACATAATTTAGTCCTTAGATATTGTTACAGGGTTAAATATAATTGTAAAAATCTAGAACTCTAATTTGGGTATTAGTCAATTTTGTCATCTTGCTGGATATAAAATAAGCCATCTCAGAAGCAATGTGTAGGGGTCATGCTTGTTCTGACTTACAGTGATTCCATGTGACAGAGGATAGCTGCCCAGTGGAGTTTGCTTGACTGATTATCAAGTTTTTCTATAGCATATCCACTGGGTCTGATGAGCTATCCTTTTGTTAATGCTTCGTGATGGATCACTACACCACCGATGCTCAACCCCAGCCATTAGAGACAAACAAGCAAAACATCACTGCCATCAAGTCAATTCCAACTCACAGTGAACATAAGGGATTCTAAATCCACCTGCCCCAAAGCCTTGCCTTTCTTCTATGAAGTGCCTGGTGGTTTTGAACTGTTGACCTTTAGTTTAGCAGCTGAACCACTATATAACCAGAGTTGCCTTGCTAAATCAGAGATTCTGGAGATGGTGCCTAGTAGTCTTTCAATAGCCCATCAATCCAGTTGGCTGTGAGGCACATTCTAGGATAAAACCACTGATTATATACAAGTATTTTTCTTTGTGTGTATGTTTTATTTCATTCTCAATAATCTTTGCTTCTACTGTTTGTTTTTTTGTGCTGGCTAGGAACTACAGTACAAGATGACAGAGAGATGAGCTTAATATCAATTTAAAATTTTCAATATTTATGGATATTCACAGTATTGAAAGGGTTATTTTTAGGGAAAATATTTTTAATGATGGTCTTTGATTTCATTGAGGACATTTTTTTGTTGCATTTTTATTATAATCACCCTTATTTACCTTCTTGTCTGGAAAGTTAATGGAGGACCTAAGTAGATGATCCAATATGAAATTATATTAGCATTTCTGGAATAATCCTAACTTCAGCATTATATATGATCATGTTTATACATTGGTGAATACACTTTTTGAATTCACACATTGATTTACATATCCATATTTATTGATGAGATTAGCTTATGC
>NW_022104341.1:42513252-42515976 GCF_000313985.2 Echinops telfairi
GATAATTGGAGATCCCTGTCCAGGGCAGAGTTCTGTCTGCAACAGGTAACACACTACCCCCATCCTCATCACCACCCTCACTCAAGTCACACAGGATCCACAGTGGGACAGGACATTCCAGTCCCTTGCAACTCTTGCATGACTCTGACTGCATGTAACAGCTTGCTCATAAGAACCTAACTGTCTGTGTGAGAGGAGTAGGTTACAATAAACTTTAACTTTCTATTCATGAAAGCAAGATTCTCTTAGTCTTTCTCACCACTCTGTTTTCAAGTTGTAGAAAATTGTCCATGACTGTGTCAACTCACTGCTCAGTAAATATTTTAATGAAGTAGCTAATTTATTAAAGTTTTGCACATTTTGAAGTTCAGTCTCTTCTCTGTAAAAAAATACACATTTCTGAAAGATTTTCTAAGAAAAATAATCAGATTCATAATGATAACTAGACAATAGTTCAGCAAAAATCCCTATAAACATGTCTTTTATGTTTTGATAGAAGTTATATAAAATAAAATTACACTTGTCTAATAAACATTTGCTTATTCAATCAGAGTCTCTATTTTCTCTGATTCTAAATGTATCGATGTTACTAAGAAACTTGAATTTGCTAAGTCATTTCACATGAACCGCTGGATACAACCCTGACAGCATATTGAAATTACTGGAGAAACTTTAATTGTCCTACAGCAACAAAGTAAAATCTTCTGTATTGGGCTTTGGCCTAGATGATTCTAATATGCAATAGAGGTCGAAAACCATCAGCATAACTTATATATTAGTGAAACCCTATGCATTGAATTCAGTTAAAACATTGACCTACATGGTCTTTTATTACAAAAACAGATGACAGAGGTCAAAACCCACTGCAGCTAATAGCAGAGTACTCTTCCTGAACTAATTCGACCATTATAAGATGCTTCAAAAGCAATTTCCTAATCTGTATTTTATGCTGCTGAAAATGCTTAAATAGTATGCTGTGCTCTCTCAAATATTTTTCCATGTTGTAGGATTAACAGTCTTATGTTTAGGAATGCATTTATCTTACTTTAAACTCTCTCTTGACATTAGTGAATGCTAATCTATTTTTAATAAAAGTAGCCATTCTCAATTGGTTAAGGAAGGCAGTCAATAGCAGCACCCAAAGGTAAAAAACAAAACCTAATAGCATGGAATTAACATTAACTTTAAAAAAATATGTAACAGAAAAAAAAATGTGACATATGTTCCCAGATAGAAGTGAATAGTGTTGGGTAAGAATGGTTGAATATATATTTTGAATGTAATTGGCTTTCATCTATGAGGAAGCACATATATACTTTTATAAAGGAACAATTGTAATGCTAATTTAGTTGCTTCTGTTCTAATTTAATGAGCTTTTGTTTACCATAAGACAATGATGCTTGTATAAATTAAATTGGGTGATTATATTTTTCAGTGATATCAAGACATGATGCTATAATAATTCTTATTGATTTTAATAAATTAAAGGATTTGGGTCACATAGTTCTTGTATATTTTATACTATAACAAAATAGCATTTATATTTGGGAGACAAAATGTAGATTGTGGTGGACTAATGTCTGCCTATTTACTTTTGAATAATTTCTTTACTGATTTCAGTCCAAAGATTAGAATGAGACTTAGTCTATGCCAAGCTCCTTACGTGGACACCACATTCAATCCTACTAATCTGCTTTAGTCCATCTGTCTGAATACACTGGACCACTTTAGGGAAGGTTAAAGATACCCATCCCTTAGAGGTGACAGTATCATCGCAATATAAAATAGTTATCGTTACCATGAATGGAATGGAGGAAAAAATGATTCAAAATAAGACCAACCCAGGAAAAGTAGAGTTGAGAATAGAGAGAGGAAGATACTCAGCAATGTAATTAGTCTTTGAACCCACAGAAATGTGTGCAACATTCCCTTATCAATTTAATAGTACATTTTTCTCACTTGAAAGACTTTTAAAGAGTAAAGTAACATCAGTTTGTAAATGCTTTCAATAATAAAGAGCACTATCACACTATTTTCCATGCCAAATAGGTGTAAAAACACAATTTGAGCACATTGATTAAATAGCATCAAAGATAGTTGACAGGGCTTCAAATTTGTGTGGAATTATATTCTAATTCCACTTTCCGTGAGCTTTTTGAAGTTCACACGCACTAAATTAACAAGTAGCTCTCAAGAACTGAAATATCACAAACAGAAGAATTATATGGTTTGCATGTCTCAGATTATAAATGATCAGTTTTTCTCAAATGACAAATTCTTAGAGGTTGGATGTTAGGACTTCAACTATGTGCTTGTCTAGGCTGAAACTTTTTGAAACTTGGTATAAAAATAAGGTGATAAGAGCTGGAAACACAGGGAATCCAGGACACATAAACCCTTCAGGTCCGATATTAAGAGTAGTGATAACAGGATGGTAAGGGGAAGGTTGGGGGGAGAAAGGGGGAACCGATCACAATGATCTACACATAACCTCCTCCCAGGGGAATGGACAACAGAAAAGTGGGTGAAGGGAGACTTGGTCAATGTAAGACATGAAAAAATAATTTATAAATTATCAAGGGTTCATGAGATAGGGAGGGTGGGGATGGGAGAGAAAAATGAGGAGCCGATACCAAGGTCTCAAGTAGAAAAAAATGTTTGAAAATGATGACAACAAATGTAATAATGTGCTTGACACAATGGATGTATGTATGGATTGTGATA
>NW_022104341.1:42516076-42519136 GCF_000313985.2 Echinops telfairi
AAAAAATCAGAGGATCATTCATTCAGTCATTTATTTATTATGACTTTAAGCAAATTTCTGAAAATAAAGGATAACCTTAGCTGAGTAGTGGAAGGAAGGAGAAATAGCCTAGTTAGGAAAATATTGAACATTAATTGTTAAAAATTCAACACTTTAAAATCACTGAGCACAAGAGAGCCATAGGCGGTTGCTATTTTCCTACTGAAAATAACTACATTATTCATTTTACATTAATCAGAGAAAGTTAGAGAAACAATAGAATGTAAGATTAGGCCCAAAAGTTAGCTAGAGCTTGGCCATGAATACATTTCAAGCATCACATGATGAACACTACAAAGGATAATTTAAGAGGAAGAGAGAGTGTGAACAGCTCTATGGAATTTCCTCTTGAACAGAATTATGTTTACCTTCTTGTGTTAACAAGTAAAGACTCAAAGCAAAATAATTATGCTGGAGGCAAGAGATGTAGAAAAGGTGTAATCACCAGTGTTTAGGACAAAAAGAGTCCCCAAATCTCAAATATACTTTATAAAGAATATTAATTAAGTTTAAAACAGGACAAAGAAAAGGCCATGTGAAAGACACACCCTCTAGATGAGGGTGTACGTTAGCATTAGGTCATAATGACCTCTGAAGATTGTCAGAGAATCGGTGGCTTAAGTAGGGTATGTGAGTGCAAAGGAAACCATCACAAAGGCATGATGGGCAGCAGATCGACTAGTCACAGCTGCAGGTGGGACAATGCAAGCGGGAACAAAAGTGGGACATCTACGCCATGCCTCACAGAACAGCGTCAGGATAAGGTTCAGTCGACCCTAGTCGCCAACTTCCATCAAGAATACACCCCAGCAAGTCCCTAAAGGAGAGATTGCTCCTGCCTGGGCTGCCTATGGGCGTGGTAATAATCCATTTTCAAATAGACTCACCCTGAGAGTAAACGATTCATTTCCAGCAAAGATTAGAAAAAAAATCAATGGAGAGATAATTTATATGGAGACTCCATAACGAATCTTGGGCTTTCCAGGAACTATATACTTCAACAAAATTTAGCCCTAAATTAAGGCTTCACTATACCAGTAAGCAAAATTCTAGACTGAGAGGTAAAATCTCTACCCTGAGCTTTGGTTACCTAAGGAGTGGATTGAATCAAAATCGATGTGAAGTCTACAGAAGTTTAAATATGTTATTCATATTTTAAAATAAATCTCAAGTTTGGGAGACAGATTCCTATGATTGATTAACCACTAAAGTAGTCTGCATACAGCCACTCAAATCTACAGGCATGCTTTTTGTTACAGGCTGTTGTGCAATTGGATGACTCCTGCTGTGCCAGTGCAAAATGGAACCTGACTAGTATGGCCCACACAGCTGTATTGGCTGGTTGTTGTTTGTTTGTTTGCTGTTGTTGTTGTTACTTTTGTCAAGTATGAAGTCAAGCCTTTCTTCCCAGTCTGTGTTACGATGCAATGCCATGGCATTCTGTTCGCTATATTAAACATGAAAACCCTGACGGACACAGAGTGGTGGCAGCACAAGTGTTCACTGGTTGAAAATCAAACCTAGATCTCCTTCCTCAAAGACAAAAATTCCACAACAAAACCATAAATTTCCCATCAAGGAGAGGTTCAACCATTGCAATCATTAGAAATGTACTTTTTCCAATTTTCTTCTCAAATATGGCCAGACAGGAAAATAGAAATATAAAAGCTTCCAGAAGAGCAGAGTCAGGAACAGATGACTTGTCCAAAGAATAGACCTCGCTTTACCCATATAAAGTACATTGTGCATGCTATTGATGGATGAATATTAAAAATCCTTTCTCCATCTTTCTTGTTAAAATTAAGATTTTAAAATTCTCTATTTAATCAAAACCAGTAGCACAAATTATAATTTACACTTAGCTTGAGTAAGAATTTACACTTGTTAGATGCCTCGGAGAAGGAGTGCATGTAGTCATTTCAAAAGATATTTCGTTAATGTCATAGTGGAGAGAAATTGAAACATACATACATAGTTCTATATGATATCAGACAAACTTTATTTCTAAGTGTCTGAATTCAGGCATTTCGCCTGTATGCGACTAAATGTCTACTATGGATGGATGGTAGGCAGTTCAAGATGCCATTATATTGCTGCTATTTTTCTGTCTCCACAACTGGTCTGCCAGTTGTCAAACTGTGGTGGCCTATGTGTTCCTCTGAATCTCCACATATTTAGCTCCTAGCCCTCAATTCCACTCACCATGCTCTACTGGTGATGTATAAAAATCAGAATATATGACCAAAGTCTAACTAAGTGGAGAACTCTAAAGTTTACTACAGTGTTTGATTCAAAAGCAAATCATGACTTAATTCAAGGCAATGAAAGTTATGCTTGAGATTTGCTGAAGATAGTTGCATCTAACATGTTGTGAGATGCCATTTAGTTGGCTACCTTACAGTAGAAAGAAACTGGTCCTGCACCATCATCACAATTGTTGCAGCATTGCAGCACATTGTTGAAGCCACTATATCAACCCCTGTAGCTGAGGGTCTTCATCTTTCTTACTGAGCCTTTACTTTATCAAGCAGAGTGCCCTTCTGCAGGGACTAGTCTCTTGTGTTAATGTGTCATACATGTGAGGGAAATGCGCACCTTCCTCTCTTTAAGGAGAATTCTTGACAGATTTGTGTGTTCTCCTGGCAGCCCATGTGCATTCAGTAAGCTTAGTATTTATGATGACTAGGAACATCACAAAAACACAAGTAATGGGAGCCTGGAGGAAGGCAGCATTGTGTCAATGAAAAAGAGCATGTGAGTAAATACAATGAAATACAAAGTACAATTATAGGAATGAATAGAGTTTTACTAATTTTTGTTGATGCTCAAAAAGAATCTGAGTATTAATATGAAAATTCATAAGATGAAATTGTTGGGAATATATATGGTTTAATAATTTATTCAGTTAATGTTGTACAATTCCTTATGTAGGCCATCTTTTATCTGAACATGTTATTTTGTCCAATTAGTTAAAATTGTAAATTATCACGCATGTCTATCACATAAAAACAAAATTAAGGC
>NW_022104341.1:42520506-42537550 GCF_000313985.2 Echinops telfairi
GTCAAACTCAGTGTGTCAAAAAATGAGATCAAATAATAAGGTTTTAACCATTCAAATCATATTTCTCATTTTAATCTGATATAATAATCTCTATAATATTCTCTGATATTTTGGTTCTGATAACCAGGTTGTACCCATTCCTCAATTATGGTCAGAGGGAAATCACCAGAGGCTTACTCTAAGTATAGAAATTATAATTATATTTTGGACGTCACTGTCATCCTTAGCCTTCTGCAAAACAAAATTTCACAATTTAAGCTCTGATAACCAATTCTGTATTTCTGATTTGGATTATATTTTTTACAACCTTTGTCTCACACAGCTGATTGCTTTTTCCATGTGGACTGAGTTGATGGCTGTTTGTTTGAAAGCCTTTAAGACCCCAAATGCTATTCTTTCTGATAGCCAGTACCATCTAGTTCTTCACCACACTTATTGTAACACCTACATCTTCATGAGGCAGTGTATTGAGAAAGGCCTTGTTGTAAGAACTAATTTTTCTATGATTGGGGCTAGAATTAAGTGCAAGCCCCAAATCCATTCTGTTATCTGTTTGTTATCAGCCTCTGGTTCACCTGAGCATCATCTTTGTTATTTTATATCAGAGAATTTTATGATCATCTCCATGGCGCTTATAGGTTCTCCTGTTAATGCTGTTTTTATAAAGAATGGCTGAGGTATGAAAAGCAGAGAGAATAGGAAGTATTCTCTCTTGGGCATGAACCTTTAAAAATTGCAGGCTGAAGGAAATGGAGAGAGAAGGGAGAGGAATCTAAATGGGTGCTGATGTATTCAAGATTAGTTAAGATCACAGAGAACATTACATGAACAGATATAAAATTCTGGAGAGTAAGCTACCAATACTTCTCTGGTCTTGGATCATTAGTGTTCAATATGTCGAGTTTTTAAATGTTACATATAAATGGTCTCTAAAATAAGATGGGATATACTAGAGGTTGTAGTTTGGTTCTAGAGACATGTTTTAATCTTCAAATCTTTAGCATGAATGTGCATGAGCAATTGATCTGTTCAACAAATGATCATTAGCCTCATTTTGGCTGATAATATCGAGCTTCTCCGTTTTCATTTCCCACAGATGGAGTCAATTTGATTCCTATGTATTCCATCTGGTGAGGGACACTTGCTTAGTTGTTGGAAAAATATATTTGCGATGAAGAAGTCATTGGTCTTGCAAAATTTTATCACACACTCTCGAAATTCATTTATGTTGCAAGTACCATATTTTGCAACTTTTGAATTCCAACCACCATTTATTATCAATGCATCCTGATTGCATATTTGGTCATTTTATACTAAGTAAGTTGGAAGAATGCTTTCATTTTGTTATTATTGACTTTAGTGGTGGTGCATCATTTGAATAATATTTGTATCAACAGGTCTTCCTTGTAGGCTTATTTTGGTTGCTATATGATCACATACAATGTTGCATTTTAAGTTGGATCATAAAATATTCTGTTTGATGATAAATGCAACACCACTCCTCTAAAATGTATCATTCTTGGCATAGTAAACCATATGATCGTCTGTTTTAAAATGGACAAGACCACTACATATCAGCTCACTGATACCTAGGATGTCAATTTTTATGCATTTCATTTTTTGGTAATTGAAAATATTATATATTTATATTTTGTACATTTCACATTTCAAGGATTCATTTCTGTAGCTGTTTCTTCTTATCTTTGGTCATATGTTATCAGGAAATCAAGATGCTAAAAGCTTTATTCTATCAATGTTATTAAAGCTGACTTTGCTTTGAGAAGGCAACTGTTTCTCCAAAATGCATTTGGCATAGCTTTGAGGATCACAATATAAAATCTGTCACAATATGATAAACATTATTTAGACAGAGTAAAAGGGAATCTCCTTATTTATCATCTCAAGGTTTGGTGAATAGAATCATTTCTAATGATTCTATAATAATTATGCAAACTCATATATCTGATATAGATAATAATCTACTCATTCTTATTCATCCATTTTCTCTTCAAATGAGGAAATAAATAAATATTGTATGCTGAATAAGGATAATTGATTAGAAAAAAGGCTAACTACAGAGAATCTTAACTATATTTAAAAAATTGAAAGCACCTCATGTGACCAAGTGTATCAGGATCTTTGAGTTAGAAAGAAAAGAAATTATATATTTCTATATATTTTCTTAATTAAGCTTATGAAAATAATATTAACACATACATAAAGACAATAATCATTTCTATGTTCCAGGTTACTCTACTAAAAAAAATATGTTATGCCATTTTGTGGTAAAATCATAACCCTGTAACCCACAGCCCTGCTGAAAAGTCCCCATTATGTGTTTTTGAAACTTCCCACCCCACCTGGTCCCAGGAATATACATCCTGCCAGCATGTATTTCATGGCCAGATCCAAGAATGTATAGCATGTCTGGTTTGCACAATGTGTATCCTGGGCCAGAATGTTATGCATACTAATGCTTATCTTTGCTTCCATATCCACTTTTGCTTAATAGAACAATAGCTCTCATGAAGGCATAAAATTTCTGCTTCCTGTACCTTGCCAACCAGGATACGATTTTGGTCTTTATAAACCCTGCACAATTGCTTCTTGGGGCCTAGGGGTTTTTGAGAGACTTGAGTCTTCTCAGTGGCTGCCACCTCAAAAACACTCTAATATGAAATCATGGCATTGTAGTGGTTATTAATTTCTCATGGCATCTAACAACTATACATAGATCTTTCAGAAATTAAAAAAAAATCTTTCTGTAAATCAAGCTGTATATAATAGTAATATAAAAAGAGTTTGTTCTTGGAATCTTTCAGTGATAGAGCCTTGTTCCTTATTAACTTTCTTTCTCTGTGAATTGTCCTAGTCTACAATCTAGATTTCTCATACAAGAGGGGAGAATAAACTTTTAAAAACCTTAAGTAATATGTTGTATGTTTGCTTGATATGTTTAATGAACAGAAGAGTCTTTGCAGAAGCAACAAAAGTACTTATATAAAAATATTTAAAATTATATTTTGTGTAAAACACAAATTTCCAGTATCTCAAACTTTAAAATATCAATTAACACAAAGATCAGTCAATATGTAACCTTCCATCACCTTTGTTACTCAAACTCCTTTCAGCTCGCCCCCTCCGTGTCAAACATTGTCAAGGGACCCCTTCACAGACTCTAATCTTTATTCTTTTGAAAAAAAATTACAACTTTCTTACATATCCTATTTGTAGAGAAATAATATGATGACTTAAAAAATATATGCCAGTATACCATCTTTTGAAAATCGTTTTTAATGATTTACTTTACTGATCCTTGCTAAATGTCAGAATATATCATATTTCTTAACTGAATGTCCTGAAATAATTTTCATCTGATAACCAGAAGCATTTTAGAGCATTTGCATTAATTCAAACTATTTTATACAAGCTAAGATATCCATACATAAATAAACTGTGATCCGTTCATGATTTTTGTTACTTTTTCTTTTACAATGCATTTTTGATACTTAATAGTCATATTTTATATTCTATGACTGAGGATTTTTTTGCCATAATATTAAGAAGGTTTGACTTCTTTGAAAAAGGGAATCATAGTGTAAATTATACAGGTTAATATTTTTTAGTTCTCACCTATTCCTTTAAGAGATAGTACTGTGTTGCATATATTCAACCTTATAGATAACAGAAATAGTTCTAAGTGATCATCAGCAAAGTCCCTTCCTTATATCTAATTGGAAAGGATTTTCTTCACAGTAATAAATATGTGATATCCTTTATGTTTATGAAATAGTCTGATTACACTATCTTAAGGAAAAGCATAAAGTTGTTGAATATTATTTTATGATTCATTCATTTATTTATTAATAAATAAACTATTTATCTAATCTATTATTTGCTAAATGTTGCTAAACACTTCAAGAATTTGAAGTACATTGTGAGAAAGGTAGGTATGACAAATAACAAACAAACGAGTTCAATAGGTGCTAAAATGACGGAACCGGGTATGCAGATTTGTTGTCTCACAACGGAAGGAGGGAAGAGTGCTCACCTGTGGAAAGGAGGAAAATGGACTTCAAGAGAAAAATAACCTAAAAACCAAACTAAATACATTGACAACTTCGGAGTAAATATGCATAAAAAGGAAGAACTTTGTATGTAAAGGAAGCAGCTATAAAAGTTCCATGGAGATGAAAGAGCATGGCATGTTCCAAAGTTCAAATTGGTATTGTTTTAGATCCAAGCAGTGATGCAAATGTTCATTTCTCTTTTTTATCGGTGAACGTAGTTCTGTGGGGAAGTTGAAAATTTACAGACAAGTGGACAGCATGGGTTTATGGGGTCCTAGAACCATTCTAAAGTACAAGCTAGATGTGAACTTCTTTTCTTTGTCGTTTTTTTTTTTTTTAATCAATTTATTGGGGCTCATACAATTCGTCACAATACATAGATCAATTGTGTAAAGCACATCTATACATTTGTTGCCCTCATCATTCCCAAAATTTTCTTGCCTCTTGGGTTCTCGGAATCCGCTCATTTTCCTTTTTTTTTTAATTTTCCCCCCCTCCCCTTCCCTTTCCCCCATGCACCCTTAATAATTTATAAATTATTTTTGTATCTTACATTACACTGTCCGGCGCCTCCCTTCACCCACCCCGCTGCTGCCCGTCCCCCAGAGAGGAGGCCATATGTGGCTCCCTGTGATCCATTCCCCCTTACTACCTCCCCTTTCCCTCCTGATATCGCCCCCTTCACCCCCGGTCCTGAGAGTTTCTTCCGTCCTACATTCCCTGCGCTTCCAATTCCCCTCTGTACCGCTGTGCATCATCTGGTCTAACCAGGTCTGCAAGGCGAAACTGGGGTCCTGGTAGTTGGGGGGAGGAAGCGTTTAAGAACTAGAGGAAGATTGTGAGCTTCATTGTTGCTATACTGTACCCTAAGTGACTCATCTCCCCACTACCCCTCTGCAAGGTATGTCCAGTTGTCTGGAGATGGACATTGGGTCTCCATCGCGCACCACCCTCATTGACAAGGATATGACTTTTCTCCCTGCCTTTGGTGTTTAAAGGCTGGTCCCTTTGGCCCTTCATGATCACACATGTTGGTGTGCTGCTTCCATGTGGGCTTTGTTGCTTCTGGGCTAGATGGCCGCTTGTTTACTTTCAAGCCTTTAAGTCCCCAGACGCTATAGGTCTCGATAGCCGGGCACCATCAGCCTTCTTCACCACACTTACTTATGCACACATTCATCTTCAGCGTTTATGCGTGGAAGGTGGTCACACAGTGATGGTTTTTGTTATTTGGTGTCTGCTGCCTGTTCCCTTCAGCACGTCGGGTTCGCGCAGGCTCGTGTGCTTCTTCTCTGTGGACTTTGCTGTTTCTGAGCTAGATGGCCGCTTGTTTGCCTACAAGCCTTTAAGACCCCAGACGCTATATCTTTTGATAGCCGGGCACCATCTTTGTCGTTTTTAAGAGAAGCTTTTTTCTTGTATTTTTGAAATAGAAAGTGTTTCCATTTGTTAAATTATCCAGTGTCTCTTAGGTTGGACTACTTGCTGACCACCATGCAGGATGGTTGCCCACCAAAGATCATAGCAAGCAGGCACAACATCCCATAATAAGTCCTACTGTATTATGCTCAAACGCTTTATAAGCAGGATCTATTTTGGAGAATTGTGCATGCACCGTAGTAACATAATCCAGCCTATTCCAAGGAAAATCTCACTCTCGCCCCCAAATTTAATGAATATGCCTAATTTCTCTTGCTGCACCATGGGCAGATAAGACTAGTGAACCCACATTAGCTTTGGCAAACTGAGGTAGCCAGCTGCTTAGCAAGCTAAGTAAGCTGCTTAGCCTCTCCTCATCTCTGCCAGCTGCCTTCTTCTCCTATAAGTAAACATTCCTGGGTAAAACCTCATGGCTCTCCTGGTCATTCTTGGTTAGTCAGAAGCAAGAACCTTCCTTTGTAGGCTTAGTATAAACCTACTGAGGCTGGTGGATATTATAGACAGGCGTATGAAATGAACGATCACATGAGGGAGATGTGCATGTCTTAGAACTATCCACCACAAACATCCCATCAAAATGGCAGCACCTGCCCAGACAAAAAGTTCAGAAGGAAGCCAAAAAAAAAAGAGAGAGAGAGAGAGAGAGACAGAGCCAAAAAGGATGATATAATATAGTGACTGCAGGAAGATATTAAGAGGGGTGCTGTTACTTGTAGGGATGACAATAGATTTCACAAATAAAATGCATATGAATTGAAGGGAAACCTAATTTTCTCTGTAAGATTTACCTTGTATTACAAAAAAATGTATAAAATGAAATAACCTAACAAACAAAAACTCAGGAGCTGAAGTCCTTTTCCTGTGAGTAGTCCTGAGTCTTCAGGTGTGTAGTCCTCACAACGTGTTCCTCCCATGGTGTCAGTCTCTGAAAACGTATTTGCCATCTTCTGTCGAGTCTGCGCTTTTACAAATTTAGAAATAATTAGGTTTATAATCCATCCTTCTAAGAGCTCCTTAAAATCCTACTAAGCTCTAACTAACATCAATGGCAATCCAATTTCCAAATGAGATTGCAACCAGAGGTGTAGAGATCATGATTCCACCCACATGCTGGAAGAACAAAAGCACTTCTTCTGAAATATTTGAGTTCTTACTAAATCACTGATTTCTCTAGTACAATTTGTTGACATTTGCTAAGGCTCTATAGTATTTCTGACAAAGAGTAGTTAATCATTTGATCTGAATCTCATTCATTTGATAAACACATTCATTCAAAAGGGATCTGAAAATTTTACCAAAGGATTCCTTTAGATTTTAATTCCATGGTCTATGAACTTTTTGAATCTCCTTAAATTAAGTTACCAGTATGAACAAAACATTGTTTTTCGTGTTGAAATTACCAGACTGAGTAAGCTATATTTTCCAGAAAGATTTTCAGTCTAACAGGAAAATGAATAACCAAACAGTAACCATAAGATATCATTAATTTATATAGCAGGGGTAAGCCTAGTCTCTGTTATCAAAGCACGTAGGAGCAATGTTTCATGTTTCAGCCTCAGATATCAAACAAGCATAGTCCACTGGTGGAATTGCAAAAAGCCTCCTTTTGAAGCCCTCTGCCCTTTTTATATCAGTGAAATTCTAGATGTATCAATCTCTCTCTATGACAACTTGCTTATCTATAAAGATAATGAGAATGCCTCTCAAAGTATGCTCATACAATTAAATGAATTAGCATGTATAATACTTATGTTTTTAGCATATAGACAGAACTCAAGAAATTTTCTTTTTTATTATATTTTTATATCTGAACCTGAACATGTCAGGATGGAGGTGTAAGGTCGGCAAGATTCAGAATTTGAAGTGGTATGTGCCTTACGACCGTGTTTGGAGTCTACTCAGTCTATAAAGGGAGGATCAAACTAAGATTTTAATCAGAGGAGTAGCATGATCTTATTTGTAATGCATTAATTTTTGTTTACTTCAAATTGAATCTCCTGCACTATTTTCCTTGCCTTTGATTTGTTTTATTTCTTTTGTATGTCTTTGTATAAAATCAATTAAGGAAACATAACATCCTTTGGGACAAAATAAATACTTAACACAATTCAAGAATGACCTTGCTTCTCAAGGCAGATAATCATGATGTAAGAAGTAAACTTAACTCTCCCTAAGAGAGCACCGAGGGAAATAATACATTCCCCTGTCTTACTCTGTGTCACGGAAAGAATAACTTGTAGAGGAAGATAGTTCTTAGGTCTGGCAAGCATCACAGTGCCACATGGCTCTTGTGTGCCCTACAGAATGTTTCAGACTCTTCCCTTTACTTGTAATATGTTTGTGCAGCGAATGTTAAGTGGGGAAATGTGGCATGGCAGTCTGAAAATCTGTTTCTCACCTCTCACATAACCATCCTGGTGGGAACTTTGCATGCTTTCCTAATTTTGAAAAAGCTACAAACAGCTAACTTAAGATAACCGAAGGACCAAATGCAGCATCTGAGACTAACTGCTAGCGCCAAAGTCGCACTGCTCTTTCCATCGATGCTCATTTTGTTCTGATGTTTCTTGCCAGTTTTTGAGTTCCCTGTCTTGGGTCCAGCACCACCCATCCTCGTTCTGTAATTCTTCCTCACTCAGACCTCCTACTGCATTCTTTCCTTGCTTTTTAAGTGTATTATTTCTTTTGTGTTCATTTATATAAAGTCAGTGAAAGGAATGTGATCTATCTTGTAAGAGCCAGGCTCTAAATGTCTTTAATTTTTCTTGATTCCATTTTGTTATCGGCATCAGTGCATTATGTACCTCTACACAAAGATACAATTTTCCATCTTTGAAAAAGAGGCTTATTTTTTCCCCCCAAGATAACTGGTGATTTTTTTTAAATGAAAAAGACAGATTAAATGGAGGCAATCATACAGCTGGGTTTACAAGCTTGAGTTACTTACAAAGAAAACAAATCACAAAAGAACTTCTTCCTATCTGATATTTTCCTTGACTCAGTTCCAAATACATATTAAATAATGGATTAACTGTTTCCAGGGTAAATGCTGATAATGATTATATCAATATAGCAGTTACTTATGGGTACTAGGCATGCTAAATGCCACTACAATGAACCCTAGTTGATTTTCAATTCATTCTCCAAGGCAAAACCTCTGACACCTCTGGTTGCTTTATGATATTTGCACATCTCATCCATTTTTCAGCTTGAAAAAAATAAGAGTGTTAATTATAAGTTTCAAAAGAGAATCACCATATTAGTGTTTCAAAATATAAGTCCAGAAAATATTTGACACTTGCTCAACTTGTGGTAGGGAGAGTTATAAATTATCAGAGTTTTCACAGTTTGGTGTCACCTATTTTTATGGGATGAAATACAATATGATACTTAAATAGAAGGATACCAGTTTTCAGTACGTTAATTCCCCCCTCTCCCATTATGTATTATTTGACTTGTATGTTTGTGGTTGTCATTTCATGTGCATATTATGATTAAAAGGAACTAAATCTTACTACATGAACATTGACATCTAAATAAACAAGTGTCTCCAACTGTATTTGATAATTAATACATGTGCTATAATGTATTATAGCATTTATCTTTCAAATTTTCAGTGTTTGTAAATTATAGTATAGTACTTCATACTGTAAATATACATTTATTCTTTTAAATTTTGTTTTCTACTGACAAATTAGCAAATAGTTTTTATTTCAGAAAGTAATAGTGTTTTGTTTACATATTCAGAGGAGTTTTTAAAAAAATTATTTTATTGGGGGCTCTTACAGCTCTTATAACAATCCACATATAAATTGTATCAAGCACATTTGTACACATGTTGCCATCATCATTTTCAAAACATTTTCTTCCTACTTGAGCCCTTGGTATCAGCTCCTCTTTTTCCCCTCCCTCCCCCACCCTTCCACATGCTGGGACACTTGATAAATTATAAATTATTATTAATTCTATATCATACACCATCTGCTGTCTCCCTTCACCCACAATTCTATTGTTCACTCCCTCGGGAGGCAGGGTTATACATCTATCATTGTGATCAGTTCCCCCTTTTTCCCCTTTCTCCCCATACCATCCCCCTACCCTCCTGGTCTCATTACTTCTATTATTGTTCCTGAGGGGTTTATCTGTCCTGGAATCTGTGTGTTGAGAGCTATTATCTGTACCAGTGTAGATGCTCAGGTCTAGCCAGATTTAAAAGGTAGAACTGGGGTCATGATACTCGGGGAAGGAATCCTTAAAGAACTAGAGGAATGTTGTATGTTTTGTTGGTACTGTACTGCACCCTGGCTGGCCTATCCCTTCCCGGTGATCCTTCTGTGAGAGGATGTCCAACTGTTTACACATGGGCTTTGGGTCTCCACTCCACCCCCCTCATTTGCATCAATATGATTGCTTGTTTGGGGTTTTCTGATGTCTGATATCTGATCCTGTTGACATCTCATTATCCCACAGGCTGGTGTGTTCCTTCTATGTGGACTTTGTTGCCTCCCTGCTAGATGGTTGCTTGTTTAACTTCAAGCCTTTAAGATCCCAGATGCTATATCTTCTAATAGTTGGGCACCATCAGCTTTCTTCGCCACATTTGCTTATGCACCCATTTTGACTTCAGCGGTTTTGTTGGGAAGGTGAGCATCACAGAATGCCAGGCTATTGGAACAAAGTGTTCTTGCATTGAAGGAAGACTTGAGTAGAGGCCCAATGTCTGCCTGTTACCTTGATGTTTAACATATAAATATATGCCCATGGTCTCATATCCCTGTTGTTATGTATTAATATATTTACATATATACATGCCTATATTTATACCTATATATTTGGCTCCTAGTTTTTTCTCCTCTATTTCCTTTTACTTTTCTCTTGTCCCACTATTACTTTCAACCTTTATTTGGCTCTCAGTAATTCTTTTCAGCTACTTAGCATTTGACCAAACCCCACCAGGCATTCAACAGCCTCCTAGGTATTGATTTTAGATCTCTTATTGATCCCTGTCCCTGGGTTTGTTAACTACTCACTTCCTGCTCCCCCCCCCCCAGACCCCTGGAATTATAGGTGCCATTGTGTTCTCCTAGGGATTGTTTATCTTGTCTATCTTATATAGATAGACGTGAAAAAGTAGAAGAAAGAAAGAAATAAGTGGGGGATGAGGTGCCTCATAAATACTTCCAGGGATGTATAGATGTTTTCTCATGGAGTCTGATGAAGGGCCAGGCCCTGCCCTCTGAGACCGAAGTCTCTTTTTTGGATTCCTTGGGAACTTCTTTGCTTTGCTCCCCTTGCTTCTCTGTTGTGCTCCCTTCACGTTTTGCCCTGGTGTGTGTGTGTGTGTGTGTGTGTGTGTGTGTGTGTGTGCAGGCACAATTCCATCACTGTATCTTCAGTGCCGTCCCCTGCAGTGCTGTGGGTCAGTGAGAGGATATTGTGTCTCCTGGTGGGCCAGTCCTATGGTCCACTCTGTGCCTTGGCTGCTCTGAGAGGAGTGTCCACTGAGGTAAGTTTAAAAAGCACAGGGGCCATGGAGGAAAGTCACTAAGTGCATAAATTCCCAGGATGAGGCCCTGGTACTCTGGCAGGGGTCAGACTTAACCCAGGGATGCTTACGGCAGTCAACTAAAAAGGAATGGAAAAGGAAAAAATAAAAAAGGATCTGGATAGTAGAGGAAATGTGTAAGGGGAAGCTATTGCTTATGCTCCACAGGAACGGGAGAGGAGGACCAGATCTCAACCTGGTATGCCAAGGCTTGAGGGCAACAAGCCAGCATGAACCAGTGAACTACGTGAGAGGTCTGTGGGGGAGCCCCTATCCCAGCTATGTCCATCTTCTCCCAAGAACAATGTACTACAGAGGACAGCACTGAAGATAACTGCCTTGGAGAGTGAACTGCTTGCACAAACCACAGGGAGTAAACTAAGAGGAAAAGAGAGAGAGAGTGGACCAAGACCTGGCCCACCAATCCCAGAAGATATTTTTAATATAAGAATATTTTCATAAGTATTTATTTTCTTTCAACTATTTATTATATTTTATATTTTTCTGGCTCATGTATTTCTGAGGACAATTAAGCTATACAGTTGACTGTAGTTCTTTGGAAGAAGCTTCTTTTAAGATCATCTCTTCCCAGCACTTTTACTATGCTATGTATAAAAAAATACCGCTTTCCTTGTATTAATGTATTATAAATTAGGTACTTATGCATTTTGAGATTCTTGAGTCTACTGGATAAAATGTAATTTTTAAAAAAGTGTTCTTAGTCAATATATCTCCAATGTTTTCTTCTTTACTAATAATTTTTCAACTCCTTTCTTCCCAGGATTCCTGTTAGATATATATTCTATCTTCTTCTGTTGTGTTGCACATAACTCTCCCTACTACACTTCAGCTTAGTGCTTGTTCAGTATGATCTAGAAATAAACTTTCTGAAGAAAACCGTTACGACTTGTAATTGGCTCTATGGCAGCGAGTTTGGCTTTGTTTGGGGGTGCTCTGTATACACTTTAAATTGGGATATCTTTATGGCCCTGTATTTTAGTTAATATTTTTTTTCGGTCAGTGTCTAATCTATTTAATGTCATCTATTGTTAGTTAGTATAACATCTCTAAAATATTGTTTATATTAGCATTGTATTTTTCAATCATGGTTTTCCTGTCTTTTAGTTTGTCGTACTGTGGTGGCCTGTGTGTTTCTGTGATGCTGAACACTATGACACTGGTGTTTTCAAATTCCGGCACGATGAGCTAATGTGAAGATTTCAGCGGCACTTCCAGAATAAAAGCAGACAATGAAGAAGGAATGGGCTGTTCACTTCAGAGGACTTAGCCACTGCAACCTTACTGCCAGCGTTGAAACCTTTTCAGATCCTGAAAAGCTCCGAGCCAGGCATTCATTCTGCTGTATATATGGCCGTTGTGAGTAGAAACTGACACAATGACACTTAACAACCTAACTGCAGGTTTGCTATTTGATTATTTGTGTGTTGTTATGTTATCAAGGTCTATCAAGTTGGCTCTGCCCCATAACGACCCTGTGCACAACAGAAGGCAACACCGCCAGGTCTTGCACCATTCTCCTGAGTGTTGTTGTGCATGCAGCCACAGGTCGATCCATTTCATTAAAAGCTTTCATCTTTTTTGCTGCCTCCTGACTTTATCAAGCCTGGTGCCCTTTCCCAGACCCTGGCCTCTCCTGACCACATGTAAAAAGTATGTGAGATAAAGTCTCTGCATCATTGCTTCTAAGAAACACCCTGGCCGCATTTCTTCCCAGACTTGTTTTACTTTTTGGCAGTCCATGGTATTATCTATATATTTTACCAGCACCATAACTCAAACCCATCAATTCTTCTTCAAGTTGCCTTATTCAGTGTCTCAACTTTCACGTGCATAACAGGTTCCTGAAAATACCATGGCTTGGTTAGGGCATACTTCAGTCCTAAAAATAACCCTCGGTTATCAATACTCTAAAGATATCTTGTGCAGCAGGTTTACCCAATGCAATGTACTCTGGGTCCCTTGACTACTGCTTTATATGAACATGGTTTGTGTATCCCAGTAAGATAAAATTATTGACAACTTCAATTTTTCCCCATTTTTCATGATGTTGAATGTTGGTTCATTTGCGAGGAATTTGGTCTATTTTACATTGACTTGTAATTCATCCTGAAGCCTAAAATCCTTGATCTTCATCCCAAATTGCTTCACATCCTCTCCTCACATTCCGCAAGCAAGGTGGTGTCATCTGCGTGTCACAGGTGGTTAATGAGCCTTCCTCCCATCCTGATGCCACGTTCTTCTTCATGTCACCCAGCTTCTCTGATGATTCGTTCAGGGCACAGATTAAATAAGTATGGTGAGAGGACACAACTTTACTGATTTAACCAGGCAATATTATTTTGTTCTGTTTACACAACCGTCTCTTTATTCATGTAGACGTTCCTCCTCAGCACCATAAATTATTCTGGAATTCCCATTCTTCTCAAAGCTGTCCATATCTTGCTATGTTCCACATGGTATAATGTTTTAGCATACTCAATAAAGCATAAGTAAACATCTTTATGGTATTCTCTGCATTAAATTCACATGATGTCAGCAACAATATGCCTTGTTCCATGTCCTATTCTGAATCCAGCCAGAACCTCGGGCAGCTCCCTGTCCATGTGCTACTGTAACCATTGTTGGATGCTCTTTAGTAAAAGCTTACTTGCATGTGATATCAATACTGTTATATAACTTCAGCATTTTATTGCATCAACTTTCCTTGGAATGGGGGCAACTATGTTGGCAACAAAGAACAAGGGTCAATAATTGGACAATATAACCTTGATATCAGAAACCATCCTGGAGACCATATGGCAGAGTTTTGAAAGACCAGAGACATATTCTTTACAATGATTTTATTTTAGAGTACTTTGTCCGTTTTATTTTTATCTCCTTAAAGTGACTTTCATAGAGAAAATATTAGTTCAGACCAGGTGAAGATCTTGACTAATAGATATGTTAGTTAATTATGTTTCTGATTTCCCTTCTAAGAATTCTTCACTCACCATTTGATCATAAAGAGTTATTCTATGTTTTGTTTTAATTTTTATAATCTTTTATATTTAATTTCAATATTTTGAATTAATTTTAGTATAATCTGAGAGACAAGTGGACTTGTATTTAAAATATAAATTTGCCTATAAATTTTGAATTCCTGAGGAAATATTTGCTGAAAAGGTTCATCTTCCCTCTATTGAATTGCATTTGCAACTCTTTCAAGAATCTGTTCGGCATATTTTAGAGTTATTTTGCATTCTCATATATACTAAGGGGTTTCATAAGGTTCATAGAAAATTTTATTGCTTTATTTAATTATTATATAAAAATTTTGAAGACCCTTGTCTGTATACATAAAATTCTACTCTTTGCTTATTGACTCTCTTGATATTCAACACGTCACAATTGTAACCATAGTAAAAGAGCTACTCTTGGCTCTTTTGTGTATTAACAGCATACATCTGGCAAGGAACACTAAGGTTCGAGGTCACAGTATTGCTGACTTTAATGGGTAATGTTATTTCTCAACTTGTAGTGATGTAGTCATCCTCTGTTTTGTGATTTGATGTGCTGATCGTCCATTTTCATATAGGCCTGTTTTTCACATCATTATTTGGCCTTTGAAACACAACCATATTAATAAGTGAAGAGTGTGTGTGTATATGTACACAAAATATATAATTAGTATTTTATAGTAATTGTTTGAAGTACATGTATCAACTTTGAGAAATCTAAATTTTTTACATGTAGTCTTCCAGTTCATGAATGTAATGTATCTTTTCATTTTTTAATTTAATTTTAACTTTATAGCATTTTGCACACAAGTCCTGCACAGATCATATGAGATTTACAACTAACTAAAACAAGAGGCAGGCACAAAAATAGGAAAAAAGAATATTGCACATTCTAAATCAAGAAAGATCTTTGTCACTTGTAGCCTACTTATTCAATCTGTATGCTGAGCAGATCATACAACAAGTGAGACTATATGAGGAAAAATATGGCACAAGGAATGAAAGATAGTTTATTTAAAATGTCTATTGCTGAAAATGAGGAGGTTTTGAAGTACTTTGATGAAGACCAAGGTTGTTATGATTTGGAATCAACTCAATAGCACACGCCAACAGCGGTATGCTCGCTTTTATTTAACATTTACAAATGGTGCAGTTTTATTTTTCTAAAAGTCTGTGTCCATTTATCCATTGCTATGTATTATCCATTACTTCATCTATCTTGTATCTTACAAACTTTTGGAACTCACTTGCTAGTCTTAGGCAGTCCTTCACTTTCAATTATGGGCAATATACTGATTTTCTTTCCAATCTGTTTGCTTGCATATGACATTAGACAGATTTTCAGCACCCAACTGGAGGAGAACAGGAAACATACATCTTTACCTAACTTTAGCTTAAAGAAGGTATTCAACCTTTCATCATAAGTGTAAAGTCAATTGTCAATTTTTGTAGATGCTCTTTATTGCATTAAAGAAACCTCTATATGAAGAGGCTTCAAAGTGTCTGTGGAAAAATTTCATAATCTAATATATTTGGACAAATTTTGGAACCCCCTTCCTATTATTATTTTCATAAAAATATTTATAAAGAGTTGGTGTTAAATCCTGTCAAATGCTTTTTATGGCCTAATTAATATGATAATGTGGAATTATTTTTTATTTTGTAAATATCATTGAATGTATTGATTGACTTTTAAATCTTGAGCTAGTCTTGTATCCTTGGAAGATATTGCATATGATATTTTTTGCAATTTTTTACTATATTGCCAAATTATATTTGCTAATATTTTGTTAATGATTTTTGTATCTATATTCATGAAGAATATTGATCTGTTGTTTTCTTGTATTTCATTTGGTTTGGGTAACAGGATAATGATAGTGGCTCAAAATGAATTGTTATATGTTTATCTTTTTATTTTCTGAAAAAGATTGTGGCAACTATTGTCAATTTATTTTTTAAAATTTGGTAAAATTCTCTAGTAAAAACATCTCAGGCTGGTGATAACCTTTTTGGATTTTAAATTATAAATTCAATTTGTCTCATAGTTCAGAGTTATTCAAACTTTTATATGATGAGGAGTGATTGTTATTTGTTTGTTTTTAAGGTATTCAAAATTAGGAGTAGAATGTTGCTCTTGTTGTCCAGTTGTCTCTGAATAATTGTGATCTCATGTCAATGAAACAAAAAGTTGCACAGTATTGATGATCATCACAATTGTTGATGTCAGTATGGATTTGGAGTGCCTGTCAGCAGGAGCACTGGTGGCATAGTGACTAAGTATTAGACTTTGATCCACAAGGCGAGCACTCCTTGGGAGAAAGCTACCAGGCACTCCTTGGGAGAAAGACGGGGTTTTCTACTCCCAAGAACAGTTACTGTCTCAGAAACTCACAGGGACAACTCAACCCTGTCCTACAGGATAGCTACAAGTTAGCAATTTGATGACAATGAGTAGTCACTCAACATAAGGCATTTATTGTCTAACACTCTATTGGATTAGGAAAGATGTTCCTCAGGGTTGAATCCTTTCACCATAGTTATTTAATATGTGTTCAGAGTCAATAAGTTCATAGAATCAGTGTCATAATTAAAAGAATGTGGCAGCAGGATTGGAGGATGGCTTACCAACAGCTTGCAATATACGGATGACAGAACCTTGTTTGCAGAAAGTGAGGAGGACTTGAGGCCCTTGCTGAGGAAGATCCAGGAATGCAGCCTATGGATTTCAACTGAATGGAAAGAAGACCAACAGCCTCACAACTGGACAAACAGGTAACACACTGATCCATGGAAAAAAGGTAGAAGTTGACAAAGATTTTGTCTTTCTTGGATCCACCAGGTTTCTAGGACACCACAATCAAGAGATAAAATGATGCATTTCAGTGGGTAAATCGAGATCTCTTTAGAGTGTGGAAAAGTAGGGAGGTTTCTTTGAGGATTAACATGGTATTTTCTTTTTTTTTTTTTAACAC
>NW_022104341.1:42539708-42545594 GCF_000313985.2 Echinops telfairi
ACTATTTAGTAATATATAGTTTACATTCTAAATGCTAAATCTTTTCCTATTATCTTTCTATTATTGGTTTCTCATTTTGATCAGAACACAGGATATGGTTTTATTTATTTTCTATTTGTTTAGGTATGCCTTATGGCTGATGCTATGGCCATGTCGGCATACATTTTGTGAACTCTTGGTATATTCACTGTTGTAAAATAAAATGGAGTATAAATGCCAAAGACATTTTGTGGTTCCATGCTGTTGCTGTTTCTTTATACCCAGTTGCTTTTATAGCTAATAATTCTGTGAATTGTTTAACAAGAAATGTGATGTCTTCTGCTATAAGTTTGGACATCTCTTCTCAATTTTATCAGTTTTGCTTCATATATATCTTCATGTTTTTTGTTTGGTCCATAAACATTTAGAATTTCTATGTCTTCTGGTGTATTGATCCATTCTTTATTGTGGAATGTTCCTTTCTGGTAATGTTTTGTTTGGGTTTTTTCCTCTGACGTTTATTTATATCAATATATTTAAGCCTACTTCAATGTATCATTTACATAATGTGTGTTTGCTATTGAAACCTCCATCACTAAGGCAAAGATATATTATGTAATGATAGTGGAAAATAAGGTGCATAAAAATAGTACCTGTTGTTTGCTTGGGCTCTCCATATTATATCTGTTAATATCTAGGCTCTGTATCATTTAATTTGATATTGATAAATCTACATTGATAAGAACTAGCTCAGAAATGAGAGAATGCTAACACTTTGGAAATAGCAAAAGGACATCTTCACCCTTGAAAGGACTAAAATAATAATCTATTAATTTTCTTCATTACATACACAGGCAAATAAATTCACAAGATTACTCAAACTACATAGACATTGAATTACAGAAATCATGTCAAGAAAATGTTTCTTATTTCTTTCTCTACTACTCAAGAAAGACTAGAAAGTTATAAATTAACTTCAATTATCACTGCTTATGCTTTTATTTCAGAAAAACTATTAAGTAAAGTCAAAATTACCCAGAACACTGAGTTTCTGTTAAGTGTGACAGAAAAATTGGGAGACATTATTGGTGACAGTTACACAACTCTATGACTATAATTAATGTAATTTAACTGTACATGTAAAGATTAATGAGATGTCAAGTATTATGTTACCTATATGTGTACCACAATTGAAGACAGAAATCACCTTGTATTCTAAAAGAAAACAGTTTTTCAAAAGCATAGTTGCTTATTAAAATATGTTCAAAAATGTATATTAACACCATTCTTTGATATTTATTTGATCTGTTTTAGATACAATTTATGTGCCAAAATATTATTTATATATTTCCCCAAATTATTTTAAAATCATCAATACTCTATTTGTTTTTGTAGCATAAAAAGGAAATTTTTGCAGTCTAAATAAGCCCATATGAATCCTAATGAGTTAGCAAAATGATATGCCAATTATAGAAGAAATTATACCAGAGACAATGTAATTATTGCTTTATGAGAATATATTTTTAATGTTAATCCCCTAAATTGTACGTATTTACTTGGTAGCCTTTTGTTGTTGTTATTGCGTCCATTGATCCTGTCCTACCGTTCAGTGATGCTACATGACATAGAAAAGCTTCCCCAGAGGACCCTGAGTTTGTCATCTTTATGGAAGCAAAGAAACAGATATTTCTCCAGCAGCGTTCCTTGTGGGTTTGAGCTTCTGCTCTTTTTGTTAGTAGCTGAGAACTTGATCGTGCACCACCAGGTCTGCCTGCTAATCAGAGCTCAAATAATATGTTATTGTCAATTGTGATGTAACATTTATTTCCTAAGAAAAATGTAGTCTCTCTAGTGATTAGAAGGCTATATATAAAATATGAACCCAAATTAATAAATCTCATTATATTTTTATTTCCCGGAAGATAACATCAATAATCATACTTTATGCAATATGTAGTATACTGACAAATACATTATAACTATTCAAAATTTACTTTTGAATAGATAAATACGTATATATATATAATTGGCTTTGATTTGGTAAAAAAGAAGGAAAAAAATGATTGTTTATGGACTTAAGTTCTTTCTTTTGTCATAATGAAGGGAATATATGAGATAAAGTCACTGGTATTGTTTTACTAACATAATGGAAAGCCTTTTCTGATATAAAATATAATATGCATGGAATAACAGGACTGTGTAATTATCCTATGTATTTGATTAGTTAGTAGTTATACTTTAGACTATTTTTGGTTTTGATTTGCTTTTTTAATAATTAGAAAGAGATTCAATATAGTGAAGCAATTCTTTTCGGCATTCCTTTAGGGCCTGCCGAGATTTTTTTTTAAATAGCACTTTAAGGGAACAGAAGACCTACTATGATCGGACACCTGTGATGAGTCAATCACTGCAGATAAACAGTGACTTTATGTTTGTTCATCCCGGCAGCAAAAAGGGGGGGGGGTTGCTTTCTCAAGGTTGTCTTCAGACCAAACATGCTCTTGGCTTAGAATTGAAAGGGAACTTTAACATGTGGCATCTTGTGTTAACGCTAATGAAGTACAGAATGGGTGATGTCTCCACACATTTCTATGAAAAACGTAGACATTGTTCAGATACAAAAGCTTCAGATTCAACATGCCTGCATAACCCCACTTGAAGGGATGAATAACAGAATGGCAAGTTAACAGATACAGTGGATGGTGTAAGATTTGGGGAGTGGGGGATAACAATAATAATAATTAATATAATAACAAGTATTGTTGGGGGGTAGGGTGGTGAAGGGTGGGATGAAGGCGAGCTGATAACCAGGAGTGCAAGAAGACAGAAAAGGTTTTGAAAATGATATCTATATTGTACAATTATGCTTGATCTAATTGACCTATGAATTGTTGTAATATTTATAATAGCTTCCAATAAAAACAGCAGGGAAAAAAAGTTCATTCAATAAAGACTTTTCTGTGAGATGCTGGACTAATAAAGTCCAAGTATATTGCTTCCTGACAATCTGACTTAAAGCAGAACTTAGAAAATTTGAAAAATCTGGAGAAAGGGATAATGGAGGACTTTGAGCCCAACTGGTAGCTTATTCAGACACATGGCGCCAGACGTGGGCAGCACAAACCCAGTCGATTAAGTGAGTCAGAAACAGGAGACTATCCTGGACCCCTGCCCATCAAATGAAAAGTTACAGAACAAGATCAAACACTGATTAGACGATACTGACTGGGGAAAAAGTGTCAACAAGAAAAATCAAAGTGAAGACAACCGTCCAGGTGGTGGCCTAGCCCAGGGAGGCTATCTTCAGACCAAGACAACAGCAAGCCTGGGTAAGGAGTACCTAAAGCAGCTTCCTACGTTTCCCAGCTGGATACAGAAGAACTGCATAGACATACCCAGAGTGAAGTGTGTTTCTGTTTGCTGGCTGCAACCCATGTAGAACTCCCAGACACTTGCGCCTGGTGACCAGAGGAACATGCCCCCCTCCACTCCATCTCAATCACTCGTGTTACAGAATCTTGCACCCCTTCTTCCCTGTAGTTCTGACTGCCAAGGATCAATGTGTGATCCCTCCCTTCCTGGCTACTGGTTGTGAGGCAATTTCCCACCCGGAGAACAAGGTCCTTCCTGCAGCAGGACCCCGCTGCGTGGCAGCAGGCTGCTGCGGTGCAGCCTGGGCTTCCAGGCCTGGCTCTCCCTCCCACGGTGCAGATCAGCTCCTCTCTGCTCCCCACTCCCAGTGAGACACAATAGACAGCATTAATCTCAGAATCAATTTTATTTTATTTTACTGTGCTAGTTGGCATGTCCCAGTCTTCTCTCTGAAGCAAGCTAAACTCTCTCGCCCTTGTTTCAACATTTCCTGCTGGCTTGTTCTGCCTTTCACATTTGGATGGTTGCCAGTACATCCTTTTTGGCATTGAGGGAGGCCTGGACACTCTCCACAGGCATGGGAGGAATTCGTATGACACTAATGATGACGTAGATTTGCCAAAGAAATTTGCTGTATGACCCCAAGCAGTGGTGTGCGCAAAAGCCCACCCCAACCTCCAGGTGGCCCGTGGGTTTTAGCACCTATTAGATCCTCAAGTTAGCCATTGTTGGATTGATGATTTTATCACTTCTATTATTTTCTTGAGTTAGTTGACTTTCTGGAATTCATATTCCTCCAAACATAGTCAAGAGTTTATTTCTGATGTATGATTCTAGGCCTCTTTTAATATTCATTGTGTGTATGCAATCATTGTGTTTTTCTAATAAAAGTAATTTTCTCCCCTCTGAAAGAAGATTATGGATATACTATAATAATATTGACTATGATAAATCAGTAAAATGCGTCTTATATAAATTGTGAAACAAGCAGACTTTATTTGCACCATTCCTCAAGTGATGCATGTTGTGATATCTTTTTAACCATTCATCAGCTTAAATTAAAGCTCTCTTATCGTCAATAAAATGGAAAGAAAAAGTGAACCAGCAAGAGGAGACCCCAAACACAAACCAGAGGACAAATGAGTGCTGCTGTACCATCGTACTTACAACCAGCATGTGCTGACAGAACTATCCCCTCCATTTGGACCTCTGATATGTATTATTTTATACATATATTAAACAATCTCCTGGTTTTTCATGAAATCTAATTGAGTAATAGTAATAATAAAACTTTGGGGAACCGATCTCAATGATCAACATAGAACACCCTCCCCCGATGAACAACAGAAATGTGGGTGAAGGGAGGCAGAAGATGGTATAAGATATGAAAATAATGATAATTTATAAATTATCAAGGGCTCACGATGAGGGAACGTCAGGGAGGGATGGAAAAAAGAGGAGCTCACACCAAGGGCTCAAGTAGAAAGAAAATGCTTTGAAAATAATGATTGCAACATATGTACAAATGTGCTTGATACAATTGATGTGTGGATAGTTATAAGAGCTAGAAGGTCACTCAATAAAACGCTTTATTAAAAAACACAAAACAAAACAAACTTTGGGGCTAGCCCAAACACACATGGTCAGTTAGTATTTGTTTAGGAAATAAAGAAAAAATATAGTCATATAACAGAGCATTTTGCATACTTTATATCACTTAAATAATTTCATTCTTACTAAGAAATAATAATACCCTTGCCAAAAGGAACCGGATCCCAAGTGTACCATGAAGCACCAGCTCCTAGAATGGGTCTGTGCCAACAGCAGTCTGGTCATAAGAGGCGCATTAAACAATCACAGTCCCAGGGAGGAGATGCATAGCCATTGATTGATTGGCTTTGGAGAGTGTAGAGTGTGAAAAGTACTTGCCTTCATCTGCAGGTGAAACTGTGAGCATGGGTCTAACGGCGGATTCCTATCATATGTTATTATTCCCATCACGGTTTATAATTAAGTAACAACAATAACCTCATGAGGACCAAATTTCTGGCATTGTATAATACCTTATTACTTTTCTATTATGAAATATTAAGGTATTTATTTTTGTTAATTGTAAACTGCTGCTGCTAAAAATATTACATAATTTTCATCACACTGCCATTTATTTCCAAGGTAGTGGAACTCTGTTCAGAGACTTACAACCTACATATATATCGCTAGATTGAGCCTTATTATCAAGGTGTTTTCAAAATATGTTACAAATGATTTAATATTGTTAGGTAGCTGCAAATGAGAAAGAACAAATATACATATGACAGAAAAAGATAAGTAAAGAAAAACTATGAAAATGAAAAGTACTTCTCTTCCCTACTCCTGTTTTCCTCCAACACTGAATATTTCCTTTCTCAATTACGTTTGTCTTCTATGCACCTAAAAGGGATTATATAGAAGAATCAGAATATCTATTAGAATTACATATGACTAGTACAGTGTTGGTATTAGTGAAAATCAAGATTTCTTAGCCTGAGAGGGAAA
>NW_022104341.1:42546478-42548406 GCF_000313985.2 Echinops telfairi
AAAAAGACGTCTAGATGGAGCCTTTTTGCTCTGTCCCCTGAATCCTGATAGAATCTTGGGTCAAGGCAATAATGTGAGACAAACAAATTGCGTTTGGAAGTAGCTGAAATCAAAGGAACTTGAACAATTCTTTGAAGTGAGATGACAAGGCTCACCTAACCTAATGATCTTCACTGCATGGTATGGTAGGAACAGAGGACGTGGGGGGAGGGGCGGAGGGAACAAGACAAAGGTACAAGACCATAAAGACAGACATGCTTTTCATAATTTCCTCATGTTCCTGTGAATCCAGAAGATAACAGAAGCAGCTCAGTTAAGCAAACTTGGGATATCCTTGGTATTCTTAAAAGAAAGAAAGAAACTGGTATTCACAGCTATCTAACATTAACCTACTTAAAGACAAATAGATGACGATTCATCAAGGAGTTTATGTGGTTTGATGTAGGAATTATATATATATAGCATTTTATGGATTAACAAAACAACTGATAAACTGAGTGAAAGCAGGAATAACTCTGATAGGTGCATAAACCATATTGCAAATCTGAAAAATTGGAAACACTAACTTACATGAATTGAAAATCATGTACCTCCTGTGCATTCACAGATATTAACTAGATGGAGAACAAGAAAGAGAAAGCAGTAATCAGAGTTGATATTTAGTAAAAGGATCTTTAGTACTAGTTCTATTTATAATAGTGGATGATAAAGATCCATGTATAAAAGTAAGTAGAGGGAAGGTGTTTCAAGTAAAAATAAGGGCATACAACTGGACGGGGTGGCTAGACATTAGTTCACAAGAAAGAGTTGTTCCTTGAACCAAAATGTCAGTCTGTGAGCACTTTTGTACTATGATTTCCCTAGGGATGCAGACTTTTAATATTCCCAGAAATAAGCCAACAGAATGGGAGGAAGTGTGAACAGACATTTATATGAAAGGTTATTTTTGGTCACTTTTCCTTTAGTTCACTCATTGTAATCTTGTTTTGATTCACTATGGAATCATTTTCCGCTTTGTGATAATTTTGCCCTTCTAAATATTTTGGATTTCCGTTCTCTTTCTCTGTTTTTACTTTTCACTTGCCTGATCTCCGACTCCCTCATCCCTTCTGCTCACACCTGATGTTAGTACATACTGCTGAAAAATGCCACATTATCTTTAAGGTCTTTGTGCCTATGAAAATCGTTGAAATATGACTTCATACATTTTGGAAGCGAAAGTAAGTGCAGACAAATGTCCCGATTTTCTGGCAGTCTGCACGTGTATTTGGAGAGCAGAGCATACGTTATTGCACTTAAATTATAAACTCACACATTTGAATCATGTGCTTGTAATAAAGGTCTTCCGAGAAAGCCCATTTCTGTCACATCGACATAACTATTAGAAAAAGTGCTAAAACCTGGGAGATTTTTTTGTCATCACTTTTTTTCCCTTTTCTTAATAATGAGCAAATGTTTCCTGGTGACCGAGATGCTCACCTGTTCAGAATTTTTGAAAAACACCTCATCTATTAATGCTGCACTCTGAAACTGTTCACGAGTGCGTCCAGGAAACCAGTGAGAACAAATAATGCAATGGTAGTTCAACATTTTGATTGAGTGATGAGATCAAAAGATCAAATACTATGGTGACAAAAATATCCTTTATCGTTCTAAACAAGGAAAACTTACTAAAGTATTAGTTCCACAATGAAACAAAGGAGAAGAAATAACTTTTAGAAAGTAATTTTGTAAATATTAATCTATAAAAGTTATGTGCATGAGATACTCAAGGTTTATTGTGGAAACCTGGCTGATAAATGCATGTGGGATCAATTGAAGGGCGGAGAGATAAATGGCTCCATGTTCCTCGCCTTTCTAGTTCTCGGGTCTTTTGCTCTCTGATGGTCGCATCAGGGTGCAGCTACCTTAGCCAGTTTCCTGCTTCA
>NW_022104341.1:42548759-42551113 GCF_000313985.2 Echinops telfairi
ATTTCTGTGGTTTTATTTCATTAATGTAACAATTCAGTGAACCCTTTGCATTTTAAAATTTTACAAAAATAATTTATTGATTGAACTCTAAAATTTAAGAGTAGAACTTTATTTGGAACACACTATCCAAAACCCGTGTACTCATTCAAACCAAGGCAAGATCCAAAAACACAAAACAGATCAAAGTAATAGGCAAGTATTCTTGATCTTCATCGCTCCTATTGGAATCTGTTTCTATGATGACTTTTAGAAAAAAAAGTTCATTATTCTTTTCACTTCATGTTTGGGAAAGTAGAGGGTTAGCAGAAAAGAAGATACTCAATGAGTTCCAACAATGGGCTCCCATAGAGGCCTGATTCTGAGGATGATGGGGGACAACATAGGAATGATTCTGAGGATGGTGATGTTTCATTGTACAAAGAAATGCTACTAGTAGGAACCAACTTGAAAGCACCTAAAAATACAGACAAATTTGTATTTAGCTAAAACAATCAGGTCAAAGAGGTAGTTGTGTTAGTCTGGGTAGACTAGAGAAACAAACTCATAAACACACATATGTATATAAGAGAGAGTTTCGTATAAAGGGTAATTGTACATTCAAAAAACATCCCAACCCAGTCCAGTCCAAGGCCATAAGTCTGATATTAGCCCATATGTATGATACGAATCTATGATGTCCTCTTCAGACTAACAAAACACATGCAATGATGCCTAAGACAGAACAATCACAAGCAAGTGGGTAGAAAGACTTTGGATCCAGTGGCATTGTAAGCATCTCAACACTGGCAGAGATCGCTCTGTGGCTCCTCTGGCTTCAGAGATCCGGTTGCATCAGGGTAGGTCTATGTGTCGTCTCAGCTGCAATGTCTCCTAGGGAAGTCAGCAGAGAGAGGGAGGTGTCTCCTGCCTCCAAGGAGGAAGTACCAGAATTCTCAGGAGAAGGCCTTGCCCACACAGAGCCCTCATTGGCTATGATCTGATTGACAAGCTAGACTCCACCCCTACACTCTTAATCCTAAAATTGACAAATGATTATATATCTACCACAGTAGGTATAATCTTAAATTGTCTAGGAAATACTCCAGAAATGTGGTTAGATAATTAGAACAATGGACTCTTGAGGGGCACATTTAAATTTCCACAATGAAATAAACATACTAGAGTCCAAGCAATAGGTTGATTTCCAGAAGGACGAAATGGAGGAAAAGATGTAGATAAAGATATCCCAAAGACACTAAGAAAATTTTCTTCTACAAAAAAATGTTTCAATGATCCTACATTTTATACAAGTAATGTATTTAATTAATACAGTTGATGTTGTTGAACTAGAATATATGTTTGTGAAACTAAATTCTAATTTATACATAAGAAAGGTTGAGTATTAGATGTACCAATTCAGACATGAATTCATTTTACCCAATGTGGTTTGTGCACCTGAAATTTTCTTTTATAATTTATAATTCAATAATCTAATAAGTTAGTATCTAGATAGTCAAGTTATCAAACCCAGCTAAATATATTTTTTTCTATTTTCCATAATAATTCAATACCAATAGAATACCAAGATTATCAGGTGAATTTATTTGTCATGAGAAGTAAAACATAAAAATTGTCGAGTGCATAAATAAAAATAGTATAGTATTGATGAAACACACAACTATCCTCTAGTTCTCTAAAATTTCCTCCTCCCACTATTTTGGCCCAAGTTTTACCTCTTGGTTTTGGCTAATGCTTTCAGTGAAGCTGAAATTTCTTCTTTCAGGACCATTGCTACCTCTTGATGGTTAAATGCCCACTAGTTATTTCTGTATAGTGACTGTGTATTCTTTATATTTTCTTTTGATATTTCATGCATAGTCCAATATTTTGTTAGTAGAAATTTTATTCAAATGCTCTTTGAACTTTTCTATTCAGCTCTTTGACTTCGTCATTTCTTCCACGTGCCATAGCTATTCTATGATTAAGAGCAAGTTTCAGATTCTCTACTGGCCTCTAATTTTTTTTCTTTCTTTCTTGTATGTTTAATGACTTTCGCTTTCTTTACATATGATATTTTTTATCTCCCCTCTATAGCTCATCATGCACTCTGTCATTAGTGTTTAATGCAGAAAATCTGTTCTTGAGATGTTGAAATTCAGGTGGGATAGACTCAGGGTCATATTTTGGTTCTAGGGAACTTGTTTCCATTTTCTTCAGATTCAAACTGACTTTATATACAAGGAATTAGTGGTTGAGATTCTCCATCTTCTCTTCCCACAAGTCTGATCAATTTAATTTCTGGGTATTCCATCTGGAGAAGGCCAAGTCTTTAGTTATTTGCAAAGAAGTCATCAGCCTTCCAAATTCTATCATAA
>NW_022104341.1:42551539-42557015 GCF_000313985.2 Echinops telfairi
TTTTTCCTAGATTGATACTTTGAAAACCCAAGCTTCTGCTTATGATTTTATTTGTGCAGCTGTTTATTCTCAATTTTAGTCATACCCCATCAGCAAATGATAGTCCCAAAGGTTTTACTTCTGCAAGCTTTGCTCCATCTGTGTCATTATGGTCAAGTCTACATTGAGTTGGCCGCTTCACTGATTTTGCTTCTCCAAAGAACCCAGATTCAAACACTTGTCATTCTCAAAATTGTTTCTGTGCTTCAGCCAATTGCTACAGCCACAATGTCAATCCTTGTTATTGAGGACTTTTCTCTTTCGGACTGACCCTCAATATTAACAAACACAATTTCCATGGACTAGGCTCATCTGATAATGGCCTGAGAAATTTTGTGAAATGAAACATCACCATCATCAGTGAACTTCTTCCAACTCTCACTACAAACCCAACTCCATGTCATTGAGTCTAATTTGATTCATGGTGACTCTATAGGAAAGTGATACAGGACAGGGGAGATTTGCCTCTTGTGAGTTTCTGAAACTGTAACTCTTTATTGCAGCAGAAGGTGTCATCGTTCTTCCCTGGAAAACAGATTGGGTCATTTTTCTGGAATTCCATTGTATATTAAAAATTCTTTACCAACACCGTAATTCAAGTGCATAAGTTCACTGGTATTCTTTTCGTGGCCTAATATTTGCATGCATATAAGGTGATTGAAAATACCCTGGCTTGGGTTGTTGTTTTAAGGTGACGTGGAGTTGGTTCGGACACATAGTGAGCTTATGTACAACAGAATAAAACACTGGCTTGGATTAGATTAACCTTATTCATCAAAGTGATATTTTTGCTATTACATTTTTAAAGAAGTCTTTTGTAGCAGATTTCCCCATTGCTGTTTATGGTCTGACTGAACTGCCGCATTCATGGGCATTGATTTTGGATCCAAGAAAAAGAAATTCTTTGGCAATTTCTATATTTCTCCTGTTTATCATACCATTGCTAATTATTGCAACTGTGGAGATGGTTGTTTTCTTCATGTTAAACTGTAATCCATACTGAGGGAGGCGCTTGAACTTCATGAGTAAGTGCTTCTAGTCCTTCCTCTTTGCTTCTAAAATGCAATTCTGTGATATTTACCTATCCCTGGTTGTTAATGAGTCTTCTTCCAATCCTGATGCTACATTTTCCTTTACATAATCCACTCCCTGGGATTATTTGTAAAACGTGCAGATTTAACAAATACGGTGAAATAATAAAGACTTGTTACACAAATTTTCTGATTTTATAATATGCACCATCACCTTGTTCTGCTTCAGTGACTGCCTATTAGTCTAGCCCAGGTTTTCATGAGCATAAGTAAGTGTTCAGGAATTCTTATTCTTTACAGTGTTACATAATTTGTGATAATCCACAACTGAGTACATTCAATATTTAAAAAAAATAGGTAATCATATTTTTATATTCTCTGCTTTCAGTAAATATCTGTCTGAGCAATTATGTCACTTATCAAGCAGTTCTCAGTGGATATACTTCAATATCTTAAAATAATAACTAGCAAAAATTTATTGTGCATACTAATAATTATGTTGTTCAATAATCTATGCATTGTTTGGATCACCTTTCTTTGGAATATGCACAAATGTGGATCTTTGCATCAGTTTGTTGAAACATCTCAATTTAATCATCCCATTCTAACAAGAAAATTTTCACTTTTCAAATATTCTCAAACTAATACTTTTAAATTGGTTTTTCTTTGCTTATAAATATATATACATATATTGTACATTTATTACATAAGCATATATATACATAAGATATTTGGATAATTTCACTTAACCTCATTATCACATGTGCCCCCTGGGATATTATTTTTAACATTAACCAACTGTCTCTTCACTAAGAACAGTAAGAGTATAATAATAAGATTATACATATAAAACAAAACCCAAAATTGTGCAGGGTTGGAGAAATCTTCACCCATACAATATGATGGTCTTCTGGCTGTACGAACTTTCCACACTAATGTCAATTTGATGGTTCAAAGCTTGGGGTCTTGGGTAGACGTTGTGCAAACACTTCTACAGTTGATGAAAGACAAAATTACTTCTGATAAGAACAAAATTAAAAGATAGTGAATGAAAAGAGGACAGAGGTTAATGGACTAGACAAATTTACGTAAAAGAAACAACTGAAAATCATAAAAATAATTATGAATGAAAGATTAAGACATGTTCATCCAAACCATGTAAAAGTGTTGATTTTATTAGCCAGAGCAAGCTAAATTATGAAAACTTTTATACTGACTAAGACCCAGTTGGTATGGTCATGATCAAAATATGATAAAAAATTGAATAATGCTTGTACTGATTTTGTTATATTTATTTTAGTGTAATGCAAATATATGGGTTGTTGTTGTTTTTCTCAGCTTCACAGAAAAAGAAGCATAACTTCTTTCAGTGGCACAGAAATCATGTCCTTTACCTTTGAAACTGTGGAAGGACTAGGTCTATGTTTCTTTTTATTTTTCTATTTCTGTATTTTCTTCCTTCCTTCTCTCCTTCCTACTTTCCCTTCCTCTCTCTCTCTCCTTTCTAAAACCTCTTTTTTTAAGAACAAAATCATAAAAGCAAACTTCATTGGGATATTCACAACCTTACTAATTGAATTTACCAATTTCGCTTAAAAAATAACTTACATTCTTACGCATTTTGTGGCAATTACATAATCTGTCAACTTGTGAAGGCGTGGACTTTAACCGGTCAATCAAGTCACTACCAATGAGACCTCTGTGTGGGCATGGCTTTCTGCTGAGGATTCTGGGAACCCCCGTCTTCCTCCCTGGAGGTGGGACACACACTCTTCCTGTGAGACATTCCTGTTGACAAGCCACATGGAGACATACTGATAGATCCAGAGCCCTGGAGCTGGAGGAGCCATGTGGAAACACATGCTAGTGCTGAGGTGCATCCACAATATGTTTCACCCACTGGCCTGTGATCTTCCTGTTTTCAGTATCCTTGCATGAGCTGAATGAGTCTGGGGAAGAATGCATGGAGTAGTATCAGACATATGGGCTAAAATCAGATTTATGGACTTGATCTAGATTAGGCTGGGGTGTTTTCTTAATATACAATTGCTCTTTGATATAAAGCTATTTCTTATACACATGTGAGGGTATGAGTCTCCCTGGATTTGTTTCTCTAGTCTACCCAGACTAGTAAGCATTTGAACACCTTGTTATCTTAACAATTCACCCACTTAATTTAGATGTTAATTTTATTTAAAAAAGAGCTTTGATGTTTTATTTTTTATTTACTTGTTTATATTGAGACAGCTAATTTAGATTGATAGTAACATCTGAAAAGTTATGTATTTGAAATTTAAAGAATAACAATACTGGAAATAATCATGTACCCCAAGAATATATTTCTCTCCAATTGTAACTCTTTCCTTTGCCCTTAAACAAATGATTTTTTAAAATTTACTGTTTTGGTAAAGAAACAAAAGAACATTGACTAAATAGGGAAAAAGAAGACATTTCTGAGTTATTTTCACAGAAATCAATGTGATAAAATTAAGACATATAGAACCTGCAGTGATTAAAAAATTCTCAATAGTTAAAAAATCGTTAAAACAAAATTTTGGCTTTTCTCAGTTATGCTAAGAACCACATATGAGCTTTAACATCCTGAAATTTTTAATGTCTAACTGTTACTTTCTTTTGGTTAGAATATAGTTAGAGAATATAATGCAAAGCTAAAACGTTGAAGGTACAGACATTGAAGCCATTCTAATGCCTACTTGACTCAGATTTATTTTTCTTTTTAAGACAGGATTATATATCTTTTGGTGAGCTAGGGGGGTCTTTCAATGCAAGGACTTCCCGCTTAGCTATTAGAGAGTAACTTTTGATCGGAACACAAACACAAGGCATCAAGTGAACTGCCATTTCCTTACTTAACTACATTTTCAAGATTAATTTGGAAGGAATTTAGTTGAGCTAAGAATGATTGTGGTGTTGAGAAAAAAATAGCGTTATCTTGACTGAATTTTCTTCAGGTCAAATATTTCACTTAGAGATTAAATCATTGTTCAGCATTAACTGTCATTAAGTAAAATTTTCATTGAAAAAAACTTTCTTAAAGCAGTAAGTTTAGAAATATTATGTAGCAGTTATAATAGTCATTCCCAAAATTTTTGGAGATTTTAACTCTTCACAAAATTTTCCTAAGCCAAGAGAGACTCTTATAATGTATTCTGTGTGATTAATTATACATTTTATGAAGCTGAGATCACTCAGACTTTCTGCATAAATTAGCAGTCATCATCTATCTGAAACATATTATGGGCTTAACGTAACTAGACACATAGGTATTCAATTGTTTGAGCATACTACCATTTATTTGAAATGTTCTTCATTGACGTCCCATAAAATTCACTATCGATTTTAAAGTTTTGCTACTTACTTCTTAGGCACTTAATGACCAAAGACCAATGTGTGTGTTACATCTATTTTCCCTAAATGTCCCTTGTTGTCCTTCGAGGTCATGATAAACAGGCCATTTAGTTCTTTCAAAGCATAAATGAAAATCCCTTGAAACTGTGGCTTCCCAGAAAATATGTTCCCTGTTGTAGAATGTGGTTGCAATTTGAATTGTCACATATTATTTCTTTGCATTTTAAAAGGTGAAGCATTTGGTTACATCTCTGGGCTTAAAATTAGTATTAGTTGTTATATCTCTACATTTTGTCATTTATCTTTAATGTGCTGAAATGCTGTGTCCAATTTATTAATATTAAAACAGATCACTACCAATGAACATTCAACTACCTCTTATAATGATGTCTACTAAAGAAATGTACAAATTATCCTGGAATCCCGGCTCTACTAGACCCGAGAGGAAAACAAAGCTTTAATGCAAAATGAACTACACTTTCTCTGTAACCCCATACATTCACGTCAGGTTCTTAAAGTTGGAATATGATTAGGTCAGTTAAATTTTAATACTGAAAAATTAAATACATTTAAATAAATTAAAAATTGTATGCAGTGCCTTCATTGTTGCATTTCAACATACAAAATAAAATGACTATAAATATTCTTTTTAGATTAATTCCAAATTATATAAGCAAATATTTCTTCTTCAAGTTGTGGAAATGAGTTATCCTCTTCTTAAGAGTGACTTTTAAGAGCCACTCACTAGTAAAGAATATTGTATGAAAATTAAAAGTAAACTTTACAGTTGAAAACCCGGCAAACATCACCATACTCAGGAAGTCAAGATTAATATTTCCAATGATAAATGTTGATATCTTGCAATGTCTGATATGATATGATAAAAGGGGAGCAGTGATCCTAGGAGGCTGAAGGGGTGGGGGGAGTAAGGGGGAACCGATTACAATGACTGATGTATGGCCCCAATCCCAGGGGGAAGAGCAGCAGAAAAGTGGTTGAAATGAGACAGCGGTCGGTGTAAGACATAGAAAAAAAAA
>NW_022104341.1:42559671-42562907 GCF_000313985.2 Echinops telfairi
ACCCCTCTCTCTGTTGATTTTTTGGAGGTTGGGTGCCTTTGGGGCATCTTGGCATGCATGTGGTGCAGAGGCCTTCCTTCCCTAGCATGCTTTGCACACCACCATGCAATCACCGTGATCATGCTAGCTGTGGTTGTATATTGTCTCCTGGCACCCCACTTGAACTCTGCATGGCCATCCCTGCATGAACCCTTATCACTGTCTCCTTTGCATCCCCCCCTCCACAGATCTCTTTAGTATCTTTAGGCTTTCACCTCACCTCCCAATGCCCACACATGACCTCCTACACCATTGCCATCATACCAATTCCTCCCAAAATGAATCAAGATTCACACACACACAAAAAAATCAAGGTCTCATTTGTGTGCTTTGGTTAATGGCAAGACCACCATTATATCATTGGGGCAGCCAGTGGAGGGCACCTGAGGCCTACTCCAGGCTTCACATAGGTACCAGACCACTAGAGATACCACCTGATAATTTTTTACTAATTGTAATACATGAGAATGTCATATAACAAAGCATTCATTAGGAAGAGTAGGTGTTGCAAGGGAATGTGAATGATAATTTAATAAAGATTATCTGTAGTGTATTTGCAACCATTCAATGCATTGAAATTATCCCCAAGTAAAATATGTATCTAAAAAGAATATAAGAATCAAAAGTGATTATCTGAAAAGACAGTGAAGAAAACATATTTTAAAGAAAAACAGGATTTTTATATTTGCCTAATTTCTGCACCATAATTTGTTGTAGAAGACACAGTCAAAATATTGAGCTACATCATAAAGTTTCTAGGAGCCAGTATATCTGCAATACTTCAAAATTTGGTTATTCCCAAAATATTTCTTAAGCACCTGCTATTCTGAAAAGGTTGCTAAATATAGCCACACTTTAAATATAGCCAACATTTTTATATAATTTTCATCTGATTGGATTTTTTTATTTTAAATTTCCCTAAGTATTTTAAGCCTAATTTCGAAGAGAAAAAGTATAATAATTATTACTTAGCCAATTTATCCTTAATTTCCTTGTTAAGTATGAATATTTCATAGCACCCGTCTAGATGAAAAGTCATTTTGACCATTGTGTTATTCAGTGGGCTGAAAACTGCACTGTCTCTGTGGGAGAAAAGGAAGGTGTCCTCCCCTCATCAGAGTCAGTCTCCTCTAGTCACAGCGCACTTCCATTCTGTCCAACAGACATTTCATGTCATTTCTAAAAATTAAAATCAACTTGATGGCAAGGTTTTGGTTCTAGGAAAAGTTAAATTTGATAGATCTTTTCATTTTGTATAATGTTTTAAGCTACTATGCATTCGTTTGTTCTTATGATGCTTTTTCATCTTTACATACTCAGTGTGGAACTCAGATACAACGTACCGTGCTATATGGAATACTAGACTGGCCTGGAATGATTGGAGACTTCTCCACACTGTCTCTCTGTCTTTGGGAACCTTATATCTTCAATCTAGACTTTGACTATTCATAAAGCAAAAAGAGATGATCTTTCAAAGAGTCTTAAGGCTCTTAAGTCTATAGTTTATAATTAAAAAATCATAAAACTGTAATAATAGGATTTTGTGTCATCTTGACTGGGCAAAGGATTTTCAGTGGTTTGACAGTTAGGGCCTTATAATCCCCCATGATGTACCTAACACAAATTAATCAGCTCCATAATAGTATCTTTTCTAAGCAGCCAATCAGTTCTAAGAAGATTAGACAGCCTTAATACAATTGAAAGGACATGCCCTTGGAGGTATGTCATACTTCCTACATGAATGGATGCTGTGGAAAAGCTTGATTGCTTTGTGCTGGCTCTGGATCCTACATCTGGTACATATTATTCTGGTTATGTGGACTTGGCCTACCAATTTGCTATGCCATCTGATCTTCCAATCTTTGATTAATTTGCCTCTCCAGTCACAAGCCTGACTTACTGACCTTAAATTCATCTGCCTCTGCAGCCACTTGTCTGTGATCTCCCTGATGACCTTGGCTTCATCAGGTGTCAGTGCTACTGTAGTCAGAATTGTGCAGACTAACACGTCTGACCACAGCCTTGAAACCTGTGTGAACTTGGACTCTCTCTACCTCTCTCTCTCTCTTTCCAATCACTGGTTTTGATTTTACAGAGAACCATATCCGAGACAAATATTATGAAGAGACAGATGCTTTACAAATGATGGTCTCAAAATTAATGTATTTCTTTGTGATTTCATATTTAAGTAGAAGTTATTTGTTAGGCAGTATGCTATAGAAGTTGCAATCATATATTAATACAAGCATACTATCTATGGATAATTTAATGTATACATCTTTTGTACTATTACCATATAGTAAGCATATCAATTAAAATTTGTTTGAACTTATGAATCTATGATAATTAACTAAAATGTCATTTACTATAATTTGAAACTTAGCAGAATATCACTCATCTTTCTGACAATATCCTCTCCTAAAATACTTTGTTTTTTAATATAAAAACATCAGTAGCTTTTAATGTGTGAATTCAGAATTGTTTGCTAGGAAATATTAAGGAAAAATTTCATAGTATTATGTATAATATTGTGAAAAACTACAAAATATTTCTAAATATATTTAGAATATTATAGAAGGTGTAGTTGCATTCCATAACTGTCATAGAGTCAATTCTTCTTTTTCTTAAATCAATCTTCATCTTTACATTTTAAAATGAACTAGAATGGGAAAGAGCCACACCAGTCTCAAGTACATTCCCCCAAAACTGATAAGGTTTGGGACCACTAACAATGCATATATAATATAACTCAGGTGGGCTTTTTCTGTCCATTATTTAATTTTTAATCTACTTATGGATACTATATATCATATATTTTTCCTGTTTTATAATAATTCATGTTTGTTACCCTAGACATCAATAGGATTTAGGAAATGGAATTATAGATATAGGGGAAATGTGAAAAACAAGATACTAATGCAGGAAAAGTTGCTCTTGGAATAAAAGGACAATATTAAGTTATATCTCTCTTTCAGCCTGGTTAAGTCATTTCAACCAATCAGGACATATAATGTGTAAAGGACATAACTGGTCATTGCAACACAGACTTGTGGCATTGGGACACCATGCACCATAAAGATCCAGCAAGTTTCTCAGTTCCTTTTGCTTTTAATAAAATCTTTATCAGCAAGAGGTCGCTGGTTGGTTTTTTTTTTCACTCAGCAAGCAATGCTCAGCATGTGAAGCTTTGAACAATC
>NW_022104341.1:42563746-42565045 GCF_000313985.2 Echinops telfairi
CACTACCACTTTATCAAGTGTGATGTGCTTCTCCAGGGAGGGCTCTCTTCTGACAACATGCCCAAAGTACATGAGATGAAGGCTCACCATCCTAACCAAGTAGGAGCATTTGCTCCTACTTCTTCCAAGATAGCTCTGTTTGTCCTTCTGGCAGTCCATACTACTTTAAATATTTTTCTCCAGCACCATAATTCAAATGCATTGTTTTTTCTTCTCTCTTTCTTATTCTAGTTCCAACTTTCACATGCATATGACATCATTGAAGATACCATGGCTTGGATCAGGTGCACCTTAGTCCTCAAAGTAACATCCTTGCTTTCCAGTACTCTAAAGAGGTCTGGTGCGTCAGATTTACCTAATGAGTTCCCTTTGGATCTCTTAAGTGCTGCATCCAAGAACATTGGTCATGGATCTTACAAGACCAAGTCTTTTGCAGTTTCAACCTTCTCTTCACATTTCATGGAGATAAATGGTACAGATGTACCATATATACTTGTGTATAAACCGAGTTTTTCAGCACATTTTTATGAAGTTTTTATGGTAAAATTAGGTGCCTCGGTTGATATTCAGGTCCACTTATACTTGAATATATATAGTTAGGATTTGGATTTTCTGCACATTAAGTGGTAATCCATACTGAAGGCTGCAATTTGTGATCATTATCAGCAAATACTTCAGGTTTTCCTCACTTTCATAAAGCAAGGTTGTGTTATCAATATATCAACGTTTATTATAAGCCTTCCTCTAATCCTAATGTCACATTCTTCTTCATATAATCCAGCTTCTCTGACGATTTGCTCAGTGTACAGAAGTAAAAAGTAAGGTAAGAGGATACAGCTCTGATGTAGATCTTTCCTGATTTTAAAACATGCAATATTCCCTTGCCCTGTTTGAAAATTGTCTCATGATCCATGTAAAAGTTCCACATGAGCACAATGAATACTTACAGAACTTCCATTCTCAAGATTGTTCACAGTTTGCTAAGATCCACAAAATTGAATGTTTTGGCATAGTCAATAAAACACAAATAGATAATTTTCTGGTATTCTCTTTTTTCAGCCAAGATCTATCTGACATCAGCAATGATGTCCCTTGTTCTACAACCTCTTGTGAATTCAGCCTGAACCTCTGGCAGCTCCCTGTCAATGTACTCAATGTACTGCTGCTCCCTGTCAATGTACTCAATGTACTGCTGCAATCGTTGTTGGATGATCTTCAGCCAAATTTTACTTGCATGTTATATCCATTATATTATTCTATTGTTTGAGTACTCTGTTGTGTTACCTTTCCTTGGAATGG
>NW_022104341.1:42566994-42568211 GCF_000313985.2 Echinops telfairi
AAGGAGCTGATGCCTGGGGCTTAGGTGGAGAGCAAATGTTTTGAGAATGATGAGGGCAATGAATGTACAAATGTGCTTTGCACAATTGATGCATGTATGGATTGTGATAAGAGTTGTATGAACTCCTAATGAAATGATTAAAAAAACAAAACGAAAAGAAATTAAATATGAATGAGGCAAAGTAGACAAATAGAGGACAATTCAAAAACAGTGAGAGAATAATATGTAAAACATTCATCAGTTTGAAACTAGGTAAAATTGGCACATTTGCTGAGATGATGGGACACATATACCTAAAACATAGATTTTGCCCCAAAATTACACTGGAGTTACTGGGTGATTATTCATTTCTTCTTAAGATATTAAGCACAAATTCTCAAATGGAAGAGGAAGTATTAAAAGATACAGGAGAAAAATAGTTCTTTTGAAGGGAAGGAATGTTCAGTAATCAGAAAATCATACAAAGAATTTTTGTCCTACCATGTAGTGTTATATTGTTGTTGTCATTGTTAGGTACCATCAATCAGTTACAAATCACAGCAGCCCTATATACAAGAGAGCAAAAAACTTCCCGGTCTTTCTCATCCTCACTACTATTATATTTGAGAACATTGTTACAGCCATTGTGTTAACATATATACTTGAGTGTCTGCCTGTGTTTTGCTGATACTCTACCAAGCATGACATTATTCTGGGACTGGTCTCTATAAAAAATTCAAAATTGTTAGATGAAATTTTCCCATCTTCTCTTCTAAGGAACATTCTGGCAGGCCTTTCTCTCACCCAGATGTGTTTGCTCTTTCTGGAAATCCATGATATTCTCAATATTCTTCAGCAACACCATAATTCAGATTCCACCAGTCTTTTCCAGTCATCTTTCTTCATTTAACATGCTGAAGAGACTGCTGACTCTTCTGTTGTTTAACACATTAAGGAAGTCTTGTCCAGCAGATGTGCTGACTACATTTGCTTTCTTGACTGTTGTTTTCTAAAGGATTGATTTTAGATCCAAGTAAAATGAAATCCTTGACAATTTCAGTCGGTCCTCTGTTCATTTTAATCTTGCTTACTGGTCCCATTTCAGGAATTTTAGTTTTCTTTACATTGAATCCAAACCTTTGTGAAGGCTCTAATCTTTGGCCTTCACAAGTAAGCATTTCATGTCTTCTTTCACAAAATAAAATTTTGTCATCCACATGTAACAGGTAAATAATGGA
>NW_022104341.1:42569936-42577282 GCF_000313985.2 Echinops telfairi
CAAATGTTTTGAGAATGATGAGGACAATGAATGTACAAATGTGCTTTACACAATTGATGTATGTATGGATTGTGATAAGAGTTGTATGATCCCCTAATAAAATGATTTTTTAAAAATTTCTGCATACAAGTTCAATACAAATATTATTCATACATATGCACCAACCACTAAAGCTAATGATGAAGCAATTGAAGAATTTTTACTAACATCTTCAAACAGAAATTGATCAAACATGCAATCAACGTGCACTGATAATTATTGGTGATTGGAATGCAAAAGTTGGAAAAAAAGAGGCATAATCAGTAGTTCAAAAACACAGCTTCAGTAGTACAAAGGAAGTTGGAGATTACAAGAAAAATTTCGCAAGAAAAAGTACTTCTTCATCACAGACACCTATTCTCAACAACACAAAAGGAACAATAAACATGGATTTCCCCGGATGGAATATACAGAAATGAAATTGATTACATCTGTGGGAAGAAATAAAGGAGATGTACAAAATTGGCAGCTAATACCTGGCCAGGAGCTGACTGTGGAACGGATCACCAATTGCTCATATGAAAGTTCAAGTTGAGGATGAAGAAAACTAAAGCCCACAAGAGTCAAAATATGACCTTGAGAATATCTATCCTGGATTTCAAGAACCGATTTGAAGCATGGAACCCAGAGAACAGAGATCTGATGAGCTGTGAGATGAAACAAACATCACGTGTAAAGAAAGCAAAAAACAGTTTAAAAGACCATAAAGTAAAAAAAGATCAAAGTGGGTTTCAAAAGAAACTGAAACTTACTCTTCATCATAGTTTAGATAAGATACCCAGAAGAAATGATTGAATAAAATAGATGAACAAAAATTTTCAAAGGACAAATTGAAAAGCCAAAGTCAAATATTATAATGAAATGTGCAAAGATCTAGAGTTAGAAACCTAAAAAGAAGAACATGCTTTACAATATAAACTAAAAGGATTCTAGTGCTAAAATATTATATGATTCAGGAAACATCAGAAAAAGTGAAAAGAATGTAGTTACTACACCATATAGAACTGATTTACTTTCAGCCACTTCAAGAAGTAGCCTATGAGCACGAAGTGATAAACTGCACTGAAAGCATTAATCAAAAACAAAGTCTCCAGAAATTGACAAGGTTTCAATAGAAATATTACAAATAACAGACGAAGAACTGGAAGTGCTCACTTGTTTATGCCAAGAAATTTAGATGATATCTAATTGGCCAACTGACTGAAAGAGATTCATAATTTCACCCATTCCAAAGAAAGGCAATTCAACCCATATTCACAGGGAGCTGTCAAAAATTCAAGTCAGATTCAGAATCAGGCATGGAACAAAGGATGGCATTGCTGATGGCAGATGAATCTTGGCAGAAAGCTGATAATCACCAAAAGATGTTCTTTTATGCCTTGCTGACTATGCAAAGTCATTTATTTACTTGTGTGGACCATAGTAAACTGTGGATCGCCTTAAGAACGTTGGGAATTCAACAATCCTAACTGTACTCATGGAGAGCCTGTGCACAGACCAAGAAGCAACTGTGTGAATGGAAGAAGTACTGCATGCGTTAAAATCAGTGTTGTATCCTCTCACTTTATTCATTCAATATGTCTTCTGGGAAAATTATCAGAGAAGCTGGATTGTATGAAAAAAATGCAGCCTCAGGATTGGAGGAAGGCTTATTTACCACCTGCAATAGGCAGATGACACAATCTTATTTGCTAAAAATGAAGAAAAGAATTGCAGCCTTTGGTGTGAATTTTAATTCAATGCAAAGAACACCCAAACCTCACAACTGAACCAATAGATAACGTCATGATAAATGAACAAAAGATGGATATTATCAAGTATTTTATCTTGCTTGGATTTATAATCAATGGTGATGGATGCAGCAGTCAAGATAGCAAACAACCTATCCTTTGGGTAAATTTGCTACATAAGACCCCCTTTAAAAAGTGTTCTAAAAAAAAGATTTCACTTTTTTGACTAAGATGCGCCTGACCCAAGACACGGTATTTTCAATCACTTAATGTGCATATGGAAGTTGTACATTAAATAAAGAAGACTGAAGAAAAATAAAGTGATCTGAGTTGTGTTGCTGGCAAAGAATTTTGAAAGTACCACAGACTGTCAAAAGAACAAAAGAATCTATTTTGGAAAATGTACATCCAGATGTTCCTTAGAAGCTAGGATGGGAGATTTAATCTCATGTGCTTTGGCCATGTTGTCTGGTCTCCAGGCCCTGATAAAAAACATAATGTTTGATAAATTAAAGGGGCAGATGAATAAATAGAACACCCTGGACAAGATTCTTGGACACAGTGACTACAACAATGGGCTGGAACAGAAGAATAAAAATTAGGATGGCCAGTATTTCATTCTATCCCTATGAGTCAGAACCGACTCCACCCATACGTATCTTCGCACAATCAATAAATGTAAAATAAATACCCTTTGGCCTTCAATCACAATATACCTAATATCAGCAAAAACATCCCTCATTAAACATCCTTTTCAAATCCAGTATTAATTTCTGGCAACTCCATGTTGATATATTTTTGAGTCTTTTGTTTTTGTTTTCATCTACAAAACTTTACTTTAAGATGATTAATGATATTGTTCAAGAATTTCTATATCCTGATAGGTCACCAGTCTTAGAATGTCAAAAATAAGAATGTCTTCCAGTAAGTTGATCAGTGAGTCCTTTCAGTGTTGCATGAATTTGTTAAAACATTTTAACTAGTATCCCATCAATTCCTGAAGCCTTGTTTACACTAATTCCTTCAATGAAGAAACTGCTTTCAATATCATTGGTCCTTAGCCATATGCTGCTGCTTGAAACAACAGAAGGTAGACTGATTCTTTTTGGTACAGTGACTGTGTCCCCTTCATCTACTTTTGTGGTTTTCAACACTTTTATTGTCATATAATTCACATAGACATTTCAATAGTTCACTCACATAAAGGAGAGTTGTGCAATCATCACCACAATCAGTTTTAAAATATTTTCAAAGCCTTGTACTCATTTTTATTATCAGCTCATTGCCATACAACCTCTCCTGGCACACCCTGGAGGGATCATGAATCCAGCTACTGTTTCAATGGAATTAATTAACCTGGATTCCAGATACAGAAAAACATTCATTAAAAACAAACAAAAAACAACAAAACTAAAAAGAATAACAAAGTAAAACATATAAAAACCTCAATAAAAAATAAAGCCTAAAATGTTAAAAACTAGAACAAATTTAAATGTCATAAAGAAGATAAAATGATAGGGTACTAAATTTTAACCTCACTACATCTGCAATAATTCACTTTCTGATGCACTCTGCATGCAAGCAAGGCCATTCACATCCCTTTTCCATGGTCAGACGGTATTCCTCAGGAGGTTAATCCATGCGAATTTCCTATTCACTTAAAAAAATAAGTAAAACAGTGTTAAAATTGGTATAATGGACGATCAAACTATAAGATATGGCCTTTTGACCTAAGTATACCTGCCATATTGGACTTGACACTGTTCTCTGTCTGATAACAGGGCTATTCACATCCTTTCACTGTTACTGCAGGTGATTCATCAAATGTTAAATCCATGAATGCACCCTGCACATGGATTTTGGGTTTTAACTCTGATCTATGACCTTCTGAAAAACCATTTCTCATTTAGATTTGGATTATATGATTTATAATCCTTTAATCACACTGGTGTGATAGTGTGCATCTTCCTTGTAGACTTATTTGACACCACAATTAAATGACTGCTTATTTTAAAAGAATCCTTTGAGATCCCCAACTTTAATTATTTCTCATAGACGGGCATCATCTAGTTTAATTACCACACTTTACTATAACATCCATACATTTTAGTCATCTCTTCATGAGGTTGAGCATCAAGTGGGGCCTTGTAATAAGAAATAATTGGTCTTAGATTGGGGCTATAATTAAGTGCAAGTCAAAAATCCATTCATGCATCTATTATTTTTATAAGTCTCTGGTTCATCTTAGACATTGCCATTTTATTTTGTCTTAGAGAACTTAATCAGACATCCCCCTGGGGAATCACCTCTCCTGCCATCAAGGCAATGTTGACTCCCAGCTACTTATTTTGCTCCCTGCATCTTTCAATATTTTGCCCATAGAATCCTTCAGTACTGTATCTCCAGCCTTAAATTTTTGTTCAGTTATCTCAGTTTGAGATGCACAGGGCATATTGTCTTCTTTTGGTCTTTTACCTCTGAGTCTGTGCACATGTCATTATGATCTTTTATGTTGTCTTCTCAAACCACTCTCAAAAGTTTCTGTTTAGCTTTAAAGAGCTAAATATTCCTTACCTTCTAAACATTTTATTTATTTAACTTAAAATCATTTTTCAAACATCTCAGTCCTTCCCTTTTTCTAGCTTCTCTACATTAAACAAGTTTATCTTTTCTGAACAATCCCTTTGGGCTTTTCTTTCATTCCTGTCTTTTTAATCACCCCCCTCCCCCACCCTTTATGTTTGATGTTCTTGATCCCATCCCAAAATTTGTCTGCTTTTTAGTCATAAGCGAAAGTGTCAATGTGTCAAATCCGTGTTTGAAATAATCTCTAAATTCAGATATCTCTCAATGCGGTCATATTTTCACTCGCATAGGCTTGTTTTCACGTTCTTCAGCCTCAACTTGAGCTTTCACAAGAGCAGTTGATGGGGTTCCTCTATTGGCCTCTGGCTTCAGCTTCAACTTGAGCTTTCACAAGAGCAGTTGATGGGGTTCCACTATTGGCCTCTGGCTTGTTTGGGCTGATGATATTGAGTTTCTCCATAATCTTTTTCCATAGATAAAGTCCATTTAATTCCTTTATGTTCCATCTGATTAGTTGCATGTCTACAATCCCTGTTTATATTGTTGGGAGAAAAAAGTATTTGCAAGGAAGAAATCCAAGGTTTTGCAAAATTCTGTCATGCAATCTCCAACTTAGTTTCTATCTTGAATGTCATTTTTCCAACTGCTGGTCATCCTGTTTGTTTTTAAATTTCACACCCCAATCACAAGTAATCTTGCGTCGTGATTGCATGTACAATCAGTTTCAGCCTAAAGGTATGGGTATAATTTTTCAGTTTCTTCCTTATTGGCTTTAGTGGTTGGGGCATAAATTTGATAACTACTTGTATTAACTGGACTTCATTATAGGTATGTACATAGTATCTTATCGCTGCCAAAATGATATTACATCATGGATTTTGAAATGGTCTTTTTGACAATGAATGTGACACCATTGCTCTTCAATTTGTAATACCTGGCACTTTGTGGTCTATCTGGTACAAAATGGCCAATACCAGTCCATTTAAGATCATTAATGCCTAGGATATTGCTCTCTATGCATTCCATTTCACTTATTGATTAATTCCAATTTTCTTGGATTCAGACTTGGTATATTCCACTTTCTGAATATCAATGAATGTTTACAGCATTTTTTTCTCATTTTAGTCATGGCTTATCAGTTAATGTAGGTCTTAAGAGTTTTGGTCTATCCTAATCATTAAGATCTTTCTTCTTGCCTTGTATTTTTATTGCCTTCCAACATGAGGAACTTATAGCACTATGTCAGAGAATGCCCCATTGCTCTTCATAAGATTTTTAGTGGCTAAGCCCGCACAAGTGCATCCTCTATTTTCCCCCTAATCTATCTTAGTCTGTAAACTCCATCGAACCCTGTCCAGCATGGATGACCTTTCAAGTATTATTTAAAATATTGGTAACATAGCTTCCAGAAACAAATCAGCATGCAAGGCACTAAAAGAATGACAACCTGATAAATCAGTGGTGATGTGTAGAGTGATACTAACACTCGTTGAGTTGACTTTGACTTGCAGTGAACCTATAGGACAAAGCAGAACTGCTCTCTAGTGTTCTGAGACCATAACTATTTGTGAGAGTAGAGTGCCTAACCTTTATCATATGAAGTGGCTGATAGGTTTGAAGCACAGACCCTGTAGTGAGCAACACACTAGGGTTCTGTGTAGAGCAATACTTACCTTTAAATGTAAAGTAGAACCATCAGTTGTTATCCATATTGAAGGCTGTAGTCTTTGACTTTTTAGTTGCAAGTGCTTAATGTTCTCATTGCTTTCAGCAAGCAAGGCTGTATCATATGCACCTTGCAGGTTGTTAATGAGCCTTCTTCCCATCTTAATGCCCTGCTTTTCTGTATATAGTCCAGCTTCCTGGATTATTTGCTCAGCATGAAGAATGAATAAATGTAGTGAAACTATGCAACTCTGATTCTCACCTTTCCTGATGATTTGCAACATGCAGTATTTCCTTGTTCTGTTCTAACCACTGCCTCTTGGTCCAGTGATAGCTAAGTTTTGTGTCGTTGGCTGAGCTAGAATTCTCAGTACTTTAGACCACCCATCTTGATCTAAAACAAGATTATCAATTCCATGATGAAATCTAGCATAACAAAATCAGCTCTGTGAATAACCACCAGTTATGGTGGGATGCAGTCCACTTGTCCAGGTCACAACTTTGATGCAATTGGAAGAAAGTCTTCTCAGGCATATGGCTTGCTCCTTTTAAAGCACTCTATTGGACAGTTTGTCACTTCTGCTGAGTCTGAATTCTGCATCTGGTTTGTTGTTCTCCTGTCATATTGCCTGCTGGTCCCAGTAGTCCTCAGCCAAGTGCCATTCTTGGATTCATTCCACTTTCCTTTCACCATTCTATGGGCTTCTTACTTCTTGAATCATCTGCACCCACAGCTAGTCAAGAGAAGCCTCCAGTTTAACAATCTCACCCACGGACCTGAACCAGAGTAGACTTACCAATTTCTACTGTGTGAATTATTCCTTGATATAAGTTTATTTATATATAAATACACACATAAGCATCATGAATTTTGCTTTGCTAAATAACTCAGACTACCACAGCCCCTGTACAGGTTTCACAGGAGCACAATGAAGTGTTCTGAAATGTTTATTATTCTTAAAGTTACATATACTTTGTAATGATCCACACAATCAAGTGTCTTTGCATAGTCAATAAAACACAAGTGAACATGTCTGTCATCCTTTGCGTTCAGTCAAGGTGTGTCTTATGTCAGCAATGACATCCTTAAGGTGCCTCCTTTTTAAATTTGAATAGAATGGGTGGCAGCTCCTTGTGGACGTGCTGTTACAACTGTTGTTGAATGATATCCGTCAGCATTTTATGTGCATGTGGTATTAATGAAACTGCTCTATAATGTGTGCATTCTTTTGGGCCACCATTCATTGGAATGAGCATAAATATGGATCTCTTCAGTCTGTTAGCCAGATCTCTGTCTTCAAAATCTCTTGAATTATTTTGAAATAA
>NW_022104341.1:42577811-42579840 GCF_000313985.2 Echinops telfairi
GATTCATAAGAAGTAGAGAGTAATAATTCTCGGAAAGGTCCTATATTATATATGCAGGATCAGGGCATTATTTCAGGTAACTTTTCTAGCCAAAGTCTCTAACTCTCACCAAACACCCTTTTCCTGCATGGGTCTGGTAAGAAGGTAGGGCAAGAAACTGACAGGATTCAACTGTAATTGTGGACAAGATTCTCTGGCGTGCCACCCTTTTGTGTATTAAATGAGCCCTCTGAGAACCAGGTGGGAGACATGTTATTACCAGCAAGAGTCTGGAGTGGAAAGCATTCTCAAAATCTGAGATCTTGTGCAGAGGACCTCCTGGATCCAGAAGACAGGTATCATCAGAAGAATCAGAACCCAGAGCATGGAACAGAGTGATAGACTTTTCAGTGCTTTGATAGCAGGACTGGGTTTCAGTGGCATTATCTTCTGGATACTTGGGGAAATTCAGCTTGCTGACCCACAGAGTGGAGCTGAGTGTCTCCAAGTGGAGGCTTGCAGAAGAGTGCTGTGCCCCTGGCGCATTTGTCCATAGACCTGAAAGAACTTTGTAAAATGTTCTGATAAACAACTCAATGCTGAGAATTTCTCACTAGGTTTAACACAACCTGTAACCCATGGATTTTGTCTGAGTTCTATGTAGCCATTACAATGGATATTAGAACCCAGAGAGGTAAAACCGTGAATATTAATTGAAGTATCACAAGGTAAACCCTAAATCTACCGAGACTTATGCTACCAATGATAATGGCCATAAAAATCAAAGAGACTGACATAAAATCGGTTTTCTCCACTGTTTTCACTATGTGGTTCTTTCAGCTGGAGGAATGTCAAGTGAGTTTGTTCTTCCACTTTGGTATCCAAATTCCAACTATTAACACTTCACTATAGTAATTGACTCGACCTTCTTTTGCTGCCCTTTGAACAACATTTTTCAGCTCTTTTATTCTATTTCTTCCATTAACTTTAGCTATTCATTAGTTTTTGCTCCTTAGCAGTCCAGTGCAATTTTCACCGTCTCCTCTGAAATCCAGGTGGGTCTTTTTTCTGTTTTTTATTGAGATTTTTCTTTTTTTAATGTATATATTTTTATGCCACCCCATAACTTGCTTGCTCTTTGATCATTAGGGCTCAATAAGGTAAATCTATGCTTAGGTAATCTGTAAAAATTCAGATGGGATATGCTCATGGTTTGCATTTTGGCTCTACTGGATTTGCTTTAATTTTCTTGATCTTCAACTTGAGCTTGTATATGAGAAATTGATGGTATGGTTTAGACTCACCCCCTGGGTTTGCTCTTACTTATACTGAGCTTCTCCATCATCTTATTCCAAACATTGAGTCAATTTGCATCCTAAGTATTTCATTCATTGAACACAGAACAAGGAAGGCCAAAGAAGAACTGATGCATTCGAATTGTGGTTTTGGAGAAGAATGTTATAAATATCATGGACTGTTAAAATGACAAAGCAATCTGTCTTGGAAGAAGTATGGCCAATGTGCTTCATACTTTGGACATAATGTCTGGAGAGACCTGTCCCTGGAGAAGGACATAATGCTTGATAAAGTGGAGGTGCAACAAAAAAGAGGAAGGATTGACACTGTGGCTGCCACCATGGGCTCAGGCATAGGAACAATTGTAAGGATGGTACTGGGCTTTGCAGTGTTTCGTCCTGTTATGCATGGAGTCCCTATGGGTCAGAACTGATAACATTGCACTTAACAGCAGTAAAGTATTTCATCTAGTGAAATCCTTGTGTATATAAAAATTGTTTTTCAACAATGAATGAGTCATTGTTCTTCCAAAATTCCCTTAAGAAATTATTCCATCATTAACCCAATGTTTCAAAAGAGTAGGTGTTAAAATTAGTCTAGAGGGGGGAAAGAATGAATACGCAAAATTTTAATTTCAAGTATACTTCTTTTTTATTTTATTTTAAATTAAAAAAATCATTTTATTGGGGGCTCATACAACTCATCACAATCCATACATACATCCATTGTGTCAAGCACATTTGTACATTTGTTG
>NW_022104341.1:42580956-42582174 GCF_000313985.2 Echinops telfairi
ACCCATCAATTTTAGATCCCTTGTCCCTGAGGTTGTTAACATCCACTTCCTTTCCCTGCCTCCCTCTCTTTCATCCCCCCACCCCCGAAACGTCAGTCCTGTTGTTTTCTCCTCCAGATTGTCTATCCCTCCTATCTTATCTAAATAGACCTGAAATCCTGTAAATAGTTCAAGGTCTATTTGGTTGACATTTAGGATTGTTTTCTGATCCAGCCTGATGGGGTGCCACACCCTGGTCCCAAAGGATGTGTTCCACTCTCTTTTCCTCTCCCTTCACTTGCTCCTGTGTGCTCTGATAAGACATGTTCCTCTCCCTGAGCTGTAGCTTCAGTGCTGTCCTCTGAAGTGAATTTTTCTTTGGGGAATGGGGGTGGGGAGGGGCTGTCCACGTAGCTGGGATTGGAGCAGGCCCTCAGCCTCCCTGTTGGTTGTCTGCTTCATGTCAGTATATTGAATTCACTTCTTGGAGCACTGGGTTGAAGTCTGGTCCCTCTTTTCCTGTGGAGATATAAACAATACCCTCACCTTGGGTGGGTTAGTGCCCTATTCCCCTGTCATCTGTGTCTTTTTCTTTTTTTTTCCCCCTCCCTCATTTTTAGTTAGCTACCATATGTATCCATGGATTTGGTCCAGCCCCTGTCATACTACCTGGACCTCACCCCAGGAATGTTTGTGTAAAGTAGTTTTATCCCTATGCCCCTTTTGGATTTTTAAGCTTTCCTCAGTGGACTCATGCTGTACTTGTCCTTTTGTGCTTGGCTAACTTAGTTTAGCATCATGTCCTCCAGTTTTCCCTATGTGGCAATGTGCTTCATCAGTTCATCACTGCTTTCTAGGGATGTGTAATCTCCATTGTATGTATATACCACAGTTTTTTAATCCATGCATCTGTTGATGGATATTTGGGTTGTTTTCAACTCCTTGAAATTTTGAACTGTGCGGCGATGAACACTGGAGCACAGATATCTGGCCATGGTTTGTTTCTTGCCTCTTTTGGGTATATGTCCGGTAGAAATATTGCTGGGTCGTATGGTAACTCAATTTTCATCTGTTTTAGATATCACCAAATTGATTTCCATAGTGGCTTTACATACTTACAGGTCCACCAGCAGTGGATGAGAGTTCCTATCTTCCCACAGCACCTCCAACACATGTTGCTTTCTGATTTTTTGAATTGGGCTATCTTTGAGGATGTTAGGTGGCATCTCATTTTTTTTT
>NW_022104341.1:42584323-42585432 GCF_000313985.2 Echinops telfairi
AACTTTAGTATTTCCCTTTGGTGTATGGTCTTTATCTCCTATATCATTTCGTCCCTTTTCTGTATTGTTTCCCTCATATCCTGTATGACTCCAAACAGCATTCTGAAAAATTATTTCTGTGGCAGATCAATGTCTGCTTCTTCTATGAATGCAGTTCAGTTCAGGATATCTTCTGCCACTGATTTTTGTTATTCCTGTTTATTCCTTGAGGTCGTTGGGGCTTATAGCTGTTTGCATTGTGCTGTTTTAGAGGAGCCAGGTGCCATTTTCCAGAGAGTCAAAGGGCACTGGGCTCTTTCTGGGAGACTAGTAAGAATGTTTCTTTGAACTGCCTGCAGCTAATTGCACTATGGAATTGGACTACTGCTTTATCCTCCCGTGGCTCCACTCTTTCCCTTGTCAGCCAGTATTCTGTTATTTGGAGGGCAAATTGGGCAGTCCTCTCAGGTGATGTTGATTGAGTGTTTGTGGACATGTGAGGATGGTGTTGCACTGGGAAATCTCACAAGACGCCGTGATGGTGTGACCTACTATATATTGGGTGCCACCGAGGGTGTGTTGGGGTGCCTACTGCAATTGGAGTGCCACAGAAGGCAGGAAGAAGGTGAGTGGTATTTCATCAGCCACGTGTTAAGCACTGCAGAGGATGGGTGGGCCTATTTTCCCCCAGGAGAAAGGTGGGCACGGTTCCTCCCCTCCCCGCCATGGAATATGTGTGGGATTGCCACAGCTATATTTTAAGCACTGCAAAGAACAAGCAGGCAGATTTTCCCCAAGAGGAAGGTGGGAAGGTTTCCCCCCAAAGGAAGGTGGGCGGGATTTCCCTCAGAAAAAATGTGGACAGGATTTCACTGGAGGAAGGTGCGTGGACTTTTCCGACCCTGGGGTTATGCTGCAGAGGTTTCAGCTCTCCCAGCTGGGTGGAGGGCAGGCAAGCGTAAATGCCCTATGCTAAGGAGAGTGGCCTGGATGTCAGCAGTGGTGTGTGAGATAAAAGGTAAGAGAAAAAGAAAAAGAAAAAAAGTCTGCTGAGACTGTGGAGGGGGGAAAGAGAAGAGAGGGAATCAAAAGTAACAATATACAGTGAACCCTCGTTTATCGCGGTTAAT
>NW_022104341.1:42586988-42589023 GCF_000313985.2 Echinops telfairi
TAGCCTTTATGTCACAGACGTATTCAAGCACCGAAATCCTCTTCATATCTTTAAGACCCAAAATACTAATTAATGTTCCCTATGTGATTCGTGGTAGAAAGGAGAGGCTATCTACTTCCAGGAAGAGTCAGTCTTGGAAATGCAGAGGAGCACTATGAACTGGCACTGACTCGATGGCAGTGAGCATGGCTTGGCATTGTTGGTGTGCTTCATGTGAATCAAGGGCAGCCCGGTCACATAAGTATCATTATTCCCCATTTTATAGATGTAGAAAGAGACCAGTGAGGTTGAGTAGATTGACCATGGCCACTCAATGGTAAGTGAAATGTCATCTGGCCCAGACTCCAAGCTCCTATAAGTATGAGGTGCATGTAGTTTCCATTTCTCATTAGTATTATTTGACAAAAATTAATTTAAAAAAATCCCACAGCCCAATAATTTTCTTACTTCACTGGCCAAAGAAGAAATCAAATGCCTTATTGCATTATTTAACTCTCCCATGCAGAAAATTAATTGTTACCTAAGTTAAGAAACTTTCCAATTCACAGTTACACTACTTAGTATACAGCATGATGTTTCTATTTTATTGAAAGTGAATGTTAGGTTTTCTGAATAAGATTGTTTTTGTCAAAAATAATCAAGATGTTCACTGAGGTCTAACCAATGCATCATATCTCATTGAAACTGCATCAGGTAAGCACTTTGAGTTATTTTTCCTTGATTTGTTCTTCCTAGTTGTTCAACAGAGAAGGGTTACATCTTTTTAGTCCAGAATATTTTTTATAACATGACCTAAAAGATGCTGGCATTTCCCCCCTTTATTTATTTAGTGTTTGCTACATGGCCCTGCCCTTGCTTCCCTGATGATTCCCCAAAAAGTAAGTTATAAACTTTAAACACTACAAACCAAGTGTTAATCAATATTTGTCATCAAGGAGCACCCTCCACAGTAGAACTTAAGACTTCTTATATGATGCATTGTTCATTAGTTGCCTTAGAAAATAGTTTACCATACATTATAATGATATGATTGTATGTAAAACACTCATACACCAGATGTCAGATAGGTAAATTCTTACAGAGTAGCACATATAAGTTAACTGTAATATTTTAAATAGTAGACATTAAAATGATATCTGTGATATTACATTAATCCATGCAATATAAATCAGGAGTAACTGGAAATGATCTTATTTGTTTTACAGTATTCTAGTTTATGTAAAAATATTAATTAAGATGAACTTTTTCAGTTAAATTCAGCAATGCCACTTTTGAATATAGTGAGACAAAGACGTTAATGAAACCAAGTAGCCAGGGACCCTTTTCTTCTCTACTGCATGCACATTTGTGATCAGAAATATATATTAATTACATTCAAGACAGGCACAAGGGAAGGGTGTTTGTAGACCCAGGAAAAACAAAGCCATGGTTATATTTAAGTTTTGTAACTTAGGCAAGTCCATTATTCATATTTATAATTTAAAAAGTCATAGTGCTTTCAAAATGTTTAGACCTCTTCTGATTTTATTAATATTTGATATTTGATTAGGTTAAAATGCAAATGTGAACCCTCCATATGCTGCAGGGTAACACAGGAACAGTATGTTCCATGTGGCCAAGCCACCTTGGATCTTGCAATAATAAATATTCACAAGCTCCATTAGCACCACATCATCACTACTTAAATTCTAACCTGCCAGGTTTGGGGTCAGTGCCAACATTTGATCAGTATCTTCAAAACATCAGAAATAAGTGAGTAGAAAAATAGCATGCAAAGTGGACAATTTTGATGGAATAAATGCAATAATATCTTTTACTAATATTGTAAATCTTTTTTTAAAAACTGAAAAATGGAGGTAGAGAGGGGAAAAATAGGTGGCTAATTCTAAAATTCTCAAGCTTCATTTTTTCAGAACACTGTACAACTACTATGTAAATCAATATAGGAAACATAACTCAATATGAGGCAGTAGGGATGTAAAACAAACAAACAAACAAAGAAGATAATGATCCTGGCAGGTCCATCTCACTATTT
>NW_022104341.1:42590043-42618517 GCF_000313985.2 Echinops telfairi
TGACCCAAAATGAGTCTAATGAGCTAGATTAAACCAATTAGGTTGTTCCATTTATCTGATCACACTAAGAGGTAAGCAAGAGACATAAAATGGTGTAGCCAGAGTACACTTTCCAACTTTTGATTGATTTGCCAGGACCAAGGCAAGTTCTTTGCTCAAGTGATACAATGTGTTGATTTGGAATGATACGTGTCATATCTACTTTTGTTACCATGATACATCTACTTTATGGGTGAAACTGATGCATTGAGCAGAGCATTGTGAAGCACAGAGAAAAAGTTGTAGAACCCAGGCAACAAGAACGACTTGATTAAACCATGAGTTAGATTGGTGGAAATGAGTTTGGTATTATGTCTTTTGTTTTGGAAATTCACAACATATCAGAATTGATTCAAATATCTATGTCAATAGATATCTGTTGCTAAAGCAAGTGGGTTTTTTTTTAATTTGCCAAAAATTCTACTTGATAAAGTATTAAAAATAAGCTGTTTTTATTTAGTTTTACAATTAAATAATAATTTTAGAGGACAGCAAATAGATATACAACTAAATCAATGGACAAAACTTATAAACATTTTTTATCAAATCCCAAACATTTGGTAGACAGAAAATTGTTTCATTGTCTTCATTTTTACTACTTTTAGCCATACTTCTTCAATGGGCTGTGAGGATGTGAGACACTGGAATTTGCATGTGTATCATCAAAAATCTTATATGTGAAAGAATTAGGGACAGTACTATGGATTGAAGGGCAAAGAACTGCCCACCATACCTTGGAAATACCAGTACTGTCAAAGGTGAGAATAGAGTTTTAAGACAGTGGAGTGTTTCTCTGGTGTAGTAGTTCCACACTGGGTTACTAATGGCAAGATCAACAGTTTAAATGTCCCTGTGGGGGACAGTCACTTATCACACGTTGGTATTTGGACACAAACTGCAATAACAGCCTCAGCAAGTTATTCAGGTGCCCCGCTAAACAGATACTCACATCATCACCACCACCCTTCCCTCTCCACTAACCACTTAACTTTAGCTAATCCCTCTGGGAGTCTCCCTCTCAATGTCTATCTTCACCACATAACAGAGTTTCTGACTGCTGTTTAAGCAGAATTGAGAGGGCTCATGAAAGCCACTATTACTAGCATTAGTCAATCCCTTAAGGACCCACAGTAGCTTTCTCTCCTCTCTCATTCTGTCTTTACACTGAATAGGACTATCAGGCCAAAGATGCCTCATTTCTTAAACAAGGCCAAAGAAGCATGACGTTTAAATGGCAAGAAGCACAGAGGTAGAGAGTGAAGCTTAATATATATTTTAATAATCTAGTGTATTATGGATATTAGGGTTCTTTTCCAAGAACACTAATAAGTTAATAATTTGATAGAATAGTGATTTTTGTTATCCCTTAAACAAAAAACCTCTAGTTTCTCAATATTTATTTACTTCCATCACAATATATGCATGACCTATGCTTGTGGGTGCAAAGGAATCCATGTAGAATCAACAATGTATGAATTCATTTATGTACATGCACATTGAATATACATTCCCAACAGTGAGAAAGAAGAAACTATTTAGAATCAATGGCAATGGCTTTGTCAATACAAAGAAATGTGATAGCAAATGACTATGCTGAAATGTATATAATGTGAACCGTGAGCTCATCTGTTTCCTGCTTGAAACCTTGGAGAGAGTTTGATGTTCAGGGTTAGAAGACCTTTCCAGTGCTTTATTCATGTTCATGCATTAAATAAACCACTTACTGAAATGCATTACCATATTCTGAACATGATGTATTTTATTGCGACTAATAATATTATGGGACTAAAAAGACCATTAGTTGAATATTTCAAGTGTGTTTGTTTATTTTCTGGCTCATTACTTTCACCCTTTGTTCTTTCAGTCGCCTACAAAGTCCCTTGGGAATTTTTTCTGAGACTTTTCAGGGGGTATACTACGCGTGCTCAATTGCCTTAGTGGTCCAGCTGCTGTGACAAGTACTGCTATTACCTGTGCTCTTGTAGGTTTATCCTCTATTCTACACAACATCCAAGGTCTCAGGGGTCATTGCAGTACTGCATCCCCTAAACAACTGGTGCTCAGATTCTTCCCAGGGGGCACATGTTCTTACCTTTACAAGAGGCTCCACCTCCTTGTAGTTTCTCCACATCAATACAAGGCCTTGTTGTTGTTAACCACAGTTGATTCTGACTCATGGTGTCTTCCTATCGCACAAAATAATACAACTCCATAATATTTTCAAGCCTATGGCTTTTTGCATGGCAATCACCAGGCCAGAATCCCAAGGCACCTCTTGGTGAGATTTAACAGTCATTTGTCTAATAGTCAAGCAGTTGATTGTTTGTGCAACCAGGCACTCTACCCAGCCCAGCAGTAAGAACTTTCCTCTTGACTGGTATACAGAGAATAAGGATATAGATCTTTATGATAACAAGATTATGAAAGGGGCTCACTATTTGGTTGTCCAGGGGTCAGAAAGCTCATTGGTGTGACATCTCCACTTCCTTACTCTCATAAGATGCCCCAAACTAGGTGACTGTATACAAAAAAAAAACAAATACAAAAACACACTCTTTCATCATGCTTTATTAAGAAGTAATGCTTTAGACTTGTCCTAAGTCAAAACTGTCTTGTCATCTCTTAAATTGAGTTTCTTCCCATAAGAATATTCAGACTTATACAACATGGACTATTTTGTGATCCATCTCTCCAGTTTTTAAAACTATATCCTGAAATTCAACAATAAACCCAAACCAAACATACTGCCAACTTTTCATTTCCTGCATATAGGACAGGGCAGAACTGCCTCTGTGAATTTTGGAGACTGTAATTCTTGATGGGAATAAAAGTCTCTGCTTTCTAGGAACTTTAAAATTATAACTCAAATCAACCAAGTTCACATATTTGTGAACTATTTTATCAATAGGCAATGTGAATAAATAGCTTTTTTATAAAAATTAAGTTTGAATATCCATGAGCATTTTTCAAATTCATTGGAATTTTCTTTAATTGACTATTGAGAATCTTATTCAATTCATCATGTACTTAAATTCATTCAAAGGTAAATTAATATTACCTTCATTTGACTCTGTAGACTCACTTAGAGAAAAATTTCTTTCTTTGTTCAAGATTCACTGCCATCTTACTAGGTCATATTGTATTGATTATGTCCTGAGTCTCCTCTATAACACACTGCTTAAAAATTGTTACACGTCCATACTTCTTCCTGTTAAATGTAGGGGAGAAAAGAGTCTTCCTCCTCGCTTTGAAAAATTCAATCTACAAATCTCTCTCTACTTTCCCCCTTTCAGGCAAATTTCAAAAACATTCACTAATTTCACTTATGTCTTAACCCCTTGAAATATGTTTGACTCTTCAGCCTAGTTTGTGCTTTTTTATCTTTCTCTTTTAAAATTCCAGTAAATATAATAACAGTACAGCGATCAGTGAGAAACAGAAGGGGCCTGAGAAATGCTTAATCAAGGGACTCTTTAAGAAGATGTGGTTCAGAGAAACTAATACACATTTGTTTAAAATATATATATATAAGCCAAAATTCTGGAGGCCTGTCCAGATCAACGAGCAGTGATTGTAGCTGTTGACATGAAGGGGCATAGCACGCCGCAGTTGCATTTTATGAACATGAACGACACTCTGTTGGAACTCAGAAGCACAATCTCCAGGAGCGCACCACAGACTTGGATCTGGGACATATGGATGAAGGATGTGGTCAAAAAAGTTGACTTCATAAGGAAAGAGCATCCCCCCCAAACCAAAACAATTTCACCCTTTCCCTCCCTTCTGTTTTGAAGCCAGAGGACAAGAGAGTGTATTTTGAGTTATCTTTATTGTGGAAATAAAAATATTTCACTGAGTATTGGTGTTGATATTCTATACAATTCTTAGTAATTTTTTCATGCCCACTATGCCTGCAAAAATAATGGATTTAGAATGCCACATTTGTAAAACGTGCTCTTGTTCTCATAATCACAGCTAATTAGTTAGGATTGGATGTGAAACAAGAGGAGCAACGTCACTGTTTAAAGAGATCTGTTCACATTTTTCTTCAGAAAACTTGAATTTAGGACACAGAGTGCCAGACAGTCAGTTACTATACAAGTACAATTTTGTGGCGTATGGGTAGGAGCCAGTGAGATAGGGTCATGAAAAGCTGTCTTAAGCAAAGGCATCCTCTCCACTGAGAGAAGACAGGGGCAGAAATACCCAGGGAAAGTGAGTTCAGAGTCCAGTAGCCTCCAGATACAGAAAATAGCTTCTTGACAACTTCCAGCTCTGAAAAAAAAATAGTACAGTTTTAATTCCTGCATAATCTCTATCTGGAAAAAATATCCTTTTTAATTAGAGCTAGCTTTGATTTATCTTATTTCAAAATGATTCATGACTAAGAAGTCCCCAGTAAAAATAGCAAATAATGTATTAAAGATTTCTAGGTTAAAAGAAAGTCTTATATTAGAATATAAGTCTGTATGTCCCTTAAAAATACATATCAAAATGAAAAATAATTTTCCATGTGCATATACTACCCTGGACTATATTGCCAATTCAACTCACTTATATATCTTTACTGCTCAAGTAGTATTTTTTCAAATGTGAGTCTAGTCAGAGTTTATTTCTAGAAACTCTCCATAACTACCAATCAGATTTTTAATTAACATATTAATGGACACCTTTCGCATGAAAGACTTACAGATAATCAATCTTTATCCATTTGAGTCCTGCCTACTTTTAAATATCTCGCACAGATTATTTATGGTGTCTATTTCTATTCTTTGTTTTCTCATGTCTCATTTTGACTCCCAAGCTCTGATGACAGGAAACAAAGGAGGGGGATCTCTTGAGTGTACTGGAGCAACTGAGAATAAGCTGAGGGTGTCGTCATACATTCTTTATATTTTTAGCCATGAAAGAATATATATCATTATGCTGTGACAATTTAATAGCAGAAAATATTGAGGACCTGGGAATTTTACCCTGCTTCTTGCATATGCAGAATTGAAATTGAATTTGTTTTCACACGCTGTATACTGTACAACTCTGCCTGTTTATCTAGGCTGTGCTGTAATTGCTCACTTGCCCACTCTTAATTTGGGTTATAAACATCTTACGCAGCCATTCTGGGTGATCCTTAGTGTTTTTAGAGTATAAGTCCCAAAATGAAAGATATTTTTGTTGTTGAGGCTCACTATATGATCTTAAACCTCTAGACTACCTTCTAGATTAAGAAATCACATTCAAACCTATACTGTACTCAAGTTGATTCCAACCCATAGCAACCCTATCGGCCGTAATAGATCCTCTCCACAGGGTTTATAAGGCTGTAGTCTTGACAAAGACAAACTGTCATGTAGTACTAGGTGGTTGGAAACTGCTCACCTTTTGCTTAGCTGTTGAGGGTTTAACAAACTGTGCCATGAAGACTCCTTGCTTACTAGATGTAGCACAAGGGAATAAACCACTGCACTGTCCTGTGCCGTCCTAGCAATTGCTACGCTTTCCTGCAGCCACTGTGTTACTGCAGTGATGATCTGTTTATTTTTCACTGAGCCTCTGCTTTACCACACATGATGGTCTTCTTTTTACCCCACAAAATTGTCCTATCCTTATAATGTATCCAAAGTTCATGAAGCAAAGTGTCACCATTCTCGCTTTGAAGAAGCCTTCTGACTGTATTTCTTCCTAGAAAGATTCATTTGCTCTTTTCTGGAAGTCAGTGATACTTTCATTATTCTTTTCCAACATCATAATTCAAATGTATAATCTCTTTCCTTATCCTTCTTATTCGTTATGCAGCTCACACATTCATAATAAATGACAGAAAATAACATAACTTGGGTTAATAGCACCTTAGTCGTCCAAGTGCAAAGTATTTGCTGTTGCAGTAAATGATAAAGCTACTGCCAGTATAATCATCTACATTGTGCAGTAAAACAGCAGAATCCTGATATTTCTCCTGATTCCTTATGCAGCATATCAGAATTGTGCTTAAAAAACAATGGACTATTATAACCATTTCATTTTTCAGTCACCTTTAGTCACAAATCTAGCATCCAAAGCAAGGATGAATACAGCTGTCTGATGTAGAATTTCTGGTAGCTTGTAACACTAATAAAAACAACCTATGTTAAAAAGAAGAAGAACGAGAAGGAGGAGGATGAGGAAGAGGAGGAGGAGGAAGAGGAGAAGGAGAAGAACTGCATAGCATTTGATCCGGAATATGATATGATAAATATTGCTTTTATTAAAACCTGGGAAATTAAAGGAAAACCCAAGGTTCACTTTTATCCTTCAATTAAATTTAGACCAACTTGTCCAAAATATATAGTAAATGGAAATCAAAATGTATAGAAATATGTTTGGCTTCTTAAACTAGTTAAATTTTTGTAAGACATTAATATATGCTTTCAAGGTATCATAATTATTATTTACTAAACAATTTCTGTTGCCGTAACAACTTATATATGCCTATAGTTTCATTAATGCTAAAAGGTATACATTGTTAAATAAGGCATTACATAGTTATATCTCTGCTCCTGATCACATGAAAGATAATGTAGAAGGAAGAGAAAACAAATTACTGGTAGTATGCCCTTACTTATGTGCTAAGTCTAATCATTTGTTTGCTTTAGCTAAAATTCTCTGGCCTTATTGCAGTCATTAGTACATGACAGTGAATAATCTTGTGTTGAAAATTCTTAGTTTTTAAAAATTTTTAAAATTTGTTCCAGAATATAAACTAAGTTTCTGTCAAAGCCGTGTGCATAGTGATACTAATAACCCAGTCCCGGTATGGAACTAGAACTAAGAAATTGTCCTACAAACCTAGAACCATGAACCGAGTTCCTAATTTTGCTGATCTTCTTCCCGCTACAGACATTAGCTATCTAACGTCAAGAGTATGTTGTAAATCAAGTAATGCTTCCATTAATCATAATGGGAATTAAATGTATGTCAGGAGAATGAGTCCCCTTAGGTATTTCAAATGAGTTTCAGTTAGTATACATCTGTTGATGTAGCTTGGTAAGATATTTTCACATTTCCAAGGAATCACCCCTTTCGGCAAGATTAAATAAGAAAGCTTCAGATGAGCATGTCTTTGCCAAGTCTCAGAATTTCCAATGCTCCTGAGCACTCCAGGAAGCATGTGAAGCAGCAGCTGTATAATGTGCATGAGAGGCAGGGAGAGCCATCCAGCCTGCCTGCTCTGCAGGTAACTGAAAGACGAGCAGCAGAATAGCAGGTCCCAAGCTCCTCTTCTTCTCTCTCCACCAGATCTTTGCAAGCTGGGCAGAAATGAAACAAGAAAATAAAGTTTGACTCTTTCCAGGTTTATGTAATACAAATAAATTGAGTTGTATGATTTTGTAGTTGCTGTTGTTAATAAGATATTGTAAGATCCAGAGATAACACAAATAGCTTCCTGATTTGGGAAATGAAGACTTTTATGAAGAAATAATATATAATTAGAAACTGACAAGTAGGAATATCAATATAGAGAATACAGAATAAGAGAAAGAAGAAATCCAATGAAATTACTTAAAATAATTTGTATCCTTCGTGTTATTCAGGTTTTTCTACAATAACTATGAAGATAAAAATGCAGAAACAATTGCTTAAAGACTTTGTGTTTAATTTCATGTGATTGGAATTTCATGATAGTTATACTCTTAATGCCTTATGAAATAAGAATCATCTGCAAAGTCACAAGGAGGCAGCTACATGAATATGAGAGACAACATCAGAAATAATATTCATCACTGCAGACATATTAGGGGCAGAAGAGTGAAAAGGGACCAGATGCAAAGAAAACTCACACAAATAATTTTCTATTTTTCCACATTTAATAGGGGAAAGATAATAGAGGGGGAAAAACAAGAAATGAAAGCCTTTAGATACTATTTTTCTATGAGCAAGTGTGAAAAACAGAAAGAAAAGATAACAATAAGCGGTCACAACTCAGGATGACCATATTTTAATACTTTTGTGTAACATTTAATATTTATATAAATGGAACTAAGAGTTACCATACAGAAGATTTATAATTTTGAAAATAACACTGAACTCTTGGATGAGTAGCAAATATCAGTTTGATGGCTATAAATGAAGACAATGTTGTGAGGCCTGGAAAGAGGTTAGGAAATGGTGGAGAAATTTGAATGCATTCAAGTGTAAAATAATCTGGGTCCTGAAATATAATAAGAATGCATGTGTAAAAGTCAGACCAATAAAAAGAATGTAATCATCATTTACTGATGACAGTAATCCAATATGCTATTGTTGGAAAAATAAAGAAATAAAATAAAAATCCAGGGGAAAAAAGGAAAATGAGCTGATTCCGGGAACCCAAGAGGCAAGTGAATTTTGGGAATGATGAGGGCAACAAATGTATAGATGTGCTTTACACAATTGATCTATGTATTGTGATGAATTGTATGAGCCCCAATAAATTGATTTTAAAAAAATTATTTATGAAAGCAAAAAAAAAAATTGAGAAAGAACAGGAGTCACGCAGAAGAAAACTGTTAGGTGTGAATATATGTCTAACATGGCAAGAACAATCCTAGAATTCCTAAGACTAGCTTTCCTGAGACAAATATATTTCACGACTATCAAAATTCACCCATGCAATTGTCTTTTGTCTGATTCAAGTGCATTTGCTGCATTGATGAATATGCTTCATTCCCTTGCCTCCTTCATGTTTTGGTTCAAATGCCACCTTCTTGATGAGACTTTTACTGAGTGTATCTTTAAATTGTCAGTGCTGTTCCCACAACCTGATCCTATCTGTTATCCTGTTTATTTCTGTCTGCTCCCTCTACTACACCTCCTCTTTTACTTATTTATTTGATTACTACTTATCTCCATCAACTAGAACATATTTTTTAATGAAGCAGACTTTTGTCTATTTTATTTACTGCAATACGTGCAATGCCTGAATCCACGCCAGGAGCACCATTCATATTGTTGAATGAAAACAATATGGCCTTGGTGACAGTAATTAATGCCCATGGAAGCAGCAGTCAAAGATGCAAACTGCATCGTATTGAACAAATAGTCTCTAAAGTAAATATTTAAAGTATTCAAAATATAAATGTCACTTGTAGAATGAAATATACTAGACCCGAGCCATGGTATTTTCCATCACCACATATGCATGGGCCTTTGAATGTTGGTGTTGTTAAGACTGTTGAATAGACTATGGCATTGAAGAAGAATGAAATATATATGTTCTAAGGATTACAGCCAGGGTCCTTCTTAAAAGCAAGGTTGGCAACATTTCATTGCATGTACTTTGTAAAGTTGTCAAAAAATCCTAGAGAAGTGTGAGCTATAAAGGAAACATCCATTTCAGTTGAATGGCCCTGGACTGTGCCAATAAGTTCAAATATGGCAATGCTTTCGAGGTTGATGCAGTACTGGTGGTCTTTCATTCTGTTTGGCATAAGGTTACTATTAGTTGGAACTGTCTCAGCACCTAGAGAGACCTTCTTAATTAGTATATTGAATGCTAATTGAGTTTTGTAGCACCAAAATTCTAAGAGCCATGAAGACAGCAGCTATGCTACTATTTCACAGCTGCCACATATATGGAATGCAACTAAATGTAGACAGATTGAGAAATTAGAAAATAGGGTCAAAACAAAGCTGATACCAAATAAATTTCCATTTTAATTTAAAATTTCAATAGAAGTTCTAACTAAGGTTTATTTTATAATAAGGATTTTTAAGACAACTTTTAAACTTAAAAATCTCCAAAGCTAAAAGGACTTCTGCCCTTCTCTCTCTCTCTTATCTTTGTGGGCTGGTATTGAAGTCTGGCTGTTTGTCATGCCATCAAAGGGGCACCTGACAGCAGTAACAATAGCAACGAGAGGTGTTGTATGTATTTTGATGAAATTCAAGCTAGATTAATTGGAAAAATATTGAGGAAAAATGTCATAAAGGATTGAAGACATATTTAGATCATGTGGTCAGGATAGTCATTTATATTGATGATGAGGAGGACTCTTTTGAAAATCTTGGGGGAGAAAATTTCAAAAAGAGTCACTCAATGCAAAAGTTAAAGATAGGTGGGAAGTCAGAAGTGATTTGTATGACAAAAAGAGAGTTTGTAAGAGTGGTGGTGTGTAAGGAAAAGGGAGAAGTGGAAGGAATTACATTATTGAATAGGAGAAGTCAGATTATTGCCGTCCAGGCCATATTGGGGTTTAAAATTAAACAAACCAAAGGAACACTGTTAGAAGCTTAAGTATGGCAGTAACGTGACATGGTTAACACAACAGACAAGACATTGTTTGGATGTTGTAGGACTATTAGGAGTGGGTGCAATGAGCAGAGGTAGAAGCAATGGGCTTTTAGGAGGCTTTTCCAGTGATGTATGAGGGAACCGCCAAAATCAAGAGAGTGGACATTTTCCACCTTTTTTTTTTTTAATTTACCTTCTAAATTTTGGTAGTGGGTTATAATGTTGCAGATTGAATTGTGCACTGCCAAAATAATATGTAGTGTAAGTTTTAATTTACAATGGTGTTTTTTTTTAATTATACCTGTGATTATAATAGGAGAGAGTGGAGGTTTCATAATCCTGTAAGCTTTACAGGCTCAGACTTCTTGGGTATAATGTCCAACTGCAGACATACACAACTATACCTCTCCACAACAGCCAGGAGAAAATGCAATGGCCAAGGGCAGGAGAGACTTAGATCTCCCAGAATACCTATAAAGTTAAGTGAATAAAAATCCCTGCTTCTCATAGGTTGAGGGACTGAGCGGAAACCAACTGTGCATGAAGCACCCAGCACCTTCTTCCTGACACAGCTTGCAGACAAGCACATTCCTGTCCCCCACCAGGGCACCACTGGCCAGGCTCAAGAACTGACCTTCACAGTGTCCAGGTTTCTACTGACCCACAAGGTGCCAGCAACCATGCTAGGAAGCAAGTTTTCGTGGCATTAACTTTTAGAACTCTGCTCAGCCCATATTGCACCTGGAACCAAGTTTGGGAATTGACTTCCGGACCCCTGTGTCAAGGCCACTGGTTGGCTCACAAAGCACCAGAAACCAAGTTAGGGAACAGACTTCTGTGACACCAGAATATGGGCCTCTACCAGCCTCCCCCCAACCGAGAGCCAGAGACCAGCACTTGGCAAGCCTACCGACCCCCCACAGGGACTGTGAGGGCCTGCACCACAGGGAACACAGGGCCAAGCTGTGACTACCAAATGTACCAGATGCCTAGCTGGCATAAACATCTTTTTACTTTGGGGTCCAACGTTCACTTGCTACAGCTACAAAGCTTCTGGACTAAGGAAAGAATCCACCCAAACAGGCTTTTTAATTTTTTTCTTTTCATTCTTCCCTCAAAATAGCCACTCCCTTTCCACCCCCCTTTCAAACTCCCATTTCCTTTTCACTCTCTATTTCAACTACCATTTGGCTTTTTCTTTCTCTACCTCTCCTTCTTCTGTTTTTTTCTAATTCCTTTTCTTTCTCCCTTATTGATCCTGTCATTTCATTGTTCCTTTTATTCCTTTCCAACAACACCTGGCACTGCCCCACAACTCAGCAGTCAGCCGAACAGGAATAGCTGTATCAGGAGGCTGTGGAAACAGCGATCAGTTGCAGTCCATGCACAAGAAAACCAACCACAACTAAAGTGAAAAACAAAACAACAACAAAGAATCAAACAAAAACCAGATACAAGGGAATATTCTGATGAAATGTCTCTTGAACTAACAGATATATAATTCAGAAGAATGATATTCAGGTACACTCACCGGATGGGGGAAATGTTTGAGAAAACAACAGTAAAAAAATAGAAAACCTAGAAACTTTGCACCAGTTAGAATTCTAGATGACAATTATGGTATCAGAATTAGAAAATATGATAAAAGAGCTGAACAATAGAATAGAAAAAAATGACATGCTGACTTAGTGAATTTGAAGACAATTCCTTGGACTAAAATTGAGAAGTGAATCAATTATCAAAAAAAAAAAAAAGAGCCAAGGAATCTGAAGATAAGCTAAGAACGATATGGGAAACGGTCTGAAGGAACAACCTAGGCCTCATTGGGATTCCGGAGCAGAAGGAAATACACCAACACAATCTACAGGGAAACTAGTACAGGAAATCATGGAAGAACTCTTCTCTGGCTCCATAGAGGAGGAGAAAGTGCTGTTCAGAAGCTGCGAGAACCCCTGAAAGGATAGCCTCGAAAGAAATACCTGGCAATGTGTAGTAGCAAAACTCTCTACTTTCAAGGAAAGGGGCAAACTCCTGAGATCAGCTAGGGTAAAAAGAATAGTTATCTACAAAGGAAAGCCAGTATGAATTAGCTTCAGTTCATAAGCAGAAACCAGGTGGACGAGAAGACAATAGAGTATCAATATAAAATCCCGAAAGAAAAAATAAAAGCCTGCTAACCAAGAAAAACTATCCAAAAAATATGAGGAAGAAATAAGGGTGCTTTCAGACATACAAAGAAACTAAAGGAATGTCTACACAAATGTCTAAACAAAACTATAATTACAAAAAATACAGAGAACTAATTTAACAGCATGATAGCATAGTCTTATACAATGGCCTGCTAACCACAAGGTCTGCAGTTCAAAACCATGAAGGCTTCGCTCTTCAAAACAGTGGCGGTTTTAATCTGCCTTAAAGGGTTAGATGAGTGGAATCCTCTCAGTGACAGTGGCTTCGGTTTTGGGTTTGAGAAGGAACAGAAACCACAAAAAGACATGGACCTGGCCCAAGAACGGACAGAGACAAAAAGCTTGCCCCTAAGCCTATGCCTTAAATTTGGACTTCTGGCCTCTTAAACCCTGAGAAAATAAATTCCATTGCATTAAAATCACCAACTTGTCTTTATATTTTAACAGTCTTTCTCTCATTGAAACTACGACAGGTAGTACAGTAACACTGGAAATAGGAAGTAAGCCCTTGGTCAGTTTCTCACTCCATTCCCTAACTCGGTTTATGAGAAAGTTATTTAACTATTACTACAATATTTTATACTTATTTAATAAAGAGCACAATGACTTTTTTGCTTGTAATTTAAGATGATTATATGATGATCAAGTATTTTTGTGGTAAAAAAAATAAAACCTAATGATATTACATGAATTAATTCTCTAGATGGAAAAACATGTGTGCTTTTAAAGAAGCACGTGGCAGGATGTCCCTCAGCCATAAATTAAAGATATATTTGTTCCTTATGATGCAGACAGTTAGTTGTATTTGGAATATCCCTGAAAAACACTTGCAAATAGAACAGAAAATGCCTCTGAGAGATTCAAGAACTGGGCACATCAAAAGCACAGGTTCTGTTCTGGTTTGAGTTCTTGCCTCTATTACCATGCTAGATAGTAGAGTTCTTGCCCCTAGCATCTCTGCTTCTAATGTCACATGCAAAGGAAGGTGAGCAATCTGTTTGACTAAATCCTATTGGAATCCCAGTACCTATTCTGTTCAAAGAGAAGCATAAGTTATAGGTAGGTGTTATTATTATTGTTTATAATGTATACATAATACTTGAAAAGTTATGTACACATTCAAAAATGAGGCAAAGGCACTGAGACACAGAGAATTAGGACTTATGTGAATATTGCTGCTAAACTAGCAGTTTCGTTATTAATAAGAGATCTTAATCAGTGATGGTCTCTCTAGGTGTTGCCATTGGTTATCCTGCTTGCCTATGAATCATAAAGTAAGAAGTTAAATTCCACCCAGAGACAGCTCCAAAGAAAGTCATGATCCGTTTACGAAAAATCAGCTATTAAAAATTCTATGGAGAACCGTTCTACTCTGATACATGTGATATTTTTTTGAATCAGAATTCATAGGGTGGCAATGAATCTGATCTTGTCTTAGTAACATTAGAAAAATAAATATAAAACAGGGAATATGTAGGTATAGATTTTTCATGAATGAATGTTGAAAACTATAAATAAAGTTTAGGAATATATGGATAAGTTCCAGGATAGTAATATTTTAAAGTGTCACATTTAATACTCATTTTCCAAAATTAAGTTATATATATTCAATTAAGATTTTTCTAAATATTACTGTTATTTTAAATATAATTTTTATTGCCATGATGTATTAGTAATAATGCTCACAACAAAATCTATCATTAATTTTTAGGCACTATGTAAAATAACAAAAGAAAATCCAAGTGCTCAAATAACAATATAAATCATATGTAGTAAGCAGTTACACTGAAATATAATCAGTTTATGTATACTCAAGGTTTTAATATTTATTCTCTTATTGTTGTAAAAAGAGTCCACATTTGATTTTCCTTTTAATCTCAATTGATAGAAGCAGATGCCAATGCTTTTGTTTTGACAGTAAATCCCAAAGATCTGTTCAGAAAAGAATCCAAAGAGAAAAAAGATGTAAAATGACTGTGTCTATTTACTATTTGATGGCACACCGGAGCATGTATAGGAATCCCGTGTAGCTGTGGTAATCTTGGATCTCCAGGAAGACGTCCCTTTGCTTGACTTGGAAATTGCTATGCTGACTGAAGTCAGACACTTGTAAAGTTTAATGTTAACTTGCATACTGTTGTCCAATGGAGATATCAATGTTTTTTATCTGATACAAAAGACCACCACAAAAATTTATGGTTGTCTTGACCTATAGATTCTGTTTCTAATATGCTGAATTTATTTCAGCATATTTTCCTCAGTAACTATGAAAATCCTAAGTGTCACATGCTTTTTAACCCAAGTTTACCACCCTATTGATTCCCTTATTAGTGAGACGATTACACCTTTCTTGTGTGCTCACCATGCATCTGCATGAGTCATGATGGTAACAGTGAAAATTACACATTGGCGGGTTTGAAGGGTCAATGGAATGTTCAAGTAGTCGGAACTGCTTGAGACAATGAAGCCTTGTTGCTAAAGAAATGTACCGTGTGGTTTGTAAACGTTTCACCCGCACTTTTTTCTTTCTCCTTTACCCTGGGTAAATCCCAAGACGCAATAGAACTTTCCCTTCCTTGAGTGTCTTTCCTCTCTCTCTTCCCCCAACACTGACTACAGCTCTATTTTAGCCGTTTTTTGCAAATTTTATTCTTGTTGGGTTTGTCTATACTGAGTTTTTTCTCTATAAGTAAGAGCAGTGGTTGAGAATCAATCTTTATGCTCTTACCAGTAAGTGATCTTGGTGAAGAAAATAGAGATTTCTCTAGGGTTGGAAATTACTAAGTATACATTTATCTACCCCTCTCTCTCTGTCCCCATCCTCACCACCATTTTTTTTTCTCTAATGACTTAATGGTCATGCACTAAACTATTCACCGAATGTTTGGTGGTTCGAACCCACACAGAAATGACTTAGAATAAGCGTGTCTGGGAACATGCTTCTGGAAGGCTAAGACCTTGAAAGCTCGCCATCAGGTAGTTAGTTCCACACTGATATAAAAGTGAGCCCACAGTTGGAATCATCCTGACTACAACTAACAACAACAAAAGCAACATAGTGCTTCATTGAGAAAATATTTCATGCCCACGGAAATTAAGAAACGCTTTTGAGATCTGGACACGAGATTTTACGTGCTATCTAGGTTTGCCCTTGACTCAGTGTACTAGATCTGACGCTGTAATTGAAGAAGGTCTATATCATTTATTGTATGATTTTAAAATATTTTTGTATCTCATAAAGATACATGTAAAGTTGATGATCAAATTCCTTAAATGTATCAAATTTCAATTTTATTTATAGAAAAATAAGTTGAAAACTTATAAACGAATGTAATTTAAAATATAAAAGATATTGAGATTTCCATCTGTTGGAACTTTGGGTCAGGAGAGAGAAAATGACTTCTCTTAATTTGTGCCAGTCTTAAATGGACAAAACATCCATTTCTCAACATCAGCTAACTCAAGACTATTTTGAATAATAATCTAAGTGTGCATAATCAAGGCACATTCTTACAAAGTCCGTTTTGTAGGTAATTTTATTAAAAGAAACACATCTTTTATATTATTTATTTAAACTATGAAAAAAGAAAACACATTTTAAAATAATTTTACTTTTGTTTCTTATGAAAAGATCTATTAATATGACTTTTTAAACTTCTTATACTGGTGTAAAGATTATATAAACTAATGATATTTTTACATCGATATTTAGAAAATATCTAATATTTAAATTTCTAAAATAAAATTCTGAACAACTTTCTTTTTCCTGTATCATTCATGATTATGCTTTCTAATGTGCCAATTTAAACATAATTTCCCAGATTCATGGTTAACAGCCCTTGGTAGTTTAGTGGTTATCACTGGGCTGCTAACTGTGAGGTCAGCACTTCAAAACCACTAGCCACTTCACTGTAGAAAGATGAGGCTTTCTCCTCTGATAAAGAGTTAGAGTCTGAGAAACCCAGAAGATCAAGTCTACCCTGTCCCATAGGGTTGCTATTAGTCAGAATATTTGGAAGCATTGTGTTTGTTTTTTGTAGTTGTTAAATGCTATATCAGGCTGGGCTGTCTAAAGAAGCAAATCCAGTGAAATTCATCTATGTAAACAAAAGAGTTTTATATCAAGAAATAACTATATATTAAGAAAACTTCCACACTCAATCAAACTCAAGTCCCTAAGTCCGATGCTAGTCCATAAGTCCTCTTCACACTCATCCAACTACAGGCTACTGACACAGAAAAGTGAAGCAAGAAGATCACAGGCTGATCTGGATCCGAAGTCATCAGAAACATGACTGGGTACCAACAACTCGAGGTCAGATGGTTCACCTGGGGCCACCAGTGGAAGCCTAGCCTTGGCAATCAGGAAAGAAGTTTTCTGAAAGAGAAGGACGTTTCCAGTTCCCCTGTTTTTAAGAAAGCCACACACCCAAGAAGGCCTCATCAGGCTACCACTTGTTTGACTGGTTGGACTCGACCCATACACTTTCAAAAAATTCAGTTCGCCAATGCAGATGTCATTGAATCAGTTCCAACTCAGAGTGACCCAATGTACACAGCGACCCAATGTATATAGCGATCTAATGTACACAGTGAGTCAATGTACACAGTGAACCAATGAAAGACCTCCTGGTCATCCTCACAGTTGCTATCATCTTTAAGCCCTTTGTTGTAGCCTCTCTGTCAATCCATCTTGTTGAGGGTCTTCCTCTTTTTTGCTGTCCCTCTACTTTGCTCAAGTAATTACCCTTATTTGAGTCACACCATTATTTGAGTCATTCATTTTATCTTATAATAAATAAAAAAAGAAAGTAGCATGCAAGTAGGAGGGAATGGATTATAATTAAGAAAGAAAAGCTGGCAGCAGTGTGTGTCTTAAAGATCCTGGGTACTGTACTGAGAACCTCCAAGAAGCACAGGAAGATTGATGGAGACTTATGGGATGTCTAAAGAATCCCTGGCACACAATGTTGAATTGTGTGGTAACCTGTTATAGCTCTTTTAATCAAAGTTGTTGTCATACCCATTGGACAGGGTACAATCTAATTCAGAGAATGGTCAGTTTTGCCATTCTGTTGGGATTAAAGGAGCAATTTAGAAGCAGGGACGAAGACTCTCACAACCATTAAGAAAGAAGAGACACCAGCACAGCACGTACAGTCTCCGTGCCTAGAGTAGCAGAGGGAGTCAGACTGAGACCAGGAGGCAGAGCAGTGGAGCAGTGCCAAGAGCCAGTGGAGGCCAAGGGATTGTGTAGCTGAGAGGCTAAATATGAGAGAAAGCGACAGAGAGGGAGCTGTCCTATTGTAATATTTCTGCTATTGCAACACAAGGTAATGAAAATATCTTTCTGAAAATGATAAGTTGGCTTTTGAGTATTATCTTCTCTTAAAAACCAGCAAATGAAAATATTACCTTTTGTAAGCTCCCAGATAACAGAGAATCTGTAGCTTGCCAGGACTTTTCCTTGTGGTTTACACTAAATTGATTTATCAGTGATGTTTTAAAACAAACAGTTCTCCTTCTTTGCTTCAAAAGCAGCTAAAATTCTTTAAAATTATATTAATTCTTTTACATTTATTTAAGAACATTACATTATATTTCTGAATGAAACTATAATTGTTCATTGTCATAACATCAAAGTTTTCACCTTACTTAAATTACCACATATAATTCCAGGATGCATTTTAAACCTTAAATGATCTTTGAAAATCCCTACATTGCACTTTAAAATATAAATACATATTTTTTACTTTCACAACAAAAAAGTCAGTTGCTACCAAGTTGATTCTAATTTATAGTGACCTATAGGATAGAATGGACAACCCCACCCCCCATAAAGTTTTCAAAGCTGTGGTATTTATGGAAGCAGACTGCCACACCTTTCTCCCATGCAGCAGTTGGTAGGTTCAAATCCCCACTTAGCCCTTTCCGCCAGAGCTCTTCATAACAAGAGGATGACCAAAGTAATTAGATTTGTTTTGTATGTTTATTATTTTTAGTTAGCTCAACACCATTGCAATCGTTATAAAGGAAGAGGTAATAGAATGGTTAAGCTGAGCATTTCTAAGGTTAATCCTTTACAGAAAAAATTACTAATATGAGCATGTTTTAAAGATTATACAATTTAGTAATGTGTACCTGCTGTCCCTAGAGATATACCAATGTTATCATTGTCATATTATGCTCTTACCCTAAAGGTAAATCTAGACAAATTCAGGTATTCATTTCATATCAAAATAATTCTCTTCCTCTCTCATCGCACGATTTGGTAGTGTGGGTGCATGTTTGAGTAGTTGTACTGACTGATGCCCTTGCTTGAACATAGATATTGTCCTACCACAAGCAGCATTGTACTGCAAGATAGATTTTGAAATGTCCTTTTTGATGAAGAAGATGACACACTATTCCTTTTATGTGTGCCCTTCCTGGAGAGAAACTATATGAATCTGATTAGGAAATGGGTAATACCTGTCCATTCCAGCTCACTAATGCCTTCTGTGCTGATATTTACATGGTCCATTTCATTTTCTTGTCACATTTTTTTTCTTTTTTTAGTATTAATCATTTTATTTGGGGTTTCTTACATATCTTATAAAATTTTATCATTCATTTGTATTATGCACACTTGTAAATATGTTGCCATCACATTTCCAAAATATTTTCCTTCTACTTGAGCACTTTGTATCAACTTCTTTTTTTCCCCCTTCCTCCCCTACCCTCCCAATCTCATGAATCCTTGATCAGTTATATATTGTTATTTTTACTTTGTATCTTACACTGTCCCCTGTCTCTCCTTTCACCCACATTTATGTTATTCGTCTTCTTAGGGGTGGGCTATATATCCAACCTTGTGATGGGTTCCCCATTTTTCCCTCCTGCCCTCACCATACTTCCACCTTCATGATTTTCATACTCCCACTACTATTTCTGAGGGTTTTATCTGTCCTGAATTCCATGTGTCGAGAGCTCTTATCTGTATCAACGTGTTTACTCCCGTCTAGTCGCATTTGTAAGGTAGAACTAGGTCATAGTAGGTGGGGAGGAGAAAGCATTCAGGAACTAGAGGAATGATGTGTGTTCCATTGGTGCTAGACTGCACCTTGGTTGAAAAGTCTCTTCCTTTCTTTGTAATCCTTCAGTGGGGGTGGGAGCGGGGGTGTCCAATTGTCTACATATAGGCTTTGTGTCTCCACTCCAAACCTCCTCTTTCAAATCGATTTAATTGTTTGTTTTGGAATTTTTGCTACCTGATACCTGATGCCATCCATATCTCATGATCACACTGGCTGGTGTGCTTCTTTCATGTGGGCTTATTTGCTTCTGTGCTAGATGGCTGTTTATTTAACTTGAAGCCTTTAAGACCCCAGACACTATATGTTTTGATAGCCAGGCACTATCTGCTTTCTTCACCACATTTGCTTATGCATCTATTTTGTCTTCAGCAACCGTGTTGGGAAGGTGAGTATTAAAGAGTGCCAGGTTGTTAGAACAAAGTGTTCTTGAATTTAGGGAGGCATTGAGTAGAGGTCAAAGTCCCTCTGCTATCTTAATACTTAACATATATGTATGTGCATGGCGTTCTGTCCCTTTCATTATGAATTAATATATTTAAATACATACATGCTTATAGCTATACCTCTATGCATAGTTTTGCTTACTACTTCTTTCCTCTCTTTCCTTTCACTGTTTTCCTGTCCCATGATCATGCTTCCTCTCCATTCAGCTCTCAGTAATTCCTCATGAATACATTTCACTTGATCAAACCTCACCAGACATCATATGCCCTCCTCGCCATCAATTTTAGATCTATTCCATTTCATATTTGATGATGTCCAGTGTTTCTAGATTTAGACTTTGTACATCTCAAATTTTGATTATTAATAGATTTGTATAGCTCTTTCTTCTCATTTTGAGTCATATCCCATCATCAAATGGAGTTCCTGAAAGATTTCCTCTATTCATGTTTTTGTAATTGACACTACTTAAAAAGGAAGCAATTCCTCAGTCATATTTGATATTTGATGACTTCCAACTGGAGAAATCACTTGACCATCCTTGTCTTAGGCTGAGTTCTCTAGTGAAGCAAATTGGTTTTACAGAAGCAAATTTAGATAAAGAAAATGGCTCCCAAAATTTTACAATCAAGTTCTATTTGAAACCAAGCAGATTCCAGTTCTTGGGTCATATGATCAACTAGAGGCTCCTTTTGACTCCTGTAAAAGCAGAGGCCGATGATTCTAGTAATCTTCGGACACAAATCTGCCAATGTTTCACGGCTACTCATGAAGTTTTCAATATCTAAAAATGCTCCCTTGATGTTGATAAGGCTTTCAGTGGCTAATTTGTCAAAAGTAGATAGTGCATTGCTTCTTCATAGCCTGTTCTTAATCTGGAAGCACTGCTGACACCTGTTTATATTTAAAATACAACTCACAAACTTGTGTTAGTCCTGGGTAGACTAGAGCAAATCTAGGGACTCGTGTATTAAGAGAGAGCTTTATATCGAAGAGTAATTGTATGTTAAGAAAACATCCCACCCCAGTCCAGATCAAGCCCATAAGTTCAATATTTGCCCATATGCCTGATACCAATCTATAAATTCTTCTTCAGACCCATGCAATACATGCAATGATGCTGAATGCAGGGGAATCACAGACCAGTGGGTGGGAATTGTGTGGAGCCAGTGGCAATGGAAGCATCTCAGCGCTGGTGTGGGTATCCACAGGGCCCCTCCAGCTCCAGATCTCTGGCTTCATCAGCATAACTCCATGTGACTTGTCAACAGGAATGCAAAGGAGAGAGAATGTGTGTCCCACCTCCAGGGAGAAAGACAGGACAGCCCAGAATCCTCAGAAGAAAGCCATGCCCACACAGAGGCCTCATTAGCTATGACCTGATAGGTTAAACTCCCCCCCTTCACTCAAATTGACAGGAGATTATGGAATTGCTACAAGTAAGATAGAGTTTCTTTTTTTCTTGTGTGTCTTGGAATGCTGTTGCCATCTCTTTACATTGGGATCAACTTTGGTTGGAAGAGAAAATCAAGCCTCTTTTTCTGCTAAAACCTTTTACCTTATACTGGCTTTGAGTCTCTTTGAGCTCCCGTCTAGGATTCACAAGGATTCTGTGTTCATAAGTATCACATTTTGGATAAAATAATTAAACAAGGAGTCTAGGAGCAGTGAACACACACATGCAAGATCTACTGTCCCTTAGAATTTATGAGAGTGTTCTGTAGGTTACTAACAGAAAGTGAGCTCTGAACTCCTTTGTTTGCCCACCACTAAGTGAGATAAGAAGTGTCCTTATTTCAAACCGTGACATAGACACAGATGGGACACATGACAAACCACACAAGCATTTCCACTGATTGTCAATTGACTCATACATTAAAAGCTAAAATGATCATTATTAAGGCAAGGGGGTCACATAAAAATCCATATCTGGAAAAACAAGAGGGGGTCACATAAATAACCATAACTGGAACAAAAACAACTTCTGATGGCAGCATAAGTATGGCTATTGTTATTCATAGAATATCTGTGGCTACTTAAAGCCTGAGATAGTTAACCTTTATTGTGCCAACCTGGCCAATAAACACATGTTGGATTAATTGAGGATAATTGAAGGGCAGAGAGATAACTAGCTCGGCGAGCCCCGCCTCTCTTGTCTCTTGCTCTTTGATCAGTGGACCAGTATGCAGCTGCCTTGCTTGTTCTTTGCCTCAATTTGCAAGCTACACTACCTGTGGGACACCTAACCCATGGACTGTGTCACTATAATTTGAGGTTCCTTCAAGACCTGCTTCGCCACACCACTGGGATTTACATCTCCAAGGGACTGTCGGACCCTGTCATCTGGCTAACTGTTGGTGACCTGCCTTGCTGTTTGCTGCCTGTTCCTAGATAGCCTGAATTGCTCTACAGAGGACTACCCGGCGGCCCTCAAGACTTGAAGGACTGCCAGTGTCTCACAACTGTCTCATGGGAGTGAGTTGAACTGAGCCATTTGTACAGTTTTATAATTTAATTAACTATTTATTTCTTATGTTATATATCTATCTGTATAAATATATATAAAATTATTAGCAATATGGTTTTGTTTCTCTAGAGAACCCTGTCTAACACAGAGTCAAACAAACAGCAGTAAGTGATTCCCAAAATGACCTAACAAATACTACTATAAGGAGTTATACCACAATTTAATCCATGGAATGCCAAGACACCAGTTCTGTAATTTGAGAGAGAGTACTCCTTAACTTTAAGTTCATTCACCAAGATCTGAATTACAAAACAAAACCAGATACCTCTTAATTTGTGAGCAACAAACTGTTATTTCATTTTCCAAGAGACAAGACCTTAATACTCAGTGGCAAATAAGAAGTGGTAACCATGTTGTTTTCAATTTTAAAAGGCCTAGGAGGGACTATAGATTACTTTTGAAAGACTCATTGAAACACCTCTGAATTCTATGCTTCAATTACACTTAATATAACACACGATCACGAGTGACAAGTCAAGCTCGACTCTGGAGGAGAGCTACACGAGTGGCTATGCTGCTTCGTGCACATTCTCTGTGGAATTAACAGTGATTTCTGTAAGAACTTAAAGCTACCATTTCCATGTTTGAAATGGCAGAGAATAAAATATTTTCTTAATGACATTAGCTCTTGTTTTTCTTGTTTGTCCACCCTCCTAAAATTGGCCTTTGTTTAGTTGCCGATTTCTGATTACACTGGTTGTCTACAAACTACTAATGGAACTTACAAACCCTAAATTGTCAAAATTTTTATTCTTCTCAAGATGAACTTCCAAGTCATATTCAGAGTGTACTCCCTTCTACATTAGAAGCTATAAATTAGGGCTGTTTTTAACAACTTCATAGTTTCCAGAATTGTATTCTGTTCAGTGTACATTCTTAATCATTACTGGTAGACTATCTGCCTATACTACCCAAAAAAAGTAATTTGATTCTCAGTGAAAACTCAGAAAATCGAGTTTCAAAAGAATCCCACAGCACTCCAGGGTGATGAATAAGTAGAGAAGGGAGGACACAGAACATGGACGGGCATCCCCATTGTGGCCGGTGTTAAGGGGGCATTGGACATAGCCACACGCTGCCAGATCACACACAACTGTTTGCACAACCAGGTTCCGTTTGCCCTCAGGTGCTTACTGTCTGGTTCTTTGGGATGACAAGGAGATTTACAGTCCCAAACTGTATCTAATTTATTAAAGGATATAGATCTACAGACACGTGTGTGTGTGTGTGTGTGTGTGTGTAAAATGTTATTTTGTGACTTAAAAAAACAACAACCAGAAAGTAAAGATAGTATCAACTACATGATGTTGTTCATTTAGTGGAAAAGAATGCATATGAAGGGAAATTGGTCATGGAAATGAGTTTAATAAAATAATTTTAAAAAATCAAAGAAACTAATTCCAAAGATTCATACACACAGAGCATTCAAATATTAGATAGCATTACCTATATAAGTAGAACCAGGATGGTAAACTCCCTATTTAAAAAATATACATATATCTACCCTTCAAAAATTATTTTTCTTCAAAAATTGTATAGCTGCTAAATATTTTGTTTTACTGGACATATTTTGGTTCTGTCCAAGTGAGAAAGCTTGAATTAAAAGTTAAAATGTGTATATCTGTGTGCACATCTTTCAGTGATTGGTTAATTAAAATTTGCTTCCTCAAAATGAAAGTGAATCTCTATAAAAGTGGTCAACAAATGTTTTCTGTAAATAGTCTAAATATCTTACATTTTGAGTGCCATATAGTCTCTGTTAGAGCTACTTATTACTTCTACTGTTGTACAAAAGTACCTATATAATATGAAAATAGATGGGCTTGACTTTCTAGTACAGGTTTATCTGTAAAAGCAAACAGTAGCCCAGATTTGGTTCATAGAGCTATAGCTTGCTGACCCTATAGTTTCCATCTCTCAAATGGTTCACTTCCAGGGGGTGAATTAATTTCCATTCAACTGATATATATATCAAAGAAGAAGAAATACTCGTGTAAGTTTTAGAATCAAGCAAATCAAGTGATTTTTTTCCAGATGAATTTTGCAAATGAATCCATCCCCTATTTGAAAATTCAATCTGTCTTCAGTTTTTAATGTATTTAGTAGCAATGCTGACACCAGCATTACTTGATGAGATTGTATAAAATATATTTAAGGAGTACCATAAAAGAGAAACTTTAAATCTAGACATGCATATTGAAAATATATACACTTTAATATTTGTTATTAATGACATTTACCATCTGTCTCTATGTGAAGCACCATGTAAATCATTAATAATTAAATGTAATGATTTTAGTTTGTATTCACCTTGTATACATTTTACTGAGTATATTTGAATATTTAAATAGTTCAACAGATTCTTGACTTCCCAATTGTCTCCCAATGGCCTAGATCAGTGATGTAAGGTCAGAACTCCCAGACAGATTTATGCAGTGGAGACCATCATTAATGGATTTATTATCCATTCATCAGGCATTAAAATACTTCATAAAATTGGTAATACAGAAAATACATCCATGTTTCCATAACTTCTTGATCTCAAATACATATATATTATTAATTTTTGCTAATTATTTGATTTGAACAAATGTTACAGGATCACTTACTAAAAAGATAAAGGTTTAAATCATGGTTTGAATTCCAAATCTAAGAATTCCTAAAAACATATATATCAGATAAGAGTAGAGCGATTGATTAAAGTAAAGGCAAGCAATTATATTTTCAAAAGATATAAAGAGCTTCAGTAAAAAAGGTGTCATTAGAAAAGGGAGGCCCATTTTCATATGAACTTGGTTCAGCCTCCGTTCTATTGCCATGTAATTCTAGGCACACTCTTGGATGCTTTCCGGGACGCTATCTGTATCTTACATTATTTAAAACAATAAATAGGCATCAAGACTCCTGGCCACTCTTTTACGTAGGTGAAATGAGTGTGTGTGTGTGTGTGTGTGTGTGTGTGTGTGACCAACAGGTGCAGGACGACATTTTTTTCCACTTTGACTGACTTATCAGATTTTCAGTTAAAAATTCTAATTTATATGTATACCTAGACAGAAGCCAACATTTCATTTGACTCCACATTAAACGATGAACTAAATATATTTCAGTTTTTGTCAGACCCCGGTTGGCTAGCTAATATTCAAATCAAAATCAGAATGCTCATGAAAACCAAATGCAATCTAAACAGCAACATCTTAATCCTATGAAATTGTCTCTGATTTTTTAATTGTAAAATTATGTTATTTTATTAGAATAATAAATAATTCATAAGGTATATATATATAAGATGAAAATAAAACTTGTAGTTACAAAAAGCTACACAAAGTTAGAGCATAATTTCCTTACCCAAAGTTTTCCCTACTTTTTTTCCTTTGCTGTTGTTGATCAGATCATTTATGATATTCAATCTGCATATATATTTGACATCATTTGAGAATGCTTTATGAGTTACTCTAAACTCTTTAAGTTAGTTTTATATGTTCGATATAACTCTTCTGCATGAAGTTGCTTGTAATAGAACTCTAAATCCATTCTCACAGTAATGTCCTTGTATTATCTTCCCAGTGTCTCAGCATAATGTGCTTTGCCACCATTAAGCTTAATGAGAACCATTTGGTGCATTCATAAAAAAATAAAAAAAAAACATAAAAAAACTCCACTCTTCAGAAAATTTGATAGTTAGCCAGAATAAATCATGATCAGGATTTTTTTCCATTGCCAACAGTGAAACCCATACATTACACTGTCATTCCTCAATTTACATTTTTAACAAAGGACACCAAAGAAATTAATCCGATGTCTCTGATAAGAAAAGCACAAACAGCCTCATTCAAAAAAATGTTCTACCTTTCGAATGTGGAGGTTAAAATCCACTTGGTAATAGATGACAAAAAGAATAGATTTATATGTACTGCTTGATAACCAAAAGTTATGTCCCTCTGATGGTTGAAATTTCTAGTTTCTTGCACATATGTTTTTCAGTTTCCAACATCAGAAGAGAAATTTTATGGTATTTTTAAGTTGTCTCATCCTTTGTTTTTAGCTGAAAGAAGAATACATGGGAACGGTGATTTTGTTTTTGTTCAGTTTGCTTCACATGTGTACCTTGAAAAAGTCAAATCAGTAAGTTAAATATGAACCTTGAAAAACATTGGCTGCATTGAGATACACTGTTAACTTTAGACTGGATGAAGCATTAAAGAAATGTTATAAAATACAAGAAAACAAATAAATGTAGGAAAAGATCTGATCAGATGGGGACAAAAAAGGTAACAACATCAACAACTCTCACACCAACCAACAAAATACTCTGTATTTTTAGGTCCTTAAAAGCATTTAAAAGTGTTCAGTAGCTACTATATAAAATATAAAATCAATATCATATCAATAAAGTATATAATACTACATGTAAATAACTGCATATTCTGGAACAAGTTTGAACAGTACTTGAACTTTAAGTAAGAGTGGAATTAAACACTTAAAGGTAGAATTGCACATTTATTTAAATTAAAGAGGCAAGAAATGTAAATAAACTATACTAAAAGAGTAAAGCTAAATGGATTTTTGAACCATTTCAACAAATTGAACTCAGCAGTAATTTAGTATATTACTAAATCCCAGGTCATAATTGTTAACGGATATAATGGTAAGAGCTACTGGATACTGAGAGGAAAATTATAGGGAATACTAAAAGCTACATTTATTGGATGCATACTATGTGCCAGGTACATTTCTCATTCCTTTATGTGTGATTTGTGTGAAACCTTATAATAATCTTATGAAATAGATACTATTATTGCTTACATATTTCACTGGCAGAAACTAAATAACATATTTTAAATTACCTACCAAGAACCCAACATTAGTAAGTGGCAAGAAAGTTATAGAAGTGGAAATATTAATAACTTCTGCCTAGGAACCTTTTCATGAATTTTTTGCTTACTCTTCATAATGCACATTATGAGTATATTACATTCAGTAACTATTTTACCTGCTTTCTTCCAATAATTTATGCACAAATCAGGAATTAAGACCAAAATATATATTTTTCCAAAACATTTAAACACAGAGCTGTTGACTGAGGGATTTGGATAAAGAAGCAACAAATCTGAAAAATCAAAGTGAAAAGAGTGTTCTTGCTGTGATGTCCTACCTAACTGTCCCCTCTTGCATGAACCACTCCCTTTAGTACCTATGAGAAATGTGGGGTTGAAAACTTACAGATCTTGTTCTCATTCAACAAGAGTGCAAGAGACCCTAGTCAAGTTTACAGTCATTTCTGTCTGATATCAGGATTGTTCTTATCCCTCGACTGTGGCCAGAGGGGATCTACAAGAGGCTTAATCTGAATAGGTATTCTGCAGATAGATTTGGGAATCCCAGTGTCTTCCAAATTCTTCTACTAATTGGGTGTTCACAATTTCAGGTCTGATACTTTTACCTTCATCATATTTGGATTTTGTTATTTGTCATCTTCGGATCACCCAGGCTGGTGTGCTTCTTCTGTGAGGACTTAGTTGATGCCTCATGTAGACAACTGCTTGTTGGAATAGAAGCTTTTAGTGCACTAGACTTTGTTTCAATTGCTAGTCTGGCACCATAGGTTTTCTACACCACACTTGGCTGTAGAATATGATACAGGGTCATTGGACCTTCCTCTTGACCCATCCAGAAATTGCTCTAGGTTTAAATAGTTCTCTCTTGTTCCACGACAAAATTTTCTCTGTGGTTTATTTTGATATTACTGGTGATATTTTCTTACATTTCTTTTCTTTCTTTGCTCTTTTGTTTTTTATTGCTTTGGTTGTGTTTGCCAAGCAAACCAAAGTTTATGAAGCACAAAAGAAGTGGACCTATAGAGACAATAACTGTTGTAATAAATTTTTAGGGATGGATAGGGGGAGATTGAGGGGAATTTGGAAGCAAATAATGAATATCAAAGGGGGATAGTGCA
>NW_022104341.1:42620150-42641425 GCF_000313985.2 Echinops telfairi
AGGAAATGTTTTGAGAATGATGAGGGCAATGAATGTACAAATGCGCTTTACACAATTGATGTATGTATGGATTGTGATAAGAGTTGTAGGACCCCTAATAAAATGATTAAAAAACAAGAAAGAAAATATTTTTAAAATGATGAAGGCAACATATGTACAACGGTGCTTGATACATGTTATAAGATCTGTAAGAGCACCAATAAAATGATTTATTTATAATAAAAAACAAAAACTCTACTGTTATTAAATGTATAAAAACTGCACCTTAAAGTCAAATAAGAAAAAATAAAGAAGACCACAATGTCTCAACAAAAAAAGAAAATGCAAGGGCCTGCTTTCCCAGATTCAATCTTCTCCAATGGCTATCTCAGCATCAAAGTTGAAGCTATTGTTGGAACTGCGTTTCAGGGAAACATTTCTCTTTGCCAGTAGGGCTTTCTCCTACATGCATATCTCAATAAATACCATACAGACAAATCCCCCTCTCAGCTCCAGGAAACTAAGCAGGACAATTAGCAAGCTATTATACGAAAGGGGTGTCAGCATGTGGGAAAAGGTCTGGGATTAGATGGTTCTGGTACTTAATGAACATCAGATGCATGGGAGAAGACTTTGTAAAACTAGAGCAGTGACTGTAGGAATGCATCCTGGCTGGCAGGTAATGCAGCAGACGGGGGAAAAAAACTACCCAGTGGGATTTCTTTCACTCTCCTCTCGCATGTGTTGTCTGCCATTACATTGACTAACCTCAAATGTGTTTATCCTCCAGGGACCTGGAGTAAAAGAAAAAGGAGAGAAGAGTGGATCTGAAAAGACACTGAAACCCCAGAATAACTATCAAACTTTAAAAAAGAAGTCAGTGAATTCTTACTTGATATCTGAGAATAACAAGATTTATGAGTATTCATAAGTTTATTTCTCTTGGTAAATTTCTATGCATGCTGCAAAGAAGTTATATTTCCAAAATGCAGGGGGCAACAGGACAGAAAATATTTAGTAATGTGGTCAACTCTTTTGCTATTGTTATGTTTTAAAATGACATCATGAGATTTTGAAAATACTTGAAATTGTAGCTAAACCTTCTATTATTTATTGTCCATCAGAATAAGTCAAGAGTTGTAAATAGTACGTATCAAGATACAATTTAAGGACAGATTAGGGATTTCAGAACTTCTATAGAGACAAGAATACAAATATATATATATTATTTGGCTCCTTAAAGAAAGTGCTGTTGGTGTTTAGATGCCATTGGATTGGTTCTGCCTTATAGCAACATGGACAAGAGAAGGAAACACGGTCCTCACGCTTGTCGAGTTTAACTCCATCATTAAGCCTTTATACCAATCCCTCATTAAGAGTATTCCTATCTTTCATTGACTCTCTACTTTTCTTTTTAAATAAAACATCTTAATTTTATATTATGGTTTACAATGGTTTACACATGGTTTTTCCTTTTGGAGAAGGAGAGATGAACAGGAGAAAACAATTGAAAAGTACTTAAATGAATAGATTGATGGACAAATCATGGAAGACATTGATATTTTCATGTCTGGGTCCCCAATCTCCAGGGCTCCTCTCCATAAAGATTCTGATTGATTTGGTTGCAAACGGAGCCCAGAGAGCTGTAGTTTCACCATGTCCCCAGGTAATGCCAATGATGTGCCAATTTTAGAAACCTAAGTTTTCAAGGATTGACTTCATTTTTTTTGTTCCCTAACAATCTCTGATTTCATTTTATTGTTTGTTAAACAACTTGGGAAAATAGCTTTAAAGAATATTATTATGTAGTGAATTGAATTATTTAACATTTTTGCCTTTTAAAAATAACTGACTTAATGCATTTTGAGATTAAATCTCCTCTATAACACTCTTTCCTTCAATAATTTCATTCTTCTTTTTTACACAGCCACAAAAATCACATGGTAGATGGTGACATAAATTATTTGTCTAGGGGTTTCAGGATGTACAAGAATAGAGATCACAACAGATACTTGGTACTATACGTAAGGCTCTCTGTATTCTTCACTGCATTAACTAGGAAACATCTGAATTTGCTCAAGGATATGTGAAAAGTACAGATTTCAGTTTACTTTCAGCTGGAGTTATATTAATAATATTAAAGAATCTCAGTTACATTTAAGTTCTGTTTCTGCTATGTCTTATACATTATGGCTGACAATTAAGTTTATTCATTAGATCACTTGGCTATTACAAGTTATGCCACCTGAAAGGTTAGAACATGATGGTACTTCCAGTAAAATTTAGCTATATCAAGGAAGGAGAATACAGTAGGGATGAGTGCTACTTTATGGACCCTGAAATTAATTAATGAAGAAAGCTCTGGCCCCTGAAATTGTGCCTATTGTCAGATCACATTGAAGAAAGGTTTACCACCATGTAGAAAAGTTTGCTCTCCTCTTAAAGAGTAAGGGAAAATTAAAAGAAAAAGAGAAGATTTCTCCATGTAAGATGAGGCTATGGCTAAAATAGATTACTAAAATATGAACTATTCTGAACTGGAAGGAACCTCAGAAATCATAAATTATTTCTTATTATACAGTGGGAACTGAGACTCATAAATATGAAGCAGCTTATGTTGTGTATAACTGTAAGTGGCATGACTGAGCTTAGACCTTGGCAACTTGAAATCCTTCCTCTAGTCTACTAATTCACAGTTATTATACACGGAGTCTTTCCTAGATTTCAATAAGTCAACCCTTCTGAGCCAGGATGTAATGTTTCATAGCCATTGTAGTTTATATCTTTCTGTAAAATAATGAAAGTGTGAGTAGTTCTCCCATATACTTCAATGACTATTTTGATGACAAATCTTTAAAAAGAATATGAAACAATTATACAAACTATAAGAATTGTGCACAGTTATGAGGTCACTATTGCTATTAATAATATTGTATTCTCCCTGTCTATGTCATTCAAAGTGAGACAGATCATAGAGTTAATTTCTCTGGCTTTGCTCCATTGTCCAGGAGGAAGAATGAGAGATTTGTGGTTACAGATATTCTCTTAGTAGAATATAAAGAGCCATAATGTTTGTTTTTTGTGGATTTCATTGTTTCATCTACATACATTTAATGCCTATGACTAAATATTTTCAGTAAGTCAACCCATTTCTCTGAGACAATGTCAGGTCAGCATTCAATTAATAAATTGCTGAACACATTTGACCAGGGTGGTTACATTAAAATTAATAATTTACTGGAAACCTCGGCTGTGAATAAAAAATATTGCTTATATGACACTGACAGGAGATAGCAGCAGAAAAGCACTGGGACCGGATGTAGGAGAAACGAAAGGAGGGAAGAAGGAAGAATTTCCTCTGAGACACATCTGCCCTTCTAGATGAGACCTACGTTACTTAGATTCTAAATTTGTGTAGGCCTTTCAAGCTCCTTAATGTGATTTTGCACAAATGAAAAGTTTTCACATCTGTTTTAGATTGCTGGTCTGCTGTAACAAAAACAGCAACAAGCATACCACAAGTTATCTCAAAGTAGTTTCCCCTTCTGCTTTGTACTCATCCCTGTCTGTGATCCCTTTGTGGAAGACACTACTCAAAAGGTATTCATTTTCGTTTCTACCCTACTCCTCTATATCATGATCACAGGTAAAGAAAAGTCATATTACCAAATAGGGCCACATTTGCAGAAATTAAGACTTTGATATATATTATTAAAAGACACAATTAAATCCATGACCCTACACTCACCATGAAGAATAGTGCTATACAGTGAACCCTCGCCACTTCGTGCTTCGACTTCCACGGCTTCACTCTATCGTGGTTTTTGCATAACAGCGCATGCTCTGTCATTACTGCCACTGATTGGCTCATACTGTACACGCTTCTGTCTGCATAACTATGTATCGGAGCTACGTATCAGATGCATTTTTGCCTTTGTACAGTGTACTGTAATTGTTTGCGATTTTTAAGAAATTTTATCTAAGCCCAATGATGGCTCCTAAACGAGCTGCTTCTTCTAAGCCTTCTGACAATAAAAATAAGCGCCCCTACACCCGCTCCTTCAGAGGAAAAAGACAGCGACCCACCTGTAGAGTACATCCCTTAAGTCATTTCATAGGCTATTGATTACAGTATTTGTAAGAACTATGTATAATAATACTGTATGTGAAATATGTAATACTGTAAACTAGATGCCATAAATAATATAATAAATAATAAATGATCATTGTAACGTCCAAAATGTTTTACTGTATTTTCCCTTTTTCATTTAATAAATTGGGTAATACGAGTGTAATGGTGACTAAAGGGTGTTTTTTCATGTCCTCTATGCTCTAACTACGAAAATATTTGATTTACAAACAAGGAATCCTACTTCGCGGAATTTCATTTATCACGGTAGGGTCTAGAACCGATTAACCGCGATAAACGAGGGTTCACTGTACCGTGAATTCCACATGTACTCTACGTATGGATCCTTGTTTTACACACTTAGATTCGCTTCTTCTCTTTACTGTTCTCAATGCTATGATTTCCAGTCCCATCTATCATCCCTCACGCCCACCTGTCCTTCAGCCACCACGTCCCTGATTCACAAGCACTTTGAGGACATTTTCTCTCCTGGTCAGCTCAGTCAAAAACACGTGCAGATGTTAAAAATGTGATATATTTTATGAGTTTGACATTTTTAATGCATTTTTCCCTCAGGGTTAATTCGGTTTTACTGTTGAAGAAAGCCGTCATTTCACTGTACCTAAATAAATAGATAGAAACCACTTTGCTGTAAAAATGGCAATATTTCTCCCTAGGGCAAAATGGTGGCTTGCGAATCCTCTTAGAGAGAAAACTGAAAAGTGACATGAAGTCATCATTTTTATATCAGCAGCTTATTTGTCCTTCCATCCCTTTGGCAGGCGTGAATTTTCCAAGTTCAAGGCGAACAAACTTTCCAGGATAAGTCCTGACTTTCCTGGATAAGGGCTCAAAGTTATTTTTGTTTTGAAATTTTGAATACTGAACCAGAAGATAAAGCAACAAAAAATCAATGTTTGCTAAAACTGGAAACATTTAAGCCAATTAACCTGCCAAATGTTCACTTAAGGGAGATACATGTTTGGCTGTGGTCCTTGCAAAAAGTTGTTTCTGACTCAGAGAAAGCTACAGTAACAGAATTGCAAGATTTCATGGGACTTTGAAGGCTGTGACAGATTGATGGGCTTTCTCCTGAGACATCTCTGGATGGGTCGGTACTCATAATCACCATTCATTTTCTTCAGAGGTATGTGCAGCTACAAGAGAATCCACACTTCTATCAAAGACATTCCTCAGCATTTAAGAGCCATATGGGACACAGGGAGGATCGTAGGACCATTTGAAAGAGCACATCCAATATCTTCACCTGAAGTGGCAGGGGCCTCTGGGGCCCGATGCACCAGAGACTGTGGCACAGCCTGAGAGGAGCAGCACCGAGATGATGGCGTCCCTTCTCCTTACCGGGCCGGAGACTTACAGATAAGCGACAGGCTGGCTGGCTTCCGGGCCCACAGAAGTAGCACCCCAGGGACCTCATGGCTGGGAGGACCAGGAGAGGTGTGAACTCTATCATTACTATCTACTGATCATGGCTGTGCCTACAAATTCCCTTCCCTAATAAACCCTAAAGATTGTCCATGAGTTCTCTTAGACCAACCACTGCCACAGATTATTAGAGAAGCCACCCTAGATGGACCATGGCATTAGAAGGCCAATTGTAGTCCGAAGAAGTAAAGGATGAACTGTTGGAAGCATGTCTCATTCCTCCCTTGTGCAGCAAGAAAAGTAAAGTAGGTCAGATATGCCCAACTCCATGCTGGTTGTTGCATATGTACCACACAAAAAATGAAAATTGAATAAAAATTTTTGATTGTTATTTGTGTCAACTTGGCTAGACTTTTGGTCATCTTTTAGGAAAATATTAGTGTAGTGGCTCTCGTGGAAAAGTTACATGTAATTATATCACTCGATCTTAGCCAGATTACGTTAATGTAACCTGATGTAATCAGTCCATTAGTTAAGGTCATACGAGTGTATGGTAGAACCTAAATGCAATTATTTCTGAGTTATAACAGTATCAGGATTTACTAAAGGATACACACAGAGGAGAAGCGAGAACACAAAGGAGAATCTTCTGTAAGCAAAGAAATGCCAAGGATGGCCATTAAAGATCTAGGCCATCAAAGGAGAGAGGCTCATAGAAGGAACGTAAACGGGCATACCTAAGATTCTGCTTTGGACTGCCAGCCTCCAGATAGGTGAGAAAATAAATTGCTGCTATTTAAAGTCACCATTTGTGATATATGTTCTACAACAGCACTAGGTAACTGAGATAATGATTTAAAAAATAATTTGTATTTTAGAGAAATAAAATTATTCTCAATGACTTTTCTCATTCCTGGAAGTGAGGAGACTCCAGATCCATTCAGGCCTGACTACTATGAGGTGGGATAGGAAATAGCTTCACTCTCCTCTCTCTTTTTTTTTTTAACCATCTTGACAGCAGTCATCCATTCTGTGGCAGACCCCTTTGGTCCTTTGGATTTGACAGTTCTTTGCAATGCCCACACAGAAGCCCCAGATGATAATCACAATTGTGGAGTTTATTAAGGAAGTAACAGATAACTATTAAGAATCAGGATTAACTTGGAGGTAACAGGGGCAACTCAGGATATAGGTTACCATTTGTCGATCACGATTGCTCCCAACTCCCCTGCTCTTTCTATACCCTACCCAAGGCAAGCAGGACTCTGGCTGAGCTGGCTTCCAGGTCTATCTCTCAGCCTCTGCTCTGCTCTGCTCAGACAAATGCCACAACTTTTAGATCAACTATTAAGTACTTGGAGACGTCCTTTCCAACAAAAATCTCCTGCCTGAAAGTGCTGAGCTATCTACTTAGTGAGTTAGAGAGTCCACTGTAGTCAGGTGCTGGTCCTGTGCTGTTGGCATTTGTGTTAGATTGGGTTCTCTAGAGAAGTAAAACTGGTGATACTTGTATGTGCTTGAGTTAGTTAATTGTGCCAGCCTGGCCGATAATCACATGTGGTGCTGGTTGAAAGGCGGAGGGATAAATGGGTGGTGAAGCCTCGCCTTTCTAGTTCTTGGATCTCTTGCTTTGTGATGGTCGCACCAGGGTGCAGCTGCCTTAGCAGTTCCCTGCTCCAGCTTGCAAGATTGACTTCATACAAGACATCCCCAAGGAGAAGCTACATGGACCTATCCTGATGCAGCCCTGGGTGCTGGAGCAGCCGTGTGGAGGCCCCTGCTAGTGCTGAGATGCTTGTTCGTTCACTGACTCAGCTTTCCTCTTGCAGTCGGCATCATTGCCTCTGTTTTGTGAGGTGAAGGACTTTGTGGACTGGTGTTGGGTTAATGGGTTAATGTTGGACTTGTGGGCTTGGGCAGCACTGGGTTGGGATGTTTTCATGATGCACCTTTTCTTTACATAAAACTCTCTTAAACATGAGTCGCCGTGAATTTGTTTCTCCAAAGTACCCAGACTAATACAGTGCTTATATAGAGAAATATCTGTATATCAATAAATGGCTTACACAGTTGAGAAAGATACGTCCATTTCTATTCAAGTCAAGCTTCTCTTGACTCATGGAAGCTGATGAACAGAAAGCATGATGATGATGCACAGAAAGCCGGGGGCACAGGCTTGTGGGTACAGATGTTTTATGTTGGCCAAATGAATTTGCCATTTCCATCCACTGACTACTCCTGGGATCAGCAAGTATTACAAAAGATTCAGGAACCAGAATCAAGATCCAACTCTGGCATAAGGTAAAGAGCTAAACAGATGATCAACTTTGCTTGGTGTCTCTCTTATTCCAGAAGGCTTATGACATCAAGGAGGTGTTATTATGCTGCAACCCAATTGACTGTACCCTTACTAAGGAAGGGCTGGTTGACATAATTCCTTATCATCACAGACCACCCCCTGTCAATTTTACACATAAATACGTAATTCTTTAATCATAATTACCAAATAATTGCAATAATACAATCATGTGTACACCTGACACGATACAACTAGCACATGTAAAACCAAAAACAACCTAACACCATTTCCATCTTATATTTTATGAGTTAACAAAACAAAAACATTTAATGTATATGTACAAAATGGAATTACTCATAAAAATGACTGTTTCTACAGTTGGTAATGTGACTGTAGCTGGTGTTTAGAACTACATTTTTTCCACTACATATTCAATATTTTATTTGCCCTCAGTGACCATGTGTTAGTCTAGAGAAGCTAAATTCATAGACACTCATATGTCTATAGGAAAGAGCTTTATTTACAAGAGAAATTGCATATTGAGAAACATCCCAGTCCATATCATGCCCATAAGTCAAATATTAGCCCATATGTCCAACACCAATCTACAAGTCTTCTTTAGACTCATGAAACACATGCAATGACACCGAATGCAGGAAGATCATAGGCCAGTGGTGGGTAGTCTTGTGGATCCAATGGTGTTTTAAGCATCTCAGTGCTGGCAGGGATCTCCATGTGGCTTCTCTAGCTCCCAGGGCTCCATCAGGGTAGGTCCATATGACTTCTCCTCAGGGATGTCTCACAGGGAATGAGCAGTGAGAGAGTGTCTCCTACCTCCAAGGAGGAAAATACAGGAGTTCCAAGAATCCTTAGGAGAAGGCCATGCCCACACAGATACCTCATTGGCTATATCTTGACTGACAGGCTAGACTCCACCCTTACACTCTTAATCCTCAAATTGACACCAGATTGTTTAACTACCACAGACCATCCTAGCCGGTCATGGTTCTTTGCCTGGTGGGTTGACTCAAACCTTCATCCCTGAAGAATCTGGGTTATTAGTAGTCATGTAGGAATCAATGTGCCACTTAACCACTGACTTTAATCACAGAACATGGTAGTACTAAGAGACAACCTAAGAGGGCTCCTGGATTTCAGACATTGTGCTCAACCAGGTAGACTAGAGAAACAAATCCAGAGGCACTCAAATATGTGTGTATATGAGAATTTTATGTTAAGAAGTAATTATACAGCAAGAAAATATCCAGCCTAGTCCAGATCAAAGTCCAATGCTAGTGCATGAGTCTTATAGTAGTCCATCAGTCCCTCTTCAGATTCACATGGCCTCTTGCAATGAGGCAGAATGCAGGAACATCACCGACCAGTGGTGACAAAGTCTTGTAGATCCAATGTTGGTGGAAGTATTCCAAGGTTTGCCCAGGTCTTGGTATGACTCTGGTGGCTCTCTATGTGACTCATTCAGCAGGAAGGTGAAGGTAGAAATAGAGAGGAAGTTCCCAGGATTCTCTTTATAAGAAGGCCATGTCCACCAGGAGGTACCATCAGGCTGTGATCTGATTGATAGGCCAGAAAACATTCCTACACTTTTATATCTTCAAGTTGACATTAAAATTTTGTAACTACCACAAAACTATTCATTTATTACCTTCATTATGTAAAACCAATCCAAGTTCACTTTGATGATCAAGTCATACCACTCAATATAATAGCACCACTTTTACCTGTTTATCCAGAGGCTCAAGGAACCTAACATGGCCAGACGGCATTCTTATCAGTCAGTTCAATGGAACCAGAACTGTTTCCAGGTGAGAGTATTCCATAATTTGAAACCAGGACATTCAGACTTGAGGAGCATAGGGACACTGAGGGAGGAAGTGAAAACGTGCAAGTTGGTCACATGGAGTAATAGTGAGGAGAACATTGCCCTTACCCTGAACAGTATTGCCACCTAGCTTGCACTGGAACTGTGTCTTGAGAAATCCACTTCACTCTTCTATCAAGAAACTGTTTCAGGATGATAAGGAACATGATTTGACCAGTGGATCACATGAGCATGGGCCCATCATTTCCCTTCAGTTGTTGTGAAAAGTCTCCCTTGTTCTGGGGCAATGCTCTGTTGTGTACCATGTTGGTGGATAAGACATTTTCGAAGTCCACAAAGGTAATTTTTAACAGAAGCAGGAAAGACAAATCTGTATCAAGAACAGGGTCTTTTTCCAATAAGAACAAAACACTGTCCCTTCCATAATGGAACCAGTCTTATGTAATCAACCTGCCAGCAAGCTGCTGGTTGATTTCTAGGAGAACTAGTCCTATATCTTGGACACAGTGTTGGTCTCTTCTGTGTACAGATGAGGCAATCAACCATGACAAGAACCAAGTCGTCCTTGGTGAGTGGAAGTCCATGTTACTGAGCCCAAATACAGCCTCCACCCCTTCCACCATGTCCACTTTTTAATTCACCCATTTTGCAATGACAGGAGTGTCTGGGAAAGAGGATGACTGATTTCGACAGATGTCATTCTATCCACTTGATCGACCTCTTCACAGGTAACCCTTTGGTGAACAGTCACATGAGATACAAATATCTTCACATTTTTTGGTCCATTTAGAGAAGTCAATCACATACCTCATCCCATCCCTCCTTGTCACCAATTTTCCAATTATGTTCCTTCCAAATCCCTAACCATCCAGCCAAACCATTGGCCACAGCCCATAAATCGGTATAAAATCGCACATTTGGTCATTACTCCTTCCAGGCAAACTAAACAACCAGGTGCAGATTGATAAAAAGAAGGGACAGTGACAGAAGTGGAGACCATAGAATGTGGACCACTTCTTCATGCAGGTTACTTGTACATTAAGGTCCTAATCCAGCCTGATTTCATACAAACCACTTCCATTTAATGATGGAGTGTGCCTCAGTGCACATCCAACTTTGTGACTCTGTTGATCAAACAATGCCCAAATCATGATGGGCAACACAGAATGATTTGGTGGGAGATGGGGAAGTGTAAAGTCTCCACTAAGGCTCAAAACAGGCCCGAAGCTATTTCTCAAAGGGAGTAAGGGGGTGGTAGTAGACTGCAGAGGATGGCAGAGCTTTGCCTCCAAATCCTAATTGTTCTCACTGTGATTCTTCAATGCAGGCCTCTTGAAGACTCTCTCTGACCCTGACACCCACACTGTCCCTGCGCTTGCCCCCGCAAGCCCCATCGGTTCATATGGATCACTTGGCCCAAGTGGCAGAGCACCTTGCCCAGTAATCTGAACCTATTGAAAATCCTCTTCTTGTTCTGAGCCTCACACAAAGCTGGCATCATTTTTATTCTTTTGATATATAGAGTTGGCATAGCACACCCAAATGTAGACTACGTTGCTTCAAAAATCCAACAGACCCACCAGGCTGTGTGCCTCCTTTGCAGCTGTGGGAAGGTCTAGATTGTATATTATTATTCACATTAGTGGGACTATCTTGACATCCCCCACACCACTGGACCTCTAGAAATTTCACGGAGATAGAAGGTGCCTGGATTTTTGTCAGGTTAATTCCGACCCTCTAGCATGCAAATGTTGTACTAATAAATCTAAAGTTATTGATACATCTTCTTTACTAAGTCTAGTCAACATAATGCCATTGATTTAATTGACCAATGTGACATTCTGTGGAAGGGGATGGTGATCAAGTTTCCTCTGGACTAAAATATGGCTTGTACAGGAAAGTTGGCATAACCTTGGGTGAGAGTGGTAAAACTGTATTGTTCCCTTGCCAGCTGAAGTCAAACTGTTCCTGATGGTTCTTTAAATCCAGAGTTGAGAAACAAAAAGCATTGGTAAGATTGATAGCTGCATACTAGGTACCAGGAAAGGCATTAATTTTCTCAAGCAACAAAACCCCATCTGGAACAGCAGCTGCGAGTGGAGTCACAGCCCAGTTAAATTTACAATAAGCCATTGTGATTCACCAAAATCCATCTGATTTTTGCACAGGCCAAATAAGTGGCAGTTGGCTATGGTCTACACAATCAAATATCACAAATGACCATCTTTTCAATTTTATTCTGCTTTCAGCCGTGATCCATCTGACATAGCAACGATATGCCTTGTTCCACATTGTCTTCTAAATCTGGCTTAAATCTCTTGCAACTCCATGTCAATGTACAGCTATGAATGTTGTTGGATGATCTTCAGATAAATTTTACTTTCATGTCCTATTAATAATATTGTTCTATAATTTGAACATTCTGTATCTTCACCTTTCTTTGGAATGAGTGAAAATATAGATCTCTTTCAGTCAGTTGGCCAAGCAGCTGTCTTTCAAATTTCCTGGAATAAACCAGTGAGTATTTCTGGCACTTCTTCAGCTTATTGAATCATTTGCATTGATATTCCATCAATTCCTGGATCCTTCAATACCATTAGTTCTTCATATGCTATTTCTTGAAATGGTAGAATAGCTACTAGTTCTTTTTGCTACAGTGACTCTGTGTATTCTTTCTGCAGGGGCAATTAAGTAGTTAATGTCGGTCTTCTAGCCACAATCTCTTACTCCCACAAAATATCTTCACTATGCAGGTATGAAAGAAGATGGGGGAAGATGCTGATAAGATTTTCCTGTGAGTGATTGTATTATGCTCGGTTGACTAGAGACACAAATTAAGGGACAATCCTATGTGTGTAAGAAAGAGATTTATATCAAGGAGTAATTGGATATCAAGAAAACATCCAGCCCAGTCCAAATCAAGTCCATAGGTTCAATGTTTGTCCACAGTACAATACCAGTCCATAAATCGCTCTTAAGACTCACACAGCCATAAGTAATGATGCAAAATACAGGAAGATCACAGGCCAGTGGGTGCAACGATTTGTGGATCCAATGGCAGTGAAAGTATCTCCAGGCTTCCATCAGGTCTCTAAGTGGCTTGCAGCAGGAAGATGACGCAGAGAGAGGGGAAGAAGTTCCTAAGACCCTCTTTATGGGGAGGTTACACCCACATGGAGGCACTATCAAGCCCTGACCTGATTGATAGGCTGGACTCCACCCTTACACCTAAAGTTGACATAAAATTATGTAACTACCACAGTAAGGATGAATAGGATTCTCTGGAGTACAAACCTGCTGTGTAGTAAGTGAGCCTACTAAGAAGCCAGAAAAGGAATTTCATTACCAGCAAGATCTAGGTATGGGGCTTGTTTTCTGGAGCTGAGATCCCTGGGTTGTGATCCGCTTGGATCCTGATAACACCTATACCATCAGAGGAGCAATGGAAGAACCAGGAGCCACAGCGTCAAACACAGTGCTGTAGTGCCCAGCCCATGGAGCGAGTTTGAGGATGGCTTGTGGAGTGGGGTTCCTCTGGGCACTTCCCTGGGGCAGTTGCCCTCACTGATCCCTGGAAGTGGAGTTGAGTGTCGTTGAGTTTAGGATTATTGGAATGAGGTGCCTGTGAGAATTTAGTTCAGGAAGTTAGGTTTGCTGACCCATGGAAATAAAGCTGATTGCCTTCAGGCTGTGGCTTACTGGAGTGGGGTTCCTGGGGGCACTTAGCTCATGGAGTTGGGTTTGCTGACCCATGTAGCTTGGGATGAATGACTTCAGATTGAGGTGAGAGTAGAATGATGTACTCCTTTGGGCATTTATTAGCAGACCTGAAACTTTGTACCCTGAACTGGTAGCCAAGTACCCTGATCATTTCTTACTGGCACTACAGCTGGTTAACATCCTTTAAACATGAATTTTATATTTGAGTTTCTGTGTAGCTACCACAGTGGATATTAGAACTCAAAAAGCTCAAATGGAGAAGTGAATTGAAGAATATTAAGACAACTCACTTTCCATCTTTTTTTGATGCTTCCCACATCATTAAATATTTTTTGATCTTAGAATTTTTCAATGTCAATATTGCATCTTGAGGTTTGTTTCAGTTTATTATATGCTAACAATGTTCTTCCTTTTTGGTTTTGTAACTCTATGTTTTTTCACATTTCGTGATAATATTTTACACTGTCATCTCAAAATTTCCTATTAAACTCTTTAACATCGTCATTTCTTCCATGTGCCTTAAGTATTCTATGATTATGGGCAAGTTTCTTTTCTGACATCAACCTAGACATTTTCTTTGTTTCTTGTCTTTTTAACAACCCTTTGCTTTCTTCACGTATGATGTTCTTGGTGCTATCCACAGCTCGTCAGATCTTCAATTAAAGGTGTTCAATGTGTCAAATGTGTTCTTGAAATATTCTCAAATTTAGATGAGGTATACTCCTCCAAATTCCTGTTTAGGCTCGCAGGGACCTGTTTCACTTATCTTCAGCTTCAACCAGAACTCATATGTGGGTAACTGGTGGTCTGTCCCACAGCCCTCGTGGTTGGGCTAATCTCTTCAAGTGTGGGAGGTATTGGGGGGTAATGCTTTCTCTGAGAACAGATTACTCTCTTCAGTTGGGAGGGGTGGTGCTCGTGGCTGGAGTGGTTTAATGGAATCTCACGACTCAATGTCCTCATCTTCTGGGTTATCAGCTCTATCTTTTCCCACATTTGGGAATTGGTACTCTCATTTAAATATCAAACTTATTTCTAAGTTGAGAATGAAGTTGGCATTGTAAATTAGCTATTTGTAGGACAATTCTGAGTTTTGGTTCAGCAATATCAGTGCTGTTATTAGAAGATGCAAGTATTTTTTTCATGAAAGAAGTAGAAGTTTTGAGGTCATTTATACAATGCTTGGAAAGTGCTTCTGAAGCACTTCAAGTTCATCATTTTCCTTGAAGAATTTTACCATTGAAAGAAGTGCCAACCAACTTGCTCTCCTATATTTTTATCCTGACAAAATTTTTAAAAAATTATTTTATTGGGAGCTCGTACAATTCTCATCACAATCCATACATACATCCATTGTGTCAAGCACATATGCACATTCGTTGCCCTCATCATTCTCAAAACATTTGCTTTCCACTATAGCCCTTAATATCAGTTGCTCATTCCCCCCTCTCTCCCCACTCCCACTCTTTAACATCGACCTCATGAACCCTTCATAGTTCATAAATTATTATAGTTTTGTCATGTTACCCTGTCTGATGTTTCCCTATGCCCTCTTCTCTGCTGTCCATCCCCCAGGGAGGAGGCAATACTTAGATTCCTGTAATTTGTTCCCCCTTTCTACCCCACATCCCCTTTGCCATCCAGGTATCACCCCTCTCACCACTGGTCCTGAAGGGGTCATATATACTGGATTCCCTGTGTTTCTAGTTACTATCTGTACCAATGTACATCCTCCGGTCCAGCCAGATTTGTAAGGTAGAATTGGGATCATGATAGTGGGGGGCGGGGAGACTAGAGGAAAGTTATATGTTTCATCGTTGCTACCCTGCACCCTGACTGGCTCATCTCCTCCCCACAACCTCTCAGTAAGGGGGTGTTCGGTTGCCCACCGATGGACTTTGAGTCTCCACTCTGCACTCACCCACCTTTACAATGATATGATTTTTTTGTTCTTGGATGCTTGATACCTGATCCCTTTGGCAGCTCATGGTCACACATGCTGTTGTGCTTCTTCCAAAATTTTATAAAGGTATTAAATGCCAGGGAATTCAGGACAGATAAACCCTTCAGGACCAATAATGAGAGTAGTGATACCATGAGGGTAGGGGGAAGGTTGGGGGAGAAAGGGGGAACTGATCACAATGATTGACGTGTAACCACTCCTCACCCCAGGGGGACAAACAACAGAAAAGTGAGTGATGTGAAACAGCAGTTGATGTAAGATATGAAAATAATAAGAATTTTTAAATTATCAAAGGTTGATGAGGGAGGAAGGGTGGGGGAGAAAGAAAAAATTGAGGAACTGATACCAAGGGTTCAAGTAGAAAGAAAATGTTTAGAAAATGAAGATAGCATCATATATACAAATGTGTTTGACACAATGGATGGGCGTATGGATTGTTATAAGAGCTGTAAGAGCCCCCAATAAAATGTTTAAAGTTTAAAAAAAATATTAAATTCATGGTCTCCCAGAGCCTCACTTCTTATCATCTATTGGATCTATTGGTAGTGTTATTTTGGGTATAATATTTGCCACAGATTAATAGTCCCTTATTTACTAGTAATGACAGACTCCTCCATACTTTCCAAAACAGAGTTCTTCATGCCTTTAGGCCTAATTTCACCTGAGAACCAATTTAGAAAACTCATCTTTATGAATTTGTTTCTCTGGAACGACCCCTAATACTCAATGTGCTAGACAGGCTTCTCTAAGGAAACAAAACCAGTTATAGTGTATCTGTTTGTATATAGAAATAAATGTATACCAAGAAATGGCTTACACAGTTATAAAAAATGGCTATGCCCACTTTAGCTCCAGTCAGTCTTCTGATTCATGGAAGTTGATGAACAGGAAGCAGGATGGTGAAACAGAGACAGCAGGTGTACAGGCTGGTGGATGGAGATGTTCCAAGTCAGCGAAATCAATGCACTGTTGGTAGTCAGCTAGCAGCTCCAAAGATCAGTAGGCAGATCAGGAACCAGACGCACAATCCTGTCTGTCAGAAGAAAGAAGGCCAGAGAGAGACTGAACTCTGCACAATGCCTTTCTCTGATTTCAAAAAGTTTATGACACCAAGGAAGGGCCATCAAGCTGCAACCCAATGGATAGACTGGGTTCCAACTCTACTTTACTCAGGATGTAAACCCGACCCATCAAAACATTGCAGGCTGCTACCCTATTATCCCATGTTGTATCCCACCTCCAGAGTCACATCACTTTCTCTGTCTCCTGAGTCAAACAAATTCTCAGCACAGGGACTGCGGGTCTAAAAGAAAAGCCCTAGCCCTGGGTTTCCTTCTAAATTGTCAGGAGACCCTTTTCAACCTCCATGTATTTTATTAAAGCTTAGTAGGATGGCGCACTAATCCCTTTGGCAGGTCAGAGATCCATATTTACGTAACTGTACAATCTTGTGCAAGATATTCACACATGCCTCATTTGCATGCTGTTGTTCAAACTGTTTATTCTATTGAGGCCTAGCAAATCATTTTGGCAGACCTGTCAATCCATGAGGAGCCCTGATGGCATAGTGCTTACTCATTGAGATGAAATCTTCAAGGTCAGCAGCTTGAAACCACCGACCTCACTCCATGAGAGGAAGACGGGCTTTCTACTCTTGTAAAGAGTTACAATCTTGATAACTCACAGGGCAGTTCTACCCTGTCCTATAGGGTCATTATGAGTCAGCAATTACTTGATGGCAGTGACTGTAAACCCATGACGAGAAAGGCCACATACAGAGAAACCTATTGACTGCAAAGTGCTTAGAGGTTTTGTAATTGACTGTAGACCTAAACCCATTCACACACAAAAAGCCTGACTGCTTCTGTAGAGATTGCAGCCAAGGAAACCAAGTGAAGCAGTTGTACTGTGTGATACACAGCACACAGTTTTGAGCTAACTAGAAATCGGCTCAACAGCAATATGTTTGAGTTTTCCATCCCTAGGAATTACGTGTGCCAAAACAAATCAATGATGTAGCATGCCTATTAATTAAGGCAAACAAGTAAATCATAGAAGATAGCAGAAGTTTGGTACATAATAAGATACAAAATAATTATTATTGACCCCCATTATCCATGGGTTTTCACTTCTCTAGCAGTGACTACATAAATTTATGTGAACATATTTTTTCACAGATAACAATATCCCATTTCTGCAGCTTTATTTTCTTTATTTTAAGAATTATTTATATATTTTAAATTATTTAAGTGTTCAAAAAGCCTTCATTAACATATTTTAAAAATATATTGTTTCTTTTTAGCCATAACAGGCTAGTAGAAGTAGAGGTAGCAATATGGTCTATTAAGTTGTAATCTAAGTTTTGATACAAGGAAAATGTTTAAATATTCGAATATACAAAACAAGCAATGATGACAAAAATACTTATTTTTTATATTTTGTTGCATATGTTAGTAATCAACAAATATATTTTACTTATTAAAATTCAATATATAATACTGGGAAAATTTAAATCTATATTAATTATTTTTAAAACTGATTGCTTTTTAATAAGATAATATTTTTGTAGTAAATGTAATTGCTTCCCAAATTAAAGAAAACAGTGTTTTCTGTATTCAAACCTCACGATCACATGTAAGAAAATACTAGCTGATTTTTTTACATTTACTTCCTCATTGAATTTTTAACTTCTAGAGAACTCCATGGTACCACCATCAATGAATAAAAATGATAACCACTGAGATATATATCTCTTAGTGTTGTTAAGAGAATAGTTTTGACCTCACAGCTAGCTTGGAAAAAGCCTTTGGTGCCCCCAAGTGTTCCTGGAGAACACTTTAAGTATCCTTTGCTCTGCTCCAGGCCACTTAATTATCATTTAGGATTATTCTGATTCCAAACACTAAATCTCAGAGCAAATTAGGAGATAAGGATAGAAATTCAAGTGTTAAAAAAACTCTCTAAACCAACTGAAGGTTGTGTTTGGTTATAGCAACAAAAAGGTCTTGCTCTCTCATTGATCCTATGTTGTATTGATTCAGTGTGAAGACTGGTCAATTAATTAGAACATATGGACATGAGTTGAATTTGTTATTTCTATTCTTTCCTTTAGGTTCTTAAATCTCTTTTTATTCCAATTTACATTTGTGAGTAATCCCATCTCTCACAGTATACCTAGATATTTGTGCTTAACAGAGTTCAGATGTGACATCCAAAGTATGAAGTCAAACATTCAAATATAAGTAGAAATTCTTCATGGAACTTCCTTAATTTAAGCTTTCAGGGATTAAGAGAAACATAATTCAGAAAAGGGTAATAAAAATATACTAAAAAGAGAAATGATTGCTCAATAAGAAGGTGTTTTTTTTAATATCAAGTCTCCAGATGTTAATTCTGGAGGATTTTTGCTATGTCATTCTATGATATTCATATCAATATGTATGTACCGACTCTAAAGTATTTGACTGATGATCAATGTTTGGTGAATATTTATACGGAGAATGTCTTGAAACCATTTCCTAGAGACATAATTCATCACATTTACTATGTATTTTAAAATTCTGAATGTCATTATTGCTTCTATAGATAGCAGTGCTGAACCACTTTAGACAATGATTCAAATAACTTACAAGATAGCATTCAACATAATACTGCATAAAGTATTCTTTTCTAAGAAACAAAGCACCCATTTATAACTACTAATTCATGGAAACAGGAAAAGTAGTTTTCCAACCCTACCAGTTTAAGAGAAATAAAGGGTATGGAACTTGACATGGAAAGCTTCTAAAACAGACCAATGTGAGAAAAGACAAAGAAAAATCCCATAGCTAGCCTCGCTGTCCTTGCAAAGGTAGTGAAAACTTGATTCCACTAGTGAACTATTTGTACATATGAAAGGATCAGAACTATAAAAGTCATACAATCTTAAATTGGAGAGAATTATAGAGGCCAATCTGAACAAAACCCTTGGTAAAGGGATTGACACAATACTCTTAGATTATTCTTGTAACTCTTACAATTTTGAATTTTAATCTATACATTTTTCCATCATCAAGGCTTAATTTACTCTTGAAATAAGTACTAAACACTCATTATATCTTAAACACGGAGCCCTGGTATTGCAGTGAAAAAGAGCTAGACTGATAATAAAACAAAAAAACAAAAAACCCACCAGCTGCACCTCAGGAATAGGGTGTGGCAATCTGTTTCCATAAAGATTTACATCCTTGGAACCTTCTGAGTAATTCAACTCTTTGTGCACAGTGGCTAAGCACTCAGCTGTTGACCAAAAGGTCAGTGGTTGGAACTGACCAGGACTCCCTGGGGGAAAAGTATAGTGATCTCTGCTCACATAAAGATTTCAGCCTAGGGAACCACGAAGGGCAGTTCTGTTCTATCTGTTCTGCAGGGCTGCTCTGATTTGAAATCAGTTCTAGGGCACACCGTAACAAGGTGAAGCGGGAGTGGGGGAAGTGAAATGTTGAATATTGATGTCTTAGGCTGGGTTTTCTAGAGAAGCACAAACAGTGATATCTCTATATCTATCTATCTATATCATCTACATATCTAGTGAATTTGATTCCTGTGTCTTCCATAACACAAAGTCCATGTATCTAGATGCTCTCTGTTGAGTCAGAAACACAATGAAGATGTTTTTTCATCTTGAAAAATTCTATCATGTGATTTCCAGCTGTATTTTTATTACCAAGGCCATATTTCCAATTACTGATCCTTCCTTTTTTGTTTCCTCTATTTATATTCCAATCACTATCACTTGACATTAATTTAATATCAAGGAAATTATTCACACAGTTGTGGAAGCAGCAATTTCATACAACTCTGTATCCACTGGCCTGTGATCTTCCTGCTTCCTATTTTACCATTCGGTGTCACTAATATGTGGTTACCTGAGTCTGAAGAGGGACATATGGCCTCGCTTCATACTTACAGACTTGCATTGGGCTAGGCTGGGTTGCCTTCTTGATATATAATCACTTCTTGATATACAGCTTTCTTACATTTAGATGAGCGTCACTGGATTTGTGTCTCTAGGTCACCCTGCCTAACACACAGCCTAATGCATAACCACTATCCCTCCAGGCCTCCAAGGTAGGTCAAATGTGAGCAGATGTGAAAGTGCTCCATTAGATATGGAAATGAGGAAGATGCAAGCAGCCTTAGGACACTTGTTGGAGTACTGGGTTATATGCTCAGCTGGAAGATACAGGTCAGCAGTTTGAACCACCTGCAGCTCTGAGAAGAGAAGGGAGGCTTTTTATTACCATGGAGTTATTGTCTTGGAAAACCCACAGGGATTACTCTACCTTGTCCTGTAGAGTCGCTGTGAGTTAGAATTGACTCATTGGCAATGAGAGTTATTGAATGAGGTTGCCTCTGAGCAGCTTCAGTGGACAGTTGGCTTCAGTAGGCTTTGAACTTGAAATGGAGGTTGGAACATTTCTATGTAATGTGGAGGAGCTGGAGAGAAGGTCAGCAGGTTATAGCTAGAGGGTGATACAAGATTGACGAATTATTTATTAAAAGAACCCAAAACCCTATTTTGTCTTCTTTTTTTTATTTTTTTGTTTTTGGTATTGTATAACACTGTAACAACTAAAAGATTATCTAACACTTTGTACATTATATATAGTCACCTATTGTTTGTTATAAAGTTTAGGATTGCCTAACAATTGCCCTCCTTTGACTTTCTGTATTTCTGTCCATTTAGAACAGTGCAGATAGCCAGGTTCCACACAGCATACCAAATTGGCCATTAAGACAGCACAAATTCCACCTGGAATATTTTGAGAACTAGTGTTTGTCATCATCATGACACAGAACCTTTCAAATTCTGGCTCAAAGACACTGTATTAGTCTAGGTACTTTGGAGAAACAAATCCACGGCGACTCACATATAAGAGAAAGTTTTATGTAAAGAAAAGGTGCATCACGAAAA
>NW_022104341.1:42643390-42657777 GCF_000313985.2 Echinops telfairi
GGGGTTCCTAGGTTGGTGTAGGTGATTCCAATCTAACTCGTCTATTGGGCATAGATTCTGAAACAAACAAACATACACACAAACAAGCAGTGCCTATTTCCATTTCCAAATTTTATGGCCATTGTAATTAGTCGTATACCTACAGTTTTATTCTATTTCATTTTAAACATTTTATAAGAGGCAGAACACATCAACTCAAAGTAAATAGTTTAATGGAAGTAAAGAAATCTTAGTGGAACCACGAAATCTATTTCCTTTTAATAATGATACCATTATTAGCTTCATTCTGGGGAGAGGACCATCTTGGTAAAAAAAATAAAAAAATAAGATACTCTTTGGCCTCCAATAACCTGTCAATACACCGAGGCCCTTAGAGAAGATTAACTGATTCTAATGATTAATACAACTTTCCATTTCTGGTCACTGTACTTTGGAGCAGAGGCTTGGTTCCCTAAGTGGCTATGATTAACCAGTGGTCTGACTTGTGCCTGCTGGAAGGTTTCTCTCATTTCCTTTGCAATCTTATTTCATCAGTGAGCTGGATTATGTCCAGTTTATTTGGCAGGGATTTTGTGGAGCCATGCTGTGTCCACTATCTTTCCTGGACGATGATTTAATCTCCTTGCAAAGTGTCAGAGCTCTTTATTATGCTAAACAGGCTACGTTTTGGATTTGAAAGGGTTTCTTCAATTTCAAGAGTGCATATTTGACTATATGAGGGAAAACCTCCCATAAAGCATACACGTGCAATTAGTTAATGCACTTTATCTAAATATAGGTGATTGTGTGTGGGCATACATGTCTGTTAATGTCTCAAGTTCTCCAAACAATCACAAACGTCAACCTTCTCATGATGAACTTATTTTCACCTTTCTTTCTTTCTTTCTTGTTGTTGTTGACACCATGCATTTTTAGTAATGTAATATGAATAAATCAAGATGAAAAAGACAGGTACTATAGATAGTGATATAATAATTGGTATGCGTATGTTCCAACATTTATGCCAAGTGGATTCTGTCGTATCCTTTTTAGGTCAAAGCTCTTTTATTCCGTTTTACACATTCAAACATATCCCTGTATGGCGGCAACATGTACTACAAATAGAATCATAGCTTATCAAGAAATCTTAAAGACTTAAAATATTAGGATGTGATGCATGTCCTACAGGTCAAGAAATGATGAAGGATCAAAATTCAAATAGAGATGTCAGAGTTTGTAGATTTTGTAAACAGTTTTTCAAATTATTTTCAAGACAATGGGATAGACTTTTTAAAAATTGAAATCGAGTAAGGTATGGCATGAGGCTTTAAAAAACATATAATCATAACTTTGCCAACTTTATGCTTTCTTATATTCGTTGCAACTCCTTAATCATTACCGAACCCCTTCAGGGAATGAGTCACTGGGATTGGAGCCTTGTCTTGGGGATGGTAAGGTCAATTGACTGAACATAATCCACACCAGTAGTCTGACTGTGGTGAGCAATACCAGTGTGAACAGCTTGTGAGTGGTTATCACAGGGACAGCTAGTTGCCTCTCCTTTCCGGAGCAAAACAGAGTGGAAAAAATCAAACTAAAGACAATTACTGCAAAGTGCTAATGTACATGAACCCAAGCTTTCAAGTCCCTGGGATCAGAAGAACTAGATAATGCACCACTACCACTGATGATCACTTTGACATGATCAGAATCGGAATTTATATATTGAAGAAAAAATTGGAAGTTATACATTGAGGAAGAAAAAGTGGAACGGAATTCAAAATTAAAATAAAATAATGTCTAGACTTACTGTTCTGGTAGAGTCTAGTTTATGCTTGAGATTATGGTCATATATATACCTCAAATTTGGATGTAAGTATACCTGATTTTTAGACAAACGACACACAGGACTCTAAGTTTGAGTGTTAATACAGGCATGCCTTAGAACAATCAACCATGAGAGATGCAAAAAGTAGCATTTGTCAAAGGATAAAGCTCAGAAATCACAAAAGGACAGGAAAGAAGGATGAATGACAGGTGAGAATACCATTACATCATGAGTACTGCAATCAACGTCTGAAAACAAAAAGTGTAGAAAGCCAATTTTGCCTATTAACTCTCACTCTAATGACATAAAGAGTGGAAAAGAAGGAAAAGAAAAACAAACCCAAGGATACTGTAAGAACATTTTATCTACAGATTGAGATGTTTAATGTTTTGGAAAGTGATTCTAAATTTTCCTGTTAATACAAATCAGTATTGATTTACAATCTTACTGAGAAAATATTTCATTACTTAGTGAATACCAGCTGTTCCCTTTTATCTGTACTAAACTCCATAAAAATCTTAGAAGTCTAGATTTTAACCTGGGCCCAAAGGAGGAGAAAGCAGACAATAAAAAGGTGCAATCAATAATATAATGGAGGACCTTGTGTGGTATAGAAAAGAAATTTTAAAGTATATTTTGTTGGAGTTTCAGAAATGTCAGAAAATAAGCAGATGACTGGGGTCAAGTTGCAAATATAATCAGTGACAGTAGACCGCATTGAGAACGTGTCATTTGCAAAACAAGAAAATGATGGTGATGCTGTAATATGTCATCAGAATATTTTGGACAAGCCCTTAAGTTGAAAGAGTGCTTGGCAAGTTAGATAGTAGCAACTAGGTCACTGAGATTAATATAAAAGTAATAAGATATCAAGTAATTAAAACAACAGGTACCTAACTCATATTTTTAAAAACCTCCCTTACATCAAGTAAATATCAATTTATAGTGACCATATACAGAATTTTTTAGACTGTAAATCATTATGGGATCAGATAACTTCATCTTTCTGTTTAATTGATCATCAGTGTTCCCTAATAGGGACCTAAGAATATAGCAATAGCCTTGTTGGTAATATTAAAGTCTGAATTTTCCAAGTGAGACAGGGAAACATTCAGAAGTTTTGAGCAGAGGAATGACATGATTGGACTTTTTTCTAAAGGTCTTTCTGACTGCTGAGCTAAGAATACATTGTGGAGAGGCAAGGAATTCAAAGAGGGAGAAAATTAAGAGGCTATTGCAAAAATCTTAAGGGTAACAGTCTGCTATGTCCTATACTCTTATAAAAGAAAGAATCTGAAATTGTTCTCTATGAGAACTAGATATGAGAAAAGGGAAAGTCCAGTTAGAGCTGTATTCTTCATAATTCATCTATCATAAGACCGTGACAATTAGTGTTTACCATGTAACAAAGATACAACACAAGTCTAGCCTCAAGCTAAGAAAAAAATATAAAAACTCAAGTTTCATGTAACTATATTGAAGAATTCTATGGGCATCAAAAGAAGATAGAAGGAACACACAGAGTCACTGTATCAAAATACATTCACTATTCAGCCATTTCAAGAGGGGCATATGACTAAAGTCCAATAATATTTAAACAGGATGTCCAAGCTGCACTGACATTAGCTAAAAACAAAGCTCCTGGAATGGATACAATGCCTATTGAAATGTTTCAGTAAACTTAGGCAGCCGTGAAGGTGATCACTAGTTTATGCCAGGAAATTGGGAAAAGAGCTGCTTGTCCAACTGTGTTCATGCCAAAGAAAGATGTTTCCACATAGTGTAGGAATTATCAAACAATATCACTAATATCACATCAAAGTAAAACATTTGCCCAATATAACTAAAAAATTATAACAACAGTACATCAAAAAAAAGCTACCAGAAATGCAATCAGAATTCTAAAGAGGGCATAAAAGAAGGGATACGATTGCTGATGGCAGGTACATTTTGGTGAAAATCAGAGAATACCAGAGAGATGTTTGCTTGTACTGAATATGCAAAGGCTTTCAAGGTGCGAATCATGACAAACAATTGATGACATGGCAAACAATGAGGATTCCAGAACATTAAATTGCTCATGTGAACTTTCATGGTTTAGAATAAGGAAAGTTGTGCATAAGATTTGTATACCTCCACCATACATATTCAATCTGCGTACTGAGAAATGCGTCTGTTAAGATAAATATCTGATGACTAATGCGACATGAAGATTGGGAGGAGACTCCTAAGCACCCCAGCTGAGATATGTGATGAACCCTGCTTGCTGATGGTGAAGAGGACTAAACTCACTTACTGATGAAGATCAACAATTAAAGTTTTCAGTATGGGTTAGACCTTACCATAAAACAAAAATTCTCATGACTGGAAAAATAAGCAAACAGCATCATGAAAAATGGAGAAAAGACTGAAGTTGTCAAGAATTTAATTTTAATTGGATCCACAATCAATATCCATTGAAACAACTGTAAAAGAAACTAAAGGAATGATTGCACTGCGCAAATCAGCTTCAAAAAATACTCTTAAGTATTGCAAACAGAAATGACACTTTGAAGACTGAGATACACCTAACCCAAGCTCCAGAATTTCTAATCATCTCACATGAATGCAAAAGTTGGGCAATGAGTAAGGAAGACAAAAGAAAAATAAATACACTTGGATTCCCATGAAGAACATGGCATATATCACGGACTATCATAAGAATGAACAAGTATGGTTTGGAAGTAGTCAGAATGTTCCTTAGAAGCAAGGATGGTGCGATTTCACCTCACACACTTTTCCATGTTATTATGAGGGGCAAATCTCTGCAACAGGAATTTTACCTTATAAATTAGAGGGGCACGGGAGCCCTGGAAATGTAGTGGATTGCATGTTGGGCTGCCAACCGCAGTCAGCTGCTTGAAATCACCAGCTACTCTGTGGAAGAAATAGGAAGCTTTCTATCTTACAAGAGCTTTCTGGTCTCAAAAACCCAAAGTGGTGATTCTGCTGTCCCACAGGGCTGCTGTGAGTGGGAGTCAACTCGATGGCTGAGAGTTTAGGTACCTGGTTTTTGGAAAATAGAGTCGGAACAAAAAGGAAAGTTCAGAATGAGAAAAGTGGACACGATGGCTGTGATAAGGAGTTCAAAGATAGCAGTGGTTATGAGGATTATGCAGGACAATGGCATGTTGTGACGTAAATAAGTATGAATAGGAACTGACTTGATGGCATCTAACATGTGCTAAATATTTAACTAAGCAGTTTGAATATTTAGAATTATCTCATTGAATCCGGTAAGGTTTATATAATTGACTGTCATTTTCACAAGAATACTCTGGACCAGAACTCATACACAATCTGTCATGCCTCAAATGCATGCTTGTAATCACAGTCCTGCCCTGAGCTCATCAATACTCATAAGCTCAAATTCTTTAAATATCCCTTTTTAATCCTTAAACAGTCTGCCCAAGACAATCATGCAGACACAATCCACACAGAGTACAGAAAAAATAAGGCATACATTAAATATATATATATATGCCTCTTCTTGCCCTTGTTAATGCAAAGTAGATAAATTATATGTCAGATTTGTTTCCTTTCCATTTCTTATAAATATTCTTGTAGCAGAAAATTCATTATTGTAAATATCTATTATAACAAAACCATTTTGGAGCTTTCAAAATGTAATGGGAACTTAGACATTACTTTTAAAATACCTCCAGGTTTAAAAGCGATCTTTGCTTGGACCAACCAGTGTCACTAAAAGCTTTCTAAATGGGGTTATGGCAATTGCCTTGACTTCTCAGGTAATAAGGATGTCTCTGCTTCAGCTTTCTCTCTGACTCATAAATGGGTAAGAGGAACAAGGTCAGGTGCAGTTTATACCGATGATAAATAAAGCTACAGACTACTGAATTTTTTTTTATTATTAAGGACTATGGACAAAAGCATATCTTGAAATGAGGAAGATCTGGTATAAAAACATAGATTGCTTTATTATGTAGGAGATCTTCAGTGAGGTACATAGCTACTCTAAGCCTAAGTTTTCTCTTCAGTTTTATGGGTAAATGGTCACTATATATGGTAGTTAAATGAGTTAATGCTGGTAGTTTGTACAAGAGAATTTGTAAACTTATTGATGTTGAGAAAAAAGTCCATTTTGCTTGGAATATTATTATCATTCACAATAATGAAAGGAAGGATCATCATTACCAAAGTACAAGATCTGTTGCTGTTTTTATTGTGAGGCTTGACTCATAATAACCCCATGTGACAGAGTAGAAGTCTCCCATGGGGTTCCCCAAACAGTCATCTTTAGCGGAGTAGATCCCCATGTCTTTCTCCCGTAGTTTTTTTAGGGTTGGTTCAAACCACCAAACTTTCAGATAGCAATGGACAACTGAACCATTGTGCAACGGACTCCTTGAGCAAGATTGGTGTTTGGTCGAAAGGCAGTGAATCAGATGTTTTTCCCTGATCTAAGTACTTTCTCACGCTTAGGCTTCATACAAACTGACTGAATGTGGCGGGGACAATTTATAGAATATTCCTTACTCTTTATGCTACTAGGACTCTGCTGATTTCCCTTGGCCTAGAGTAGATTCTGACACCTAGTAACCATATAGGATAGGCCCAACAGAGTTTGCAAGGCTGGTGACACTGCCTGGAAAACATTGAATTGCTAAGCGAAAAGTCAGTAGTTCAAATCCACCAGTTGGTCCCTGGGAGAAAGATGAGGCTGTCTGTTCCTATAGCGATTTTCAAAAGCATCAGAAAACCTATATAGGTTCTCTATGAGCCAGAATCAACTCGATGGCAGTGGGTTAGGTTGTTGTTGCTATTATTGTTGTGTTTTTTTTTTTGGGGGGGGGACCATGGGTTCATTATTACAGATGTAGCTGCCACATCTTTCCCCTATATCAAAGCCAGTGGATTTTTAATGCTCACATTTAGGTTTGTGTCTGAGCTGCTAATCACTGTATCATCAGGATATCACTAGTAAGAGCTATCAGCAAACAATGTTCTGGACATTAACATTCTCTAACTTTTTGTAAAACCTGGTGGCGGCTGGAACAGAACTTTTCCCATTACACTGCCAAAAAGCCAAGTTTATGGTCACTGCCAAAATTAAAGTGTTCAACAATGTGCCATAAATTTGTGCCAAATCTTCTATCAAATTAGCTTTAGAAGCATAAAACTCCAATAATTTATTGTCCTATTTGTGGTCATTCTTTTAATAGACCACAGTCACATGTAGGTATTTTGAGTCAGCCACACCTTCCTCATCTGTGTTTCAGTCAAGATACACTGGAATCAGTCCTTGAGCTTGTCTTACATATTCAACATTTAAACATATGAATATGTATGCCAGCTTTAAAAAACAACTTTCTTATAAAAATTACATCCTTAAATAAAAACATCGTATTTGGCTTTAAAATGAAACAAACACAAGCAGAATTTAAAATATCCCTACAATATTAAACTTGCCATACAATGTTTTGTTGCCTACATTTCAAAGCATAGTATATATTTCTAAATATAAACTATGTAGTGTATGTTTTAATTGGTAAGTAGTTAGTTGGAAAAGCTGAGGCGTGCTCACGTTTGTTGACAAAATGATTTCTTAATTAACCTGCTGGTTTTATGTATTTACCTTTGAATAAAGACGAAGTTGTTTCCAGATGCTCTAAAATCGGATCTGACTCATAAACAAAAAGCCTGGATTTCAGTTGCTCTCCAAGTCCATTGTTGCAGCCAATGTGTCATTCTACATTGAGGGTCTTCCTCTTTTTTAAAGACCACCTGTGTTAGTTAGCATGTTACCCTTCTCCAGGGACTGCTCCCTCCTGGTAACATGTTCAAGGCACATGAGACAAAGTCATACTAGCGTACTTCCAAATAGCATTCTGGCTATGCTTATTGTAAGACATGCTTTTTGAGGATGGTTTGTGGTTGCCCATGGTAATTGCAATGTTCTTTGACAACAGCATAATAAAAAGGCACCAGTTATCTCGTTCTCCTTCTTCATGGTCCACTTCTCACATGCGTATGAAGCAATTACAAATGTCCTGGCTTGAACCAGGTTCTCCATCCTCTTCAGAGTAATATCTTTGCTTTCAACCTTTTAACAAGGTTGTATATAGCAGATTTGACCAATGAAGCACACTGCTTGATATTGTAACTGCTTGACTGACAGCTTCCATCTTTTTTCCATTTATCATGATTGTGTTAGTCTAATTGTGATGATTTTTCTTCCTTTATATTGAGGTATATCCAATAATGAATTCTGTAGACTTTTATCTTCATCAGCTAAGTTATAGCTCTTCAATTTCATCATACAAGATTGTGCCATCTGCATAGCACAGGTTGTTAATAAGCCTTCCTGAAAACCTTATGCTGCATTCTTCCTTGAAAAGCCCAGGCCCACTCTCACCCCGAGATGACCTGCTCTGCACACAGAGTGAATACTTATGAAATAGGATACAGCCCTAGCACAAGCCTTTTCTGTTTCTCAACCATATGGTATAGCACCTTGTTCTGATCAACCTACTGATTCTTGGTATCTGTACAAGTTTTGCCTTAGTCCAATTAAGTTTTCTGGAATTCCCTCATTTTTTCCAATGCAATACATAATTTTTATGGCCTACACAGTTCAATACTTTCACAGTTAAAACACAAGTAAACATCATTCTAGTGTTCTCTGCTTTCAGCCAAGATTCATCTGACATAAGCAGTGATAGCTCTCCTTCCACAGCCTATTTTTAATCCATCTTGAATTTCTGGAAGCTCCGTGTAGATAGACAGCTTTACACATTTTCCAATTATCTTCAGTAAAAAAAAAAAAAAATTCTTGTATGTGATATTTTTTCAATTATTTCTATACTATGTGGGTCACCGTTCTTTGGGATAGGTATAATATGTTTCTCCTCCAGAAAATTAGCCACAAAACTATCTTTTAAATTTATTGATAAAGATTAACAAGCTCCTTAAGTGAGCTTCTGCATTAATTTCTTAAACATTTCAATTGGTATTCCGTGAATTCCTGGAGCCTTGCACCAGCACCTTCTTTGACATTTCAACTCATTCTTTTAGCACTATAGATTCTTGATCATATGCTACTTCTTGAATTGGTTGAATATCTACCAGTTGTTTTTGGTTAAAAAAATTTCTGTGTATTCTTTCCATCTACTTTCAATGCCTCTCACATCTTTCAATGTTTTGCCCTTTAACTTATAGGTCACTCCCATCTAATTAATACTGATACATAGTCACCCTGAAGGACAGCGTATACCTGTCCCTTTTGTTTTCTGTGACTACCATACTATACAGAGACAGATACTCTGAAGGTGAAAGTTATAGCTATTAACTTTCACAAAGATGTACAGACTTTGGAACTCAATAGGAACAGTGCTGCTTGGTCCTATACAATACTGTGAGTCAGAACTATGTTGATGACAGTGGGTTTTGCTGTTTATGATCATATTTTTGGTATTAATGTGTGAAAGAAGGTGCCACCGATGTCCTTTCGGTGGAGACCAAGGGCACTGCTAAAAATTCTACAATGCACTGCATAGCACTCTACAACAAAGAACCGATGCATGCCATCAAGGAAATTCTGACTTACAGTAACTTTATAAACCAAAGTCGAACTGGCCCACATTGGTTGGGATATGTATAAGGGGCAGATGTGCTAAGTATTCGATAATGGGTAGAATACTTACCCACTAACCACAAAAGTCGGCAATTCAGACCCACCACCTGTCCCAGCCAGGGAAAATGGGTCCATCTGTATCTGGAAAGACATAATCTTGGAAATGTTAGGGTGCAATTTAACCTAGTCCTATAGGTTCACCATGAGACAGAGTGTGTTCAAGTGAAATGAGTTCTGTAAAGCTTAGTCTTGAAGGGGATTGACTGTTCTCTTCCCCCAAGAACCACTGGCATTTCTCTTAGCAGTCACATGTTCAACCAATGCGTGACCAAGGCTCGTTTTAAGCAAATGGAGAAACAACATGGTGTAGAGTTGATTCCAATTCTTAGTAGTCCCGCAGGACAGAATAGGGTTTCTGAGACTGTAGTCTTGTCAGAAGCACACTGGCACATCTTCCTTCTGGGGAGGGCCTGGTTGGTTCAAACTGAGGCCCTTTGGTGAGCTTTGCCAGGGATTCTGACCCAGCTTCAATGTCGATAAGGTTGACATTGAGAAACCCTGATATCTCTTCCGGTTTCAAACATTATCTCTTTCACATAGAAAAGTTTAGTCTTTCAGAAAGTACATTACAAAGAGTCAATTTTCTACTTTATGTATCTTGTGACATAAATGAGCACATGATTTAAATAGGAGGCTTGCAAGGCACATTATCATATATAACTCACAAAATGATAACAGAATTCTCCTCAAAGTCTTCACAAAATTTCATTCCCCTGAATATTCCTCAGTATCACAGAGTTGGATAAGCAAAAAGCCCAGGGAGTCTAAAGCACGCATGCTTTTAAATAATCAGCTTTCAAGGAAGCAATGTATCTTGCATCAGCCTGGGAGTGAGAAAACTTGGGTTCCTTCCTCTCCCCACCCCCAATTTGAAGAGAAATTAAAAAGCCCACGGAGTGCCTGCCCTTCTAACTGACGCTCTGAGCAGCGTGGTTTTCCCTCTTCCATTGCTGTCTCGGGAGCTCTTCCTCGTCTAGCCTGTCTAGCCTGCCATCAAGATGTGAGTTAATGGTGGTTTGCGCTGCCCTCTGGCCAGCTTGACTGATGTCCTTGTAAAGTTACCTCTGTATACCAGCCACGGACATGACTGGCGAGGCCAGCACTGAATCCAATTAAATATCGTCCTTCTTCCACGCTGTGAGCAAAATCAGGAGCGCAGCCCTTTGTTCTGCGGTCGCTAAGCACAGGTTTCTACAGAAGGGCCCAGCGACATGGTGGTCCTTCAGCAGGGTGCCATGCAAAAATTCCCAGGCCGTACAATGTGATTCTCTCACCTCCAGTTTCATAGGTAGGCTTGTATCCTCCTAACAAATAATAAGATAACAAGAAATAAAATGAAGAAAAATACTATAGTTACCTATGTCCCATTGCAGACACTTACGGATTTTTTTTTCCCCTACCAAAAGAGGTTTTCTGTTAGGGAGACAAAAATGACTGGGAAAGTAGGTCATGCAGGATCGGAGCTCTACAAATTACAGGGGTGCCACACTTTGCAACAGCATTTCTGATTTTAAAAGTAACTTTCGAAGACGGGTCAGAGCAGAATTCAGTGTGATAACATAATTAAAGACGATTTCAATAAGTCAGCACTTATTTTTGTTTCATTTTCCCCTTGGAATGAAAACTGTGTAGGCAATTAGTTTAAATTAGGCTATGTGGGGATATTATTTGTATAACAAAAATAAGTTTCTCTTTGTAATTAAATTTAATGGTGTTGCCCTGGCGAGAAACTGAGCCGGTTTCTGAGACTTGTGCTGCTCTCGTCAATCCAGAGTTCTGAGAGCCATGGTTGTAAGAAGTCGCTTTGCTACTTCGCTGACATGGTGTGCGTTTTTAACACGGGGAGGAGACAACCTCTCGCTGCAGAAGAATTTAAGTAAATCATTTGTCTCTGAGGCTCATCTAAGTTCCAATATTTTCCAGGCTGTTTTGATGTTGCTTAAACCTTGCTTTTGTTTTAATCTGCCTAAAGAATGTGCAGAACAGCTTCTAATTATCATATATCTGCATATGAACATGAATTTCAGATTGAAACTGGGGAGCTTTTCATATATTTTAAGCCCTGGTTCATGAACTGATTATTCATTAACAGGAATCTAGTTATACAACATGTTTATACACATGCACAAACACATATTCACAAAATGTATAATGTACATAATGCATTGTTTGAAATTTTACAACTGGCATGGAGAACTTTGTAATCACAAAACATAATAAATTGGAAAATACTTGCTATTCTTTATGGAATACAAAATTTGCCTCACTTCTTTTTCTAGATTCTATCCTTAAAGGTAGAATGAGTTGTTTTTTTATTATAAAACTATATTTATTGAATTTATTAAGAAATATTTATTTTCTATGAACAGAGACAAGATTTCTATGGCTAGCCATACTGATTTGCACCCATATCTACTCTTTCAGACACTTACGTAAGATATTTAAACTTTGTAAGTCTCATCTTTTTCATTTATAAAAACGGATATAATACACAAAAGGGCTGTTTTAAACATGAAAAAATCAAATATACTAAATGTGCTATATGTATAAACAGAGTAAGCAGTTAACAATTAATACTAATGTTATAATTTTTGCTATTCTTAATAGTAAGTGAGGGGTAATCATGTGGAAATAAATCATCAAATGATGCTATTTGAGATATATACATTGCTTTTAGCCTGTGACCAGCTCTGTATCAGAATTTAAAACTAATATGGAAGCCCTACATTTAGCTTGACTCTCCACTACATGCAGTCTCCTTTGAGTTTGTTCTGACCGTTTAACCAGCAAGCTGGACAGCCGGCTCTCCGACTGTTGTTTGTCTTTAGAGGCTATCAAGTGATTTCCCGCCTGTCGCCAAGCAATGGACAACAGAGGGAGCCTTCGTCCGGTCAGTGTCATCCTCACAATTGTGATTCTCTTGGGGCCCATTGTGGAGCCACTGCGTCAGTCCCTGTTTCAAAGGGCTATCCTTCCCCTTTCCCAAGCGTGCAGCACTATGCCAGGGCCCGGGCTCTCCCGGTAAGCTGTTCAAAGTACATGATATGAAGTCTCACCGTCCTTGATTCTCAGAAGCATTCTTGCTGTCTGTCTTCGGAGACATGTTCGATTCTTCTTCTGGAAGTCCATGATACTCTCAAGGTGCTTGCCAGCACCACAATTCAAACGCATCGGTTCATCTTCAATATTCCTTGTTCAATGTTCAACTTTCACATGCATAGGAGATGACCGGCAATAGGGCTTGGATCAAGCACACCTTAGTCCCCGAAGTGACATCCTTGCTATTCAACACTTAAAAAGGTCTTGTGTGGCAGATTTGCCCAAATGCAATGTTTCCTTTTATTTCTTGGTTCCTTCTGCAAGCAAGATGATACCGTGGCAATGTCGATACTTTCTCTATCATGAGCCTATCTATAGGTTTCCTTTCCATTGAGTTCCAAACCATCATGAAATGTGCAAAGACTGGGAGTAAGATAACCAAAAAGAAAGAACACATTCTGAATATCTCTACTTGAAAAAGATACTGATTGCCTGGAATCCGTGCATGCTCTGTCTTTGCCTTTTTGCCCTGTCTCAATCTTAAGAAAAAATGCTGAAATGGTTGCATTAATGAAAGATAGGAAACCAGCAGAGTATATGAATTTCAGAACCTTAGAAAATTCTTTTAGTGTAAATTATCAGCAGCATAGATTTGTTATGAGATATTTAGTAACATAGATGCTGTAAGTGCTGCTAAGTTAATAATATGTACATGTCACAGAGTAAAAACTGACCCATAAAATTTTCTAAGCAATCTTTACTAAGATAGGAAATATATGACAAGTAAATTCTAAGGTTTGTGTTAGCGGTCTCAAACTAAAAGCACCTTAGCTAGAGTCCTGGTTTCACCTCAGGCTTTGAAATAATCCTACTGTCCCCTATTATCCCACATTCACTTTCTGACCTTCGACTGCCAAGCTGAAGTCACAGGAGAGGACAGAAGGGCGATGGCCCTGGCTAAGGTGGGCTTCACACAAGCCATGGTATTACAAATGTCTCATATATATTTGAAAGTTAGACACTGAATATGGAAGACTGAAGAAAAATTGTTGCATTTGAACTATGGTTCTGCCAAAGAATATTGAAAGCACCATGAACTGTCAAAAGAACAAACAAATCTGCTTTGGAAGAAGCACAGCTAGATTGCTCCTTAGAGGCAAAAGGAGGCGGAACCAATCCCGGGAAAAGGTCATCGTGGTTGGTAAAGTGGAGGGGCAGCCAGAGGAAGACCCTCAACAAGATAGATTGACACAATGGCTCAAACAGAAGAATGGTTTTGAAGATGGCACAGGACCTGGCAAAGCTTTGTTCTCTTATCCATAGGGTCACTCCCCGTAGGAATGAAATCAAGGGCAATGCGTTTGCTTTTCACTTTTGGCTGATGATGCAGGAAGGCAGGGAAGAGCACGTTGCCTGCTGAAAACAAAACAGACAGATGGAGCGCAAACACACAGATAGATGAAGGAAGGTAGACGGAAGATTAAGACATGTCAATAAAGGAGCTATACCTCCTTGATCCTCCCCCCAATCTGACCTGATGGATCAACATGAAACTCTTCCTCACTGTCTCTAAAACAAAACTTTTCAACCAATGTATTTAAAAGACGTTATTATTTATACTTAGCTGGTCTAGTGAAAAGGTCAAAGCACCATCAACTCTGTATATAATCCATTGATCTTGTGTTGGTTTTTGGACCCAGTCAGATATATAGTTTTTCTCTGTATTGCATATGCCAAATAATAATTTTTCCTTACTATTAGGGCTTTGTGATCATTTTCTCTTAGGACCATAGGAATATTTATGTATATATGCATGTGTGTGTGTTGTATATGTATATATGTATACAT
>NW_022104341.1:42658668-42668059 GCF_000313985.2 Echinops telfairi
ATGTGCATTGCACAGTTGATGAATGTATGGATTTTGATAAGAGTTGTATGAGCCCCTAATAAAACGATTAAAAAAAGAAGGCAATTGTTGGATAGAAAAGCAAAGGAGAAATTCGACAAAAACACAAGTGTGAAATTGTGTTGACTAAGCCAAGAAACTTGGAGTGAGAGAGAGAATTTTTCTCCAGAGTGTAAAATTTATAATTAAAAAAAATACAGATAAAATATTACAGCTAAGAGAACATAGAAACTAAACATGTAGAAATTCATCTTAGAAAATGTTACATTAAATCTTTCAAAAGCAGATTAAAATTCACAGAATGAAAAGGGAAGAGAGACAAGCATCGTGAAGGGGTGGACTGGAGCCTGGGATTCTGAAAGAAGGGGAAGAAGAACATCAGAAGGAGCTCACGAGACCACCACACATGCGAACACGACCCTGATAGAGATGCTCATTTAGAGGTGAGTGAAAGGAATCAGCAAAGCTGATTTCTTCTGGCAGAGAAGGCGCAAACATCGAAGAAAAACAATGAAATCAGAAGTCCATGAGAAACGACTACTATTCCCCAAATCAACCTAAAGCATGAAATACAGTTTGAAAAATATTTCAAGTAGTGTTAAAATGTGCTTTTGAAAGTATTCGTGAGCGCTGTCAGCTTGTGAAAGGATATATACACTTAGAAATGTAAATCTGAAGTTTGCTTGACAGAATTGTCTTTAAAAGGATTTATGATCTTTATAAAAATAATTGGCTTTCCCTTTCCCCTCCCTCTGTGAGGAAGACTCCTTTTGGGATTCTTTACACCTTGACACTTAACATTAAGGTTCAGTTCTGCTTAAATTTCGGATTTCTGGTAAGGAAACCTCACCACGGGCATGGTGGTTTATACCTTGGGCAACTAACCACAAGATTAGTAACTGGAGACCACTAGCTGATCCTGGAATGATTTATGGAAACCCACAGGGGCAGTTATAATCTAAGAGATTTGACTTGATGGCAGGGAGTAAGTGATCTTTTGAGTGCAGATAAGTTGTCAAAGGGTGTATACCCACGATTTTAGGAGCAAAATTATTCATTTTTTAATTTTGGGAAAGAAAACAGCTAAAAACCTAAATCCTTAAAGTTTTTCACATTACAAAGAAACAAATGACTGACATTGAGTCCATTCTTGGTCTTCACACACCCATAGGGAACAGTAGAACTAGATGGGACAGCAGAGTGGCTGATCGGTTCCAATTGCTGACCTTGAAGCTGGCGGCCTAACTAGTAAGCCACTACGTGATCAGGGCTCCTAGTCTCACAGTGGTAGGTTAATTTTAATGTGGAGCTAGTCTTTTAAATTTTTGTGTGTGTAATATAAAATTTTTGGCAAAAGTCTCATTACAGCTAGTGGGATACAGTGCATTTGTTGTTAAATGCCACCAAGTTGCTTCTAAACCATAGTGACCCTCTGCACAACAGAAGGAACCTGTGTCACTCTTACAGCTGTTCCTTTTCCTGAGAACCACTGTTGCCACCATAGTCCCAATCCATTCTGCTGGGCTCTTCTTCCTTTCTCTGCTCCTCCGTTTTCCCAAGCATGCTGTCCTTCTCCAGGGACTGGTCGATCACCACGATATATTCAAAGATGTAAGATCAAGTCTTGCAATACTTGCCTCCAAGGAGCATTTCAGTTATGTTTCTTCCAAGCCAAACCTTTTGGTTATTTTGTCAGCCCATGGAACTTTCAATATTATTCTCCAGCTCCACAAGTCAAGTGCATCAGCCCTTCTTCAGTCTTCCTTACTCAATGTCCAGTGTTCACATGCATATGAGGCAATTTAAAATACCGTGGCTTGGGTAAGGTGCACTTTCATCTTTAAAGTTAGGACATTATAAATTGCTGAGCATTTATAATTTGGAGATAGAACATAGGATATATAGCTATGTGTTTAATGGCATGAAGGTCTTATAATAAAAGCAGATTTAGGAAATGTTATTCTGTTTTTGATATGACACCAAAAATAGCCATTAATTTCACAAACATCTTATATATTAGAAAACTTCCAAAAGTTCATGAAATGATAAAATAAAAATTATAGCAATTTTCCCATAACAATTTTGAAGCCCCTCATATAGAATATATTCATATTATAACTAAGGGAATTAAAATTTGCACTGGTTTATTTATAAGCCCATTTGCATTGATTTGTTTGTTGTCAGAAGAGAGATAAGCAGGAACCACAGTGCCTATAATTAGTAGAAAATAATGATTTGTATATTTTTCCATCTCCAAATTGATTAACTGACTAACTATAAATAAAATCCTAGCATGCTACTTGAGAGCCAACTTATTTTCCTTAAGAAAAGTAAAATGGAAAATTATTAAAATGTTAATATTTTACAATAGGAAGTTACTTTTATTTGAAACATTCATTTCACATACATTTTGTTTTATTCAATATTGATATACTTAATAGATGATGTGCTCAATCCCAGCCTTGGACATAAACGTAGTGTCTTAATTAACAGCTGACAGATATTACTAAGTGACTAGTACATATGATTTAATAGAGCTGCACTATATCTGGTTCTGAAAGTGATTGGTCTTTTCAGGGAGAGATTAATCCATTTCAAAGGTGATGCATCTCTTTCAGTATGAGCTGAATCAAATCGATAATGAGTAGTTTTTAGTGTGCAAAGGTAAGACAAGGAGTAAGTTTGCCCTCAAGTGGACTTCAAAGGGAGACCAGCATTTCCAAACAGGAAGGGGAAAGTTGGGATCATGAATTTATGTATTTAGAACAAGAGTGACTGGGAGTGGGGGGGTGGGGGGAATATGTCTCATTTTTAGCATAAACTTTTTTTTTTAACTTTGATGCACGCTTTTTATATCCCTAAAGTATTTCATTATATGCTTCCTTGAAATGGCATGAACTATTTTAGTAGCATTTTAAAATGCTCAAACATTTAGCATTGATTGGTTATGTTACTTTTTAGAGAATTTTAAAGCAGCAAACCCTCGTCTAAATTTTAAAAAGACAAGTTTAAAAAGTCCCTTTCTGGTAGTCTTAACATACCTTCTCCAGAAGTCATTCATCATGAAAAAATAATTCACAATATGTATGATTAAAGTTAGATGATGATGTCTATATTAATTTTTATTTTAAGATATTATCATTTAATCATTTTTAATTAAATGCTTTCTATAACTGGTAGCATTTTATTTTCTTCAAATGAATCTGCTTTATTTAAGCCCTCAAAGAAAGTAATTTCCACACACTCTAGTCAGAATATACTTGACGGCAGTACGCGAGAAGAAAAGAAGGCTGGGCCTGTGATTGCAATGAAACATAGCATTTACACATTACCTAGGACTTTAGTCTTATCAGCACATTATTTGTAAAATTGTTTCAGATTCAGTTTAAGTAAGTTCAGTTATTTTACTCAGTGCTATGAAAATAAACCATCTATCCACAAAGATGTCTAGTCCTGTAAAGAGTTGCCGTTTTCAAAACCCACAGAGGCAATTCTACCTCATCCTAGAGGGTTGCCATGAGTTGGAATCGACTAAGGGCAGTGACCTTGTTTTCTCATTATCGCCATCTCCTGGCAAATTGTTGTTGCTTCATATTCAGAATGAATGAATGAGTTGGATATTTTATCATCATTGTTCTAGTGCTCTGGAATATTCCTCATTGTTGTTATTATTATTATTACATTTTGTGTTATATTCATATTGTGAATAAATAATAAATATTGAATAAAAATGTTTTGAATTGCAAACCTACTTAAATAATGACATTTTGTTTTTAGTGGTTAAGAAATAGATTTTGAAAATGTATTTCTGATTTTAATGGCATTGGTGAATTATTTGCTTCATACATACACACTTTATATAAATAATTTTTAAAACCAGAGGTAAATTTCCTTAAGCTAGTGATATATAGTCAATTAAAGTGACCCTCTATCCATAATCTCTTTCGTGATACATTATAAATTCTAATCTCTATAGCTATAATCACATTTTGGCGGGAGTTCTCTGTTACAGGATTAAGGTAGGCTATATCCTGAATTTCTACCTTAGTAGATGGTATGAACCAAGTCACCACATCTTGTTTTGTTGGAGATATAATCTACTGAAACACAGAACACATCCTTCTATCAAAGCCATTCTTCTGTGTATTAAAAAACAAACCAACCCCAAAACAAAGAAACCAAGCACCAGGTTAGACACACACAGAGGCATCTCAGGATCATCAAAGACGTAAAACCACCAGTGGTATGTATTCAAAATATCTGTGTGAACTGGTCGAGGTCAAGAGCGGAGGCACCAGATGCTGCAGCAACGTGGCTGTGAGTCAGAGCAAAGAATGACTGAGGTAAGAGGATGAGGCAAGCAGATCATGACACAGAACAGAGAAGCAGTGCCAAGGCCATGATATGTGAGTCAGAACCGAGGCTGGCTTATTGGTGAATGAAGGCAGCGGCCAAGAGTTTATGGGGCTGAGAGACTGAAGACCAGGCAGGTGGCTGGTTGCTGGCTGAGGAGAGATGCTGCTGTAGACCCAGGTGCTGCGGTGACTGTATCTGACTGTGTACTGATGCTAACTTGTGGTAAGCTGTTAACTCCCCAACACATCCCTTAATTATGAGTATTGTTTGCTAGTTCTTTGTGGCGATTAGAATTATTAATTAATTGTGGAACTCAGAATAGAAGTAGATTGCCATGGAAGCACTGGATTGTCGTGACCCGCAGGAACGTCAACGCAGACCCTGGAGGAGGGAGTGGGAATTGAGGGGAGCAAGAGACACGAGAAATGGAGACAAGACAGTATTCTGATCAAGTCTCTCCTTATTGAGTAAAAGGTTTTAGCTTTTAAGGGCTAGGGGAAGGGAAACATCCGCCGCACATGTAAATTAGGCCACTTTGGTAATAGACCAATCAAGGAGTCCGGGGGAGCGCTCCCTCAGTAACGGTTTACAGTCTTCAACCAGGTACATGAAGTGACATCATTTCATGCAAATCAGGTGCAGGCACTAGATGTGTAAATAGGGTGAAGACAATCTCCTACCCAATCAAGGGGAAGCAGGATATAGGTGCTTATCTAAAAAATGTCACACTATGTGTGGAATCCCCCTCATCTGTTTCTAGGCAGACTTGAAGGTTAAACAGCCCATCCCAAGGACAGGCTATTCAGAGGGGAGTTAACATAATCATAAAAACTATGTCACGTAGGCGGGAATGGAAAAGTACTGCAAGCTCTGACAAAATATAGTGAAGATTGAGCCGAATGGCCCCCGACACTGGGTGATATTAGAATTGGATAAAGAAGGAGGTGAAGACCTGCTTGACCTCTACCACATGGTAATAGGGAAGCCAGAGGAGGTCAGATATGGACTCCGTTCAATACTTGCACACACACACACACACACACACACACACACACACAGATTTACTTCAAAAGCCATTTTCATAGGTGTACTTTCTAGAGAAACTAACCTAGTGACATTCATATATGTATACTAAAGAAATTTATACCAAGAAAGCAGTATCTGTAGTTTCAGGCTGGCAGGCCCACTCCAGCTCAAGTTCTTGGATTAAATGCTGAATTTAAAGTCCTTCCAGGCTCATGTAGCTGCCAGCACTGGGTAATTAGGAAGCCAGAAGATAAACTAAGACTCAGGAAGAGGCAGCAGGAAGCAAGAAGATCGTAGGCTAGTGGAGGCAGAAAAGTGGACCCAATATTGTCAGGGACAAAGAATAAAATTGCTAATGTCAGTTGGGTCTTGCCTGAAAGGGAGGATACCAGTAAGATATTTACTTGTGGTGAATTAATCATGCCAAGGTATTTGACTATGTGGATTATCATGGACTATGGATAATCTTGAGAAGAATTGAATTCGAGAACATGACTTTGTTATTATGAGGAATTGTACATGAATCAATAGGCAGTTATTTGAACAGAGCAAGGGAATACCGCCTATTTTAAAATCAGGAAAGATGAGCATCAGGGTTATAACCTGTCATGGTATTTATTCAATATGAAGAAATCATCAAAGAAGTGGGATTATATGAAGAAACATTTGGCATCAGAAGTGGAGGAAGGTATAGGCTCAAGCAGAAAGAAAAGGCTCTGAAAATTATGGTGGCAACAAATGTACAAATGTGCTTGACCCAATGTATGGATGTATTGTGATAAGAGTTGTAGGAGCCCCCAATAAAATGATGAAAAGAAAAATCAATTTGTGACATGCAGACGACACAGCTTTACTTTGTGAAAGTGAGGAGGATTTGAAGGACTTACTTTGTGATGAAGATCAAGGATTGTAGACTTCAGTATGGATTATGAATCAATGTAAAGAAGACCCAAACTTCACAACTGGAACAATAGGTAACATCATGATAAAAGGAGGAAATGGTGGAAATTGTCAAGGATTTTGCTTTGCTCAGAGCCACAATCAATGCTCCTGGAAGCAGCAGTTATGAGATCAAAAGAAGTGTTGCAGTAGGCAGCTCGGCTGCACAAGACCTCTTTAGAAAAGCAAGGATGTTACTTTGAGGACTAAGGTGTGCCTGAGCCACAACATGGTATTTTCCATCGCTTCATATGCATGTGAAAGTTAGATATTGAATAAGGAAGAACAAAGACAAAGAAGAATTGATGCATTTCAATTGTACTGCTGGAGGAGAAATTTCAAGGTCCCATAGACTGCTTAAAGGACAAACTGATATCTGCTTTTGAAGAAGTAGGGTAGGAGTGCTCTTTAACGGAAAGGATGGCAAGAATTCATCTTACGTATTTTGGGCATGTTGTCTGGAGAAACCATTCCCGGGAGAAGGACATCATGATTGGTAAAGTAGAGGGGCAGCAAAAAGGTGGCAGGCCCTCAATGAGATGGATGACACAATGGCTGCAACAATGTGCTCAGGCGTAGGAACAACTGTGGGGATGATGCAGGACCGGGCAGTATTTCATTCTATTGCACATAAGGTTGCTATAGGTTGGAACTCACCCATAACAACACAACAATATTGGCAGGCAACATGGCAGACTGCTGACAGCTACCAGGTCCCATAGGTCATAAAGCAGGCTTCTTGCCGAAGTCCCAAGGAATGAGACACAGGCTCCAGGCAAGCAAGAGGAAGAAGAAAGGGAGCCAGTTCTCCACAGTCTATGCATAGAAATGAAAGAGGATACACTACAATGATGCTCCTACCCAGCCATGGAATATTATATTTATATGTATCTAATATCTCACAACATATGCAATCTCACAATATATGTATCTCACTATATATATATATATATATACTGCTCACACAGGTGTCAGAAAACACGACTGCCTTTACTGTTGTGGGAGACAGAAAAATCAGAGGATTTCTACTTGACTTCTAATGCCTCCAGCAGGAAATAAAACATTCCTCGTCTCATCACTGATCACTGGCCAGTAACAGTCACGTGATAACATCAAGTGACATACAGTCAAGAGGGTATGAAAGTATAATTCTCTTATATCATAATAGATAAATGTATGTCCCTATGGAAGACAAATGGGTTGCACTAAACTACTGACCTAAGATTGGCCGCCGCAACCCACACAGTAGTACCTCAGAAGGAAAGTCTAGAGATTTACTTCTGTAAAGTTTATAGTCAAAGAAACCCTATGGAGCAGTTTTACTCTGGAATGCACAGAATTGTCATGAATCAGAACACACTTGATGGAGCAAAAAAAAATTGAGAGTAGTGAACAGTTGTAAAGTTTATTACAACTTGCAAGAAAGTAATACAACTTAAAGGATTCAAATTATTTTCCATTTTCAACATGAAGGAATTAACCTCAAAGTAAATAAACCAGGACATCAAAGCAGTCCATTTCAGTTTGACCCTTTGCTGAGAATGTCTGTTTCTATCCCAAGTACACTGAGTCACAATAGTCATTTTTAACATGGCCCCCAAGAAACTGAGTCTTATGCATCCGTACAAAACACCCAGGAATCTGTAACATTCACTTAGAGATTTTCTAAAAACGTAGATTCTAATTCAGCATTTCAGGGGTGGAAATGAAAGTTCTCAAGGGGTTGAACTAGAATGAACTAGTTTGAAGCCCCAAAACATATCAGAGCATGGAATATAAATGAGATGAGCAAGTTATAATTTTCCTTAAGAAAAATTTATACAACTATAAATGGTTCATACATAAAAACTCACATAATTTTCTGGTTTATTCTTAAAGCACTTCTCTGATTTGTGTTTATATATTCATTTACTGAACACAATTGAACAGTACTTATCCCATAGTAAGTTGTCAATGCATGTTTATTACATAAGAATAAAATTGGCAGTGATTAATATATGATCTAACACTGCACTCAACTCTGTCAAATTATGATATGAGACATGAAGGCCAGGTGAAGAAAGTAGATCTGTGGATAAATAATGAGGATTTGAGCTTTTAAATCTGAAATATCTAGGGAGCCAATATCAAGGGTGTGTAGTGAGAACTCCCTATTAGAAGTTGACCGCCAAAAGGATTTGCATATGACAGGATTTGATCTAATAAAATGTGCAATTTTTTCAAAGGAGCAGACTAATGTCAATTTGTGTCGATGTAATTCCAACACATGGTGAGGCTGCATGTCCTAGAAACACTCACCCTAGGATTTCCAGTAGGCACGAACTTATGGAATGACCTTAAGTTAGACAATGTTTTGCACTCAACTATCAGACTAAAAAGGTGGTGGTTCACACCACAGAACCTAGCAGTTCTGTGGAAGATATAAGTCCATAAACTTGCATAAACATAACTACAGAGAAGTTCTCTGTATCACATGAAGCTGCCTCCGAATTTTGACTGGATGGTCATGTGTTCGGCTTTTAACGGTTAATCTTAGAGAAGTCAGATTCAAGGCGCCACTCAAGGTGTCTAAGGATAAACCTCAACCTCCAAAATGTTGTTAAACAGATAAATCAAAAACATTGTGCACCACTCAGAAACGCCTCCCAGCAGTGAAAAATGAAACAAAACCACCTGCAGCTCACACAGACAGTGCTAAGTGCCGGGAAGATTCCTGTCATGGCCCAGGAGGGTACAAGGAGATGCTGCAGTGTGGTGTCTGTGCGGCAGGAGTCCTACTTTCTGTCTCCGATTGGAAGAAACCTAACAGGATAGGTGCATCCATTTTCCCGAGGACCCTGGCAGCTTCAACTCCCACCCAGAACTCCTATGCAGTTGATGACAAAGCCCCTGAGTCCCTGCCCAAGGATGGCCTTGTCTCTTCTCACAACCAATCTGATCCCTTAGAGAAAGTGGTGGTGGGAGGGGCAGAGAACACCTGTGTCACACCATCGCCCGTGAAGGGGAAGGCCAAGACTTATGAAAGGTACTGGCTATTTTACTAAATAACACG
>NW_022104341.1:42669761-42671375 GCF_000313985.2 Echinops telfairi
ACTTGTGGCTAACCAATGGGACTGAGTAGAACTGCCCAGAGGATTTCTAAGGCTGCATATCTTACTGGAAGGGGCCTGACCCCCACCCCCAAGAGTGGCATAGTGGGTTTGGATCACTGAGGTTTTGATTAGCAGAAGAGCCCTTTAATCACTGTGCCACCAGGGCTCTTACCCGAGCTGTTCAACTTGGTTAATTTCGACTACTTCTCTTTGACCTAAGGAAGACAGCTTGTGTTAGGTCTTTGTCTCTGCTTCTAAAGTTATTTAGTCAATGGCTTCAAATGTGAATAGATACATACATACGAATGTGTCTGTGCTAAGACAAAAAATAGTCAATTGGATAAGTTCAACGCTAATATTTAACCAAAATCACTTTCCCAAAAGACAGCTTGAAATATTGGTCCTATTTTTACTCTTTTTCCTCCTGCTTGGTAGAGTTGTGAACACTTTTCTTTTTTTTTTCTAAATGAGACAGATTTAGAATATACACAGATCTTAGGTAGAATATGAAAAATTGACTCATTCTCTAATATGAAATGTTGGTAATTTTTCAATAAAAATAAACTAGGTATGTAAACACTAAAGTATGTTATCTATGAATGGTTTTAATATTCTCATCTCAACACTCGTAATATTCACTACTTAAAAAAATTTCTTGTAGCTTACCTTCTTTCAAATGAATTATTTTATCTATTTTTCTTTTCCTTGAAAAATTTTACAGAAATATTTAGTGCAATAAGAAAGAGCTGCCCATTCCTACACCTAAATTTTGATGTCCAAAATCTCATAAAAACATTGCATCTTTGATGATCTAAAATTGGTTTACAGATGTGTGAATTATTTAAAGCATAGCCTATAAAAAGCATTTAAAAACTTAATGGAGATATAGCCTACTTATGATGTAAAAAAAAAACACATTAAATTTGGATATTATACATAAGTTTTTCTTCTAATAAGCACCCTATGTTCAAAAATAAGTGGAAAATATACCAAAAACCCATGTCTACTGCCTTTGAGTTAATTATTTATGACACACAAGGTGATCTTTAGCAATTTACCATCTGTATAAACTAACAGCAACTCAATGTAAGAATAGCAAGAACTATGAGCACCAAGATTCAAGAACAAATTGACTGGAGTTTTAAGGAGCTTTCTAACCTGAATGTTTATAATATTCCCCAGTAATTCTAAGTCAGTATATCAGCTCCTTCCTCTAGATGTCTGTTTACATTATACACTTATGCTTGTAATTATGTGCTGATTGATATAATTCATATTTCTTTTCAACAAAAGCTTAAAACATTTTAGGCCAGAGCCATGGTCTCCATTCTATGAGATCCCTGTGTCAAAATTTCTGAAGGCCTATTTTACAGAGAAATAAATTTAGAAATAATGGAATTTAACACTATTTTAGTATCTCCCTAATTAACTAGAATTTGTTCTCATTAAGTGAATTTTCTATTAATTAAATTTAACTAGTGAACTTTACCCATTTAAAATGTTGTCAAACATCCTTACTTTTTCAAAGGCATTAGATCATTTACTACTTTAATAAAACATAGTGAAGATGGTTAAATGTCTTTGATAGTCAAGAATCAAGCAATGCCTGTAGGG
>NW_022104341.1:42673433-42674572 GCF_000313985.2 Echinops telfairi
AATGTCATAGAAGATAGGAGAGATAGGAGAGAAAGTAAAATGAAGAAGTCAGACTCATTTCATAGTAGCATGCTCACCTCAGCCCCTCTTGGTGGTCCATGTGGAGATGAGAGAAGAGAGAGGGAGTTGTTACTGTCTTCGGACATTTATAGGTAGCCATAAGACATGCATATTCAGGAGTTATATACGTGAGAAGGTGGGTGGTAGTCATCATAAAAACCCTGAGCTCACAGGTGAGGAAACCTATTACCTGCATTTGGAGAAGGCAGGAGGGGGGATGGAGGAGATAACAAGAATGTCTGCTTCTATAGGGAGACAGAATCAACCATGTGCTCACTTTAAGGCAGCATAGCTGTTAGGGGAGAATCTGTGAGAATGCTATTTAAAGCAGGATAATATATTTGGGCTCTTATCTCTAATTTTCCAAAGTGGTGTCTTCCCTACAGTGGAATATTAGCTTTCCAGATTCCCTTTGTTACAAGGGAATATAGTCCTGGTCATAGTTGGTTGCAACATATGTCTATCTGCTAGTCGCTCTCTCGCTCTATCTATCTATCTATCTATCTATCTATCTATCTATCTATCTATACACACACACATTTAATACTCATAGCAACACAACAAAGTACTAAAAAGAAAAGTTAAAATTACTTTTCCAAGTTCAAAGTTTAAAAATATTGAAGCCGCTATTTTAATCCAGGTGGGATATTTCAAAATTCCAAATACTTACAATGTACTAGGGAAAAAGTTACTTTACAATACCTTGATTTTAGTAATAAATATAACCATTACATTAAATTTTCTGGGCACCAGGTTCATCTAAAATAATGCAACACAACTAGCAATCAACAGAAGGTGGTACCCTTCACAATAGCAAATCACAAATTGAAATATCTAACGGTATATCTGACTAAAAAAAACAAAAGATTTGTATGAAGAAAACTACAGAACACTATTAAAAGAAACCAAGAGCGACCTCAACAAATGGAAGAATGTCCCATGCTCATGATTGGAAGACTCAATATAGTAAAGATCAAAGTTCTGCCCAAAGCACTATATGAGTTTGAGGAAATCCCGATACAATTACCATCAGCTTTCTTCAAAGAATTGTAAATACTAATTACCAACTTCATATGGAG
>NW_022104341.1:42676581-42678251 GCF_000313985.2 Echinops telfairi
TATCTTAGAAAATATGTGAGGGGAAGGGAGCATTAGAATGAATTGTGATGATGGATATACAACTCTTTGAAAAAGTGATTTAAAAAAGTGTATGATATGTGACTAACATATAAAAAACTACTAAAAAGAAAAAAATCCAAACTTGACCAATAGTTATCATGTATGAAGGAGGAAGAGTTTTTGCTTAGGCTACATTGAGATTATACTAATGGTGGTGGAATTTGGAAAAGGAGATCAATAATGTTTGTACAGCACGAAGACTATGTATATCAGTGATTGAATTATACATGTAGAAGATATTGAACTGGGGAATGTTTCGTTGTGTATATTTTTCCCCAATTAAAAAATAATTAGATGAATAACAATGAGTACAAGGAAGAAAATGTCCTAGAATTGACTGTGTACAAGCCTTCTTACTATGACTGAATTATTGAATTGTATGATGTGGATGAAGTGCCAATAAAACTACTAAAAGACAAAGAAAAACAAAACTGTGGTACATACATACAGTGTCCATACATACACGTTGCTAAAAAGAAATGATGAATGCTTGAAGTACATCACTGCATGGGAAGAACTGGAGAAGATTATGCTGAGCGAACTAAGCTGAGCACAAAAGCACACGTACAACATGAGTCCACTGAGGTAAGCTTCAAAATGCAAAAGGGCACAGGGGAAAAGCTACTGCTACTGTCTACATACATCCCTGGGGTGGGGTCCAGGTAGATGAAATCCAGGAATACATATGGCAGCCAACTGAAAAGGAGGGAGGGGAAAAAAAGACATGGGTAGGGGGGAGAACAGGCCACTTACCCACCCAAAGGAAGGGTGTTGTTTATATTTCCACAGGGAAAGAGGGCCCAGACATCAACCCCATGCTCCAAGATGTGAATGCAACATACCAGCATCAAGCAGGGAACCAGTAGAGAGGTCTGAGGGGCTGGCCCCAACTACGTGAACAGCCCCTCTTTCCCCCAGAAGAATTCACTTCAGAGGACAGCACTGAAGTGAGAGCTCACGGAAAGTAACATATCTGATCAGAGCACACAGGAGCAAATGAAGGGGATAGGGAGAGAGAAGGGAGCACATCCTGACTCACCAAGCCCTGAGGATGATATTCCTGCTCAGAGCAGGCAATGCACAGAGAAGACCATAGGGCTTCTATGAGACACGATATCCCTCACTGACCCATAACACTGCTGGGGAAAACACTGGAGACACAGCGTGAGAATTGTGCTTGATCTGACCCCACCACACCAATGTGAAACACTAAGTGCATGCAACAGAACAGCAAGGGGAACAGAACAACGAAGTCCCCAGGGAATACCTTAAAAAGCCTTTTTGGCCAGGGTGTGGCACCCCATCACACTCCACCAGAAAACACTCCTAAAGGTCAACAAACAGACCTTGACCTATTTATAGGCTTTCGTTTTTTTGTCATTAGTTTTTGTTGTTGTTTTGTTTTCTTTTGTGGCTTTGTTTTGCCCTATCTTGTTTTTGTGCATAATATTATCTCTGCATGTCTATCTAGATAAGATAGGTGGATAAACAATCTGGAGGAGAAAACAACAGACTGGTGGTTCCTGGAGGACACGGGAGAGGGGGAGGTCGGGGAAAGGAAGTGGTGTTAACAAACCCAGGGACAAGGGAACAACAAGTGATCCAAAATC
>NW_022104341.1:42679267-42681117 GCF_000313985.2 Echinops telfairi
CTTCTCCCCGGGGGTGTCTTGCAGGAAGTGAGCCTTGCCAGCTGAAGCAGGGAACTGGCTAAGGCAGCTGCACCCTGGTCCAACCATCACAAAGCAAGAGACATGAGAACTCTAAAGGTGGGGCTCACTGAGCTATTTATCCCTCTGCCCTTCAATTAAGCACACATTTGTTTATGGGCCAGGTTGGCACAATACACATTAACTATCTCAAAGCCCAAAGCCCATCTGTAGGAAATTGAACAGCCCCTTACAGAAGTGTCACGGAGAGGAGATGAGCCAGTCAGGGTGCAGTATAGCACTAATGAAACCTAACTTTCCTTTAGCTCTTTAATTCTTTCTTCCCCCAACCCCACTATCATGATCCTAATTCTACCTTACAAATCTGGCTAGACCAGATAAGATAAGATAAGAGCTGGAAACACAGGGAATCCAGGAAAAATAAACCCCTTAGGACCAATATTGAGAGTAGCCATACCAGTAGGGTAAGGGAAAGGTGGAGGGAGATAAGAGAAACTGATCATAAGGATCTACTTAGAACCCCCTCCCAGGGGTATGGACAACAAAAAAGTGGGTGAAGGGAGACATCGGTCTGTGTAAGACATGAAAAAAATTATAATAATTTATAAATTATCAAGGGTTCATGAGAGAGGGAGAGTGATGGACAGAGGGGAAAAATGAGAAGCTGATACCAAGGGCTCAAGTAGAAAGAAAATGTTTTTCAAATGCCGATGGCAACAAATGTACAAATGTACTTGGTACAGTAGATGGATGTATGGATTGTGATGTGTTGTATGAACCCCAATAAAATGATTAAAAAATTTTCTGAGTGCCTACTATATGCTAGATCTTTTTTTTTTAGAAAATTCTGCCCCAGCCCCTGCCCCCCTATATGCTAGATCTTATTTAAAATGTTAGGGATAGAGTACTGCCCTAGCTCAAATGCCTTTTGACATGTAGCATCAAGAAGACGGACCCTGGATTAAACAATAAATATATATAGTGAGATGTTGCTAAGGGCCAAGAATAAAAATAAAATAAAAGAAAACAAGTTCACAATGCAAAGTACATAGCCAATGTAATTGGTATGTAGTACGAAAGCTGAGCCCTAGAAAACAGGCCAAATCAAGTTACATGTCTGGTAGAAGAGTCATTGTGGTTAGGTGCCATTGAGCTGGTGCCAACTCAAACAACACAATGGATGATGGGTTTAGGGTTGAGAGGAGTTCCTGGATGTGAAAATGATTAAATTCTTAGTTAACTAACTGAAAAGTTAGCGTTTCAGAAAGCAGCTACATTGAAAATCTTCTGGGGCACAATGCTACTCTGAATACACATGATGTTGCCGAGAGCACTGGGGGATGGTAGGACTAAGTTTTAACAGAAAATATCATTAATGTGCCCTACCTATATCCTTTTGGCCATAACATGTATTTATTCTTCACCCGGCTTTTAACTGCCAAGTTATGCACCTCTTTGCCTAACAAGGCTTTATTTGAATTTTTGAGAGCTGGAAAGCCTTCACAATGGTAGGGAGAAGGGAACAATCCACTTATCCTCAAGGCAACCCCGAGGGAACAATTCTTTAAATAAAAGCCTCGTGTCTCTTGTCCTTCTGATGGCATGGCTGCAAGGAGTCATGATCCAGCATTTCTTTGACAGAATGAACTCCAATAACATAATGGAGGTAACTTAGCTAGCTGATAAAAGGGGGCTTCCCAGCTATCAAACGATATAGTGTCTGGGGTCTTAAAGGCTTGAATAGAAACAAGCAGCCACATAGCTGAGAAACAACAAAACCCACATGAAGAAGCACACCAACCTGTGTGATCATGAGGTGTTGAAGGGATCAC
>NW_022104341.1:42681217-42693635 GCF_000313985.2 Echinops telfairi
GGTCTGTCAGCTCTCAGAAATAGACCTTTGAATTTGGGCCTTAGATGGATGTATGGATTGTGATGTGTTGTATGAACCCCAATAAAATGATTAAAAATTTTTCTGAGTGCCTACTATATGCTAGATCTTATTTAAAATGTTAGGGATAGAGTACTGCCCTAGCTCAAATGCCTTTTGACATGTAGCATCATGAAGATGGACCCTAGATTAAACAATAAATATATATAGTGAGATGTTGCTAAGGGCCAAGAATAAAAATAAAATAAAACAAAACAAGTTCACAATGCAAAGTACATAGCCAATGTAATTGGTATGTAGTATGAAAGCTGAGCCCTAGAAAACAGGCCAAATCAAGTTGCATGTCTGGTAGAAGAGTCATTGTGGTTAGGTGCCAATGAGCTGGTGCCAACTCAAACAACACAATGGATGACGTGCTTCATCATCCTCACAACTGTCTGTATGTTTTTTAGATTTGGTAATATTTTTGCAGCCTCTGTGTCAATCAATCTTGCAGAAGGCATAATGTCCTTCTCCAGGCTTGACTCTCCTGACAACATCTCCAGAGAACATGGGATGATACCTCCCCGTTCCTGCCTCCCTCCTTCAGTCAAGCACCACAGTGAACAATGTTGGCTTATAGAAAACTAAGAAGGCAGGTCATTAGAATGTGAGACCTTGTATAAAGAGCTGGGTTTAGGGTTGCGAGGAGTTCCTAGATGTGAAAATGATTAAATTCTTAGTTAACTAACTGAAAAGTTAGCATTTCGGAAAGCAGCTACATTGAAAATCCTCTGGGGCACAATGCTACTCTGAATACACATGATGTTGCCGAGAGCACAGGGGGATGGTAGGACTAAGTTTTAACAGAAAATATCATTAATGTGCCCTACCTATATCCATTTGGCCATAACATGCATGTATTCTTCACCCGGCTTTCAACTGCCAAGTTATACACCTCTTTGCCTAACAGGGCTTTATTTGAATTTTTGAGAGTTGGAAAGCCTTCACAATGGTAGGGAGAAGGGAACAATCCACTTATCCTCAGGGCAACCCCGAGGGAACAACTCTTTAAATAAAAGCCTCGTGTCTCTTGTCCTTCTGATGGCATGACTGCAAGGAGTCATGATCCAGCATTTCTTTGACAGAATGAACTCTAATAACATAATGGAGGTAACTTAGCTAGCTGATAAAAGGGGGCTTCCCAGCTATCAAAAGATATGGTGTCTGGGGTCTTAAAGGCTTGAATAGAAACAAGCAGCCACATAGCTGAGAAACAACAAAACCCACATGTGGAAGCACACCAACCTGTGTGATCATGAGGTGTCGAAGCGATCAATTATCAGGCATCAAAGATCCAAAACAAAAAAATCATATCGTTGGGAATGAGGGGGAGAGCAGAGTGGAGACTCTGCTGTAGACAATTCGACATACCCTTACAGAAGAGTCACAAGTTAGAGACGACCCAGTCAGTCAGGGTGCAGTTTAGCACCAATGAAACATACAACTTTCCTCTAGTTCTTTAACACTTCCTGCCACCCCCAGTACCCCCACTGTCATGATCTCAATTCTACTTTACAAATCCGGCTAGATCAGAGCACACACACTGGTACAGACAAGAGCTGGCAACACAGGGAATCCAGGACAGATAAACCCCTTAGAACTAATAATGAGAATAGTGATACTAGGAGAGGAAGGGAAAGGTGGGTGGAAGGCAGGGGGAAACTGAACACAATGATCTTCAAATAACACCCCCCAACCTGAGGAGGATAGACAACATAAAAGTGGGTGAAAGGAATCAGTGATCAGTGTAAGACATAAAAAACAATAATTTATAAATTATCAAGGGATCATGTGGGAAGGAGGGGGGGAAATGAGTTGATACCAAGGGCTTAAGTAGAAAGAAAATGTCTTGAAAATAATGATGGCAACATATGTACAAATGTGCTTGACACAATGGATCTATGTATGGATTGTGATATGAGTTGTATGAGCCCTCAATAAAATGACTTTTAAAAAAGAAAGAAAGAAAAGGGAGCTTCAAAAAATTCCTGGAAAAGTTCTATTATCTTTCATTTAATTTTTTATTGAACTTTCTGAGCTCCCCCCCACCCCCTCCACCCCACCAACTCATAATGCTTGCTGGTCTGGCCCCCTTCCAATCCCATTCTTCTGAAATCTCTTCTCATGTATTATTTTTCTTCCAAAAATCAGCTCTGAGCCTTTAAACCTTTACCTCAGTGTTTGCTTCTGGTGAAAACTGAAGTAAAGTAACTTTGATTTTTGCACTCAGTTTAGTTTCTGTATTAAACATGAAGTCATAGCAAGACAAAGGGGAAAAGAACTCTTGCAATAAAGTGAAAAATAGTAATGGTTCTAATTAAAGAGATAGAGCAACATAGCCACATTCTGGAAATTAATTAAAGTTAGAGTAGTCAGTCATTATGGACCTATAGTCAATAATGATGAAAATGCTTCTAATGGAATCCTAGATATTTGGCATGAATAAGTTATGTTGATGTTAAGTTATGATGATGCCAATACTGGAGATAATAAAGATTTGGAGGATGACTGGTCAAGATTTGGGTTACTAGTTATTTACCAAAATTATTGATTTTGAATATTAGTTGGGCTTTTGAACAGTGATGTAAAATTATAAAGAATTGGATGGTTGGTTTTGTTGGTCTTGGGAGTGGAAGGCTGTATGGGTGATGTTGTTGGGGAAGACATCTGTGTACAACTAATTTTTAACATCATGGATGAGATCAACCAGGAAAATATGATTATTAGAGGAAGCCTTGGAGAATAGAATCATGGAGTCAAAACAAGTTTGACAAAGGAAAAGGAACTAGCCATCAAACTGTATCCAACGAGTCAAAGAAATCTAGACAAGAGCTGTGATTGCAGCAGTGTGTGCATAAAGGTTCAAATGGTCTGTCAGCTCTCAGAAATAGACCTTTGAATTTCGTAAGCTAGAAAATATTGGTGACTTGACAAGTGTCATTTTGGTAAGCTGTAGGGAAAAAAACCAACCTGAATGAAAAGGACAAAGAGGAGAAGTGGAAGCTTGAACTTGCATAAATAAATTACAGACTAGTGGGAAACACATAACATTTTTTGTGAGTTTTGCGGAAAATATGTCAGTCACTAGCTGTGAATTTTTCCACTTCTCCACAATCATGCAGCTCACCAATGTTGGACACTTTGACAGAGAGACTCGTCCTTGGGAAAGGACAGCATGTTTGAGAAAGTGGAGGGTCCCAGAAGGACGGAGAGCCCTCCAGGAGATGCATTGACTGCGGCTGCCCCAAGGAGCTCACGGACAGGAACAGCTGTGAGGACGGCTCAGGACCAGGAAGGGTTGGGTCTGTTGTGCGTAGGGTTGTTATGCACGGAACCAATTTGATGGCAACTAATTAGAACAATCATTCTCAGTGATATTAAAACAGATCTGTTTGCTGATGGGAATGGAATTATCAGCAATGATTTTGATGTTTTTTGAAGTTTATTTAGGATATACTCACACCAATACTTAAATTCAATATGAGTATAAAGTTAAAGCGCACTGAAACCTTTTGCTGTCCAAGTGATTCCAATTCATAGTCACCCTGTAGGTAATACTAGTTACAGAAGCAGGTCACTACATCTTTCTCCTATGATGTGGTGGTTTTGAACTGCTAACATTTTAGTTAGCCAACAAATACTTATCCTCTATGCCACTTAACATTTACCCTGAATGATGAAAAGTCTGAGTGTTATCTCTAAAATGCACTTGAGCTCAGGCTGAAACTAAATATCAGCATAGAAATAAAATAATTATACGATTTAAGAATAAATAATAAATAATGTTTAAGAGTAAGCATTCACCCTAATTTATTTTAATATTATATGAAAGATTGAACATATAGTATAGGACAACTATTGCTCTGTGCTGCCAGCTGTTAAATTGCTCCGTGACCACTCTATTTTTCATTGTTAATACTAAATATATTCTAATTTTCAAATAGTGCATATAGTAATATCATTCATCTTTTATGCACAGCCAAATGTAGCACAGAGAAAATTATTCCAGTAACATGCTTTTAAAAACAAATTTCATACCTAGGACTCATAGCTTGAACAATTCTCTAAATCTTTTGTCTTGAAATAATGTAAGTGGTTGACAGCTTATAAAGTCATGTCAACAAGCTCTTGTGTAATTTTTTAGCCTCCCTAGATTCAAAACTAAAAGGGGTTGTCTTTTTAGAGCATCCTTGTGAAGACTGTTGTTTTGAAATTTGTTAGTGAGAACAATACGTGTTTTGATTACCTCAATTTTCTCTAACACTCTACTCTTTTGTTCATGTTCTTGGTATAATTAGATGGCCTCTCTAAGATGATCTTTCATTGATTCTTTGCCATTGTGCACAACTTTGTGATTTTTAATTTTTTTTCTATTTGTGAAATCTTGAGGTTGCAAAATAAGTATTTGATTTAAATGCAAACCCACAAGGTCTAAATGGAGTTAAATAACTAACAAACTCTAAAAATGCCTTTTGTTCAATGCTTCAAATACATCTATACCAAATGATTCAACAAAATTATGATTATAATATAATGTGATTGATATTATTCTGTTTTATATGATTACTTAGTGTTTCAAATATATTTTAACTCAAAAAGGATATAATGATCTTTCTATGTTTATTTAGCGAATGTATTGTTATTATTTCTATGATCTCACAATCTATTTCCCTCACTGTGGAATTATTTGAGTTCTTAATGAATAATTATATATGGATTATAAGAAAGCATTGCTACTTTTTCCACATTCATTCAAGCACGGATTTATTCCAAATCAATGTATGTAACTGTGCCTCTGTGATCACTGAAGGGCTGCACACAAATCCTATGTCTCATTAGAGTGCTTTAAAAGTGGGGCTCGCGGGGAGTAGAAGCACCGCGGGGAGTACAATACAAACAGTGATTTCTGCTGGGGCAGTGAATTATTTAATGTGGCTCTCTAGTCAGTCTCTAACTCCCCCGAAGGACCAAGTCCAGGAAGAAGGTGGGGGAAAATACTGTTAGTATTCATCTCTGAGTAACTGATCAGGATTCACTGGAATGCCATCATGCTGTGTCTAAAATAGGGCCGCTGAGAAGCAGGAGGAGGGATCTCATTACGATCGAGAGCCAGGAGTGGAGCGCATCCTCAGGACCGGAGATCCCTGTGAAATGATCTCCCTGCCTCAAGAAGACAGCTGTACCATCAAAGGGCCAGCAGCAGAACCAGGAAACAGAGCGTGGACCCGAATGGGGAACTTCACAACCCACGGAGCAAGTAAAACGGAGCGATTTTGTGTAGGAGGCCTGTGTGTGGAGTGGGGTAACTCTGGACAACAAATGCGGGGCCCTGAGTTTGCGGAAGCATCCATAGAGTGTGAGCTGAAGGCCTTTGGGTTGAGGGTTCCCAGGAAGTGGTATGCCCCTTTGAGCATTTCTAAGAGGACCTGAGAGACCTTTGTAACATGTCCTGATAAACAATTATCCCTGGCATTTCTCATTGGCATCACAACTTTTAAAATTTCCTTAATAAACCCTTTAGTCATGAATTTTGTCCGAGTTCTATGTAGTCATTGAAATAGATGTTGGAATCAGAGGGGGAAATAATGGAGAACATTAAGCCAGACTACACCACTTCCCAGATCTGCTGTGCCAGTTAAATTCAAGACAGAGGTCGGATCAGAGGGTGATCACAACAGTGATTTTTGAGAGGTTTTTTGGTTTTGTTTTATTCCAAAGGGGGTAATACTGACACTTTTCCTTAGAGATATAAGAATGACAGGGACTTATTCTGAATAATTTTAAAGAAAATTGACAGCTGCTTGGTGAGCCAAAGGTCAGGAAGGCTGCTAACGTAGGATGTTTTTCCCAACACTGCACCTGTTCATTCTGTCCAACATATTGGAATCCACTGGGAAGACTTAGCCCCTCCAGTCTGCAGCTCGAACCTTTTCCTTCCCCAAACTCAAAGACCATTGAAAATAAATACAGCTTAGGTCTCTTGAAGATGCTAAAACTGCTATTTTGTTTTGGTGTGAGAGTAGAATTCTTCAGGAATGGCCTCAACCCCAAATCCATGGCTGACAAGTTGACCCTGACTTATAGTTACCTCTGTGGAACCTAAGGTTTCTTTCATTCTTATTTTTAGCTCTGGTTTTTTGTTTTGTTTTGTTTTTTTGGAATTAGGAATTTAAAAAATTCAGCTGGGGTAGTGGAGTGGTATATTTCAGACCATCATTATTCAATCATTAAATATTCAACAGCTCAAACCGCCTATCCTATCCTCGCTGCACTCCTGATTTCTCTTCTGCCTGGTGTGGATTTCTTTCCTCCCTTTCACACAGGCCAGCTCTTCTCAACAGTCTTGTTCATTACTTCATGCGTACTCTTGTCCTCCCTCCCTTGGGAACCCCCAACGTCTGTTGCCTTTTCTATGGAAGCCTTGACCTCGGTTTGTTCCCTCCTAGAAGTGGTCTCGTACAATATTTTTTCTTCTGTGATTAAGTAGCTTCACTCACCAGCACTTGTTTGTCAGTTTGTCATCCTGCAGTGGGGCTTGTGTGCTGCTTGATACTGGTGTCTCTGGTCTTGATGCTGATGTCTCTGTCATGAAGCTATGTCTCTGGGATTTCAAGTGCCAGTAGGAACACCCAAAGTGAACAGGCTTCAGGTCATCGAAGGTCAAAATGGATCGATATCAAAGAGACTCTGAAACTTGCTTTTAATAATAGACAAGCTACAGCAAATTAAAGAAAGGATGCAATTAAGGAGCTAAACAAAAACTTTCAAAGGGCAGCTCAAGAAGACAAAGAATAATATTATAATGAAATGTGTAAAGACCTAGAATTAGTAAACCCAAATAGACGAACATGCTCAACATATCTGAAACTGAACAAAATCAAGAAAAATTCAACCTCAAGTGACAATTTTTAAAGATTACAGAGATAAAATATTGAATGATGCGGGAAGCATCATTGAAAGAAGGAGGAAATTAGTGATGTTCCATGATTTCAGGAGGCAGCATATGAGCAAGAACAAATGGTGCTGAAGGAAGATGTTCAAAATTCATTGAACGCATTCGCCGAAAGCGAGGCTTCAGGAATTGAAGGAAGGGGTACCCATTGAAATGTTTCGGAAGGTTAAAGAAGCACTGGACGTTTCGCTTATCTACACCCTGAAAGTTGGAAGTCAGCTACTTGGAAAACCGTCTGGAAGAAACACATATTTGTGACCATTCCAAAAACGGTGACCTAATATAGAAGGATGTTATTGAAATTGCACACAAGTAAAATTTACTGAAGACCATCCAACACCAACTGCAGCAGTACCTTGGCAAGGAACTGGCAGAAGTTCAGGCCAGATTCAGAAGAGGAAATGAAACAAGGAATATCATTGCTTACGTCAGATGGATCTGGCTCAAGGCAGAAAATATCAGAAAGATGTTTTCTTGTGTTTCGATGATTATGCAAAGGCATGCAACTGTGTGAACCATAATCAACTGTGGAAAACCTTGACAAGAAGAGGAATTCCAAAACATGTTATTGTGCTCATTGAGTGGATCAAGAAGCAATTTTGTGAGCAGAACAAGGTAATACTGCATGGTTTGATATTAGAGAAGTTGTGCATCAGGGTTGTATCCTCTCACCATATATATTTTTTAATCATTTTATTGGGGGCTCACACAGCTCTTATCACAATCCCTACATACACACACTGTGTCAAGCACATTTGTATATATGTTACCATCACCATTTTCAAATCATTTTCTTTGAACTTGAGCCCTTGGAATCAACTCATTTTCCTCCTCCCCCACCCTCCTTCCCTCATGAACCCTTGATAATTTATAAATTATTATCCATGTCTTCTACCAACTGCTCTCTTCACCCACTTTTCTGTTATCTGTCCCCCTGGGAGGGGGTTATACATAGATAATTATGATTGGCCCCCATTTCTCCCCCCCCCTCCCCCCCCACCTTCCTTTTCCCCTCCTGGTATCACTACTGTCATTATTGTTCCTGAGGACTTAATGTGTCCTGGATTTCCTGTGTTTCCAACTCTTATTTGTATAAGTGTACATGCTGTGGTCTAGCCAGATATGTAAGGTAGAATTAGGGTCATGATAGTGGGATAGGGCAGAGGAACCTTTAAAGAACTAGAGGAAAGGTGTGTTTCAACAGTGTTATACTGTACCCTGGCTGGCTCATTTCTTCCTTGTGAATCTTCTGTAAGGGGATGTCTAATTATCTACAGATGGGCTTTGAATCTCCTCTATGCTCTCCCCTACATTAACTTTGATTTTTTCCCCCTGGGTCTTTGATGTCTGACACCTGATGCAATTGATACCTAATGATCACACAGGCTGGTGTGCTTCTTCCATGTGGGCTTTATTGCTCTCAGCTAGATAGCTGCTTATTTATCTTCAAGCCTTTAAGACCCCAAATGCTATATCTTTTGATAGCTAGACACCATCAGCTTTCTCCACCACATTTTCTTGTGTACCCACTTTGTTTTTTCAGCAATCATGTAGGGAAGGTGAGCATCACAGAATGCCGGGTTATTAGAACAAAGTGTTCTTGCATTGAGGGAGTGCTTGAGTATAGGGCCAATATCCATCTGCTAATTTAATACTTAACATATAAATATATGTACAGATATCTATTTACCTATTGTTATATATAAATATATTTACATATGTACATGCCTGTATTTAGACCTCTATAAATATCTTTTGCCTCCTAGTTCTTTCCTCTATTTCTTTTTACTTTCCTCTTTTCCTACTAGCATGTTCATCCTTCATTCGAGTTTTAGCATTTTCTCTCGACTACATTGCCTTTGATCAAACCCCACCAGGCATCTGTATTTTGATCAAAGGATCAGAGAAGATGGGTGATATAAAAATTAAGGTAGCATTAACATTGGAGGAAGGCTCATTAACAACCTTCAGCATGCAGATGACACTACCTTGCTTGCTGAAAGTAAGGAAATTGAAGCACTTATGATAAAGATCAAGGATTGTAGCCTTCAAGTGGATTATAATTCAAGGCAAGGGAGACTAAAATCCTCACAACTGTACCAATACATAGCACCATGATAAATGGAGAAAAGTTTGATCTTGTGAAATATTTTCTCTTAATTAGATTTGCAATCAATGCTCATGGAAGCAGCAGTCAAGGAACAAAAATCTTATTCCATTAGGTAAATCTGTTGTATAAAACTTCTTTAGAGTATTGAAGAGCAAGGATGTTCGTTTGAGGACTACGAGGGGGTACCCAAAAAAACTGTAATATTTTTTTCAAAGCTTTGTATTCAACTTTTTTTAACAAAACAACCTCATCACCTTCAAAGCACACTCCATTTACATTTGTCAAATCTGCAATTTCATTTTTGGAAATGTTTTTCAAACTCATCTGTTTGATGGCTGACAGCACCTCCCTCGTTTTTCTCTTCACCTCTTCTATGTTGTCAAATCACTGTCCTTTCATGTCCCTCTTCATTTGCGGAAATCAAACAAATTGCACAGAGTGAAGTTACATAAGGTGAGTTGGATAAGAGAGGCCTGCTGCTTTTTGCCAAAAACTGGTGCACTGAGATGCTGTGTGAGCAGGTGCATTGTGATGGTGGCAAAACCAGTCCTGTCTGCCACAAATCAGGCCTTTTTTTTATCATACTCTGTTATGCAATCTTTTCAGAACCCCTAAGTAGAAAGCTTGATTAACAGTCTGACCTGGTGGAATGAACTCCAAATGCACTACTATTTGACATTTTCATCCATTAGGGAAGTTGACAGACTTCCAGAATGAGGTTTTTTAATCAATTGACATTTCACATTTTTGAAACTAGAAAACTCATACACTTGAGTTTTTCTCATAGTGCTGTCCTTGTAAGCTGTGTTAAAGATCACAACAATTTCTACGGCATTTGTCCCAGGCAGGCAACAAAACTTCACAGCTGCTTGCTGTTCTCTTAAATGGACCATCACAAAAAAACAGGGTTGAAGGAAAACGCAATTAAGGAAAAAATCAACGGCAACAAAAAAAAAACTCCCAAGGGAAGCCAACAGGCAACAAACTAACCAAGTGGTTTAAGCCTGCCCAAGGCAAAAAAATGCATACTATAAAAACTCTGCTCTGCCCAAGGCAATTCCATTTTAGGGGGGTAGCCCCTCATGATGTGCCTGACCCAACCCATGGTATTTTCCATTGCATCATATGCATCTAAAAGTTGGGCATTGAATAAGGAAGACCATAGAAGAACTGAAGCATTTGAATTGTGGTACCAGAGAAGAATATTGAAAGTATGATCAACTATTAAAAGGACAAACATATCTGGATTGGAAGAAGTAAAGCCAAAGTGCTTCTTAGAGGCAAGATTGGTAAGAGTTCATCTTACATAACTTGGACATGAAAGACCAGTCCCTGGAGAAGAATATCATGTTTTGTAAAGTGGAAGTGCAGTGAAGAAGAGGAAGACCCTCAGCAAGATGGAATGACACCATGGCTGTATCAATGGGCTCAGACATAAGAACAATTCTGAGGACAGCACAGGACTGTGCAGTGTTTTGTTTTGCTGAGCTATGTGTTGCAGCCTACTCAATGGCACCTAAAAAGAACAACTTCATTGAGCTTAAAGTTTTAAGGATCCATTAATGTCTTGAGTTGCTTCCTGGTTCCATCATTGGTTTCAATGATGCACAGCATTTCATTTTATGTGTGCAGCGAAGTTTACTTATGCATTTCTCTAATGATGGACATTTTAACTTTTCCAACTCTTTGCTATTGTGAACATTACTGTGATGAACACAGAAGTGCATATGTCTTTTTGTGGTATAGCTTTTATTTCTTTAGGTTATATACCCAGAAAAGCTATTGCTGGATCTTAAGAGATTTCTAGTGCTAATTTCTTTGTATAGCATCATATTGCTTTCCATAATGGCTGCACATGTTTATAGACCCACCAGCTGTGTATAAGATATTCAATATCTCTACACCTTCTCCTTGTTATTAAAATTGGGCTGTTCTTGTCTGTGTAAGGTACTATCACATAGTTGTTTTGATTTTCTTCTCCTAGATAATTAATGATTGCAAGAATTTTTGTCATATCTATTAGACATTTGAATGTTATTTTGGATGAACTTTCTGTTGGTGTCCTTTACTTGCTTTTTAACCAGATTATTATCATTTATTCTTACTGAGATATTGTAGTTTTCTGTAGATTTGAGAGAGTAGTCTAAATATTTTAATGTCATTGCTGAAGACTTTTTCCTAGTCTGTTGGTTCTCTACACACTCTTTTGATGAAATATTTTGATGTACATAAATGCCTTAGTTTTAGAATGTGCTAATCACCCATTTTGTCTTTTACTGTGTATGCATCTTTTAAAAATATATTTGATAGTGGGTTTATTCCCCTGAATAGGGACCTTAAGTTTATCGCTGCTTTTTGTTTGTTTGTTTTGTCATTGGTAATCTTGATTGTGCTGGGATTTACATTCAATTTTTTTATTCATCTTGAATTTGTTTTTGTACCTGGGGTGAAGTAGGGGTCTTGCTTAATTTTTCTGAAAATAGAGATACCATTTTGCAAAGATTATTTTTTGAAGATACTATTATTTTCCCATTTAATGATTTTTAGCTTTTTGTTGAAAGTTAGATGTATGTAGGAGGATTAATTTATTTCTGCATTTTCAATTATGGTACACTAATCTAGGTACCTATCATTTTACCAGTACCAGTCTGTTCTGACTACTGGTGCTAGTTTTTGACTACAAGAGCTATTTTGAGGTCAGGTAGTGATATTCCTATTTTGTATTTGTAATTCTCTGCTTATCTTGAGTCTCATTCATCTCCTTATACCATTAGCAATTGTTGTGCTTTTAGAGGCCATAGAGTGGATTTCCACTCAGAGTGACCCTAAGCACAAAGAATGAAGGGTTTCCCAGTTGTGTGCCATCCTCACAATCCTTGTTGTCATGCTTGAACCCACAATGACAACCTCTACGTCAGTCCATCGCATAGACGGTTTTCCTCTTTTTCACTGACCCTCTGCTTTGCCAAGGAAGGTATCCTTTTCCAGGGACTGGTCTCTGTGATAATATGTTCTTGAGATGAGGTCTCGCCATCCTCACGGCTAAAGAGTATTTCGGTTATATTTCATCCAAGACATATTTTTTTTGTTCTTTTGGTAGTCCCACACCAGCAGCATAGTTCAAATACATTGATTCTCCTTCAGTCTTCCTTATTAAACGTCCAACTTCAGGCATATGTATACTCAAAGTTACATTCTTGTTGTTCAACCCTTTTGTTTTTCTTATTTTATTAGGGACTCACACAACTCTTCTCACAATGCATACATACATCAATTGTGTAAAGCGCATTTGTACA
>NW_022104341.1:42694595-42705323 GCF_000313985.2 Echinops telfairi
GGTTTGTTGTTGTTGCTGTTTTGTTGTACATTGTTGCTTGGTTTTGCTCTGTCTTGTTTTTGTGCATGTTGTTGTCTCCGCAGGTCTGTCTGGATGGGATAGGCTGGATGAACAATCTGGAGGAGAAAACAATGGGATATTCAACACTTTTAAGAGATCTTGTGCAGCAGATTTAACCAATGTAATACATCATTTTTATTAGTTCATATCTCTTTTTATTCTTTAAAATATGAAGTTGGGTTCTGAATTGGAATTCCAATACAATTATAGATTGCTTCATACAGAATTGACATTTTTACAATGTAAAGCCTTCCTATCCATGAACATAAAATTGTCTTCCATTTATTATTCTCTTTTGGTACTGTTCTATTATATATATAATATATAGTCTCTGGTTGGGTTTATCCCTAAGCATTTCATCTTTGCTGTGGCTTATTTAAATGGTATTGTGTTCTTGATGTCTTTTTCAGAGCTCTCTTCATTAGTATACAGGAATCAGAAAGATTAGTATATATAAATCATATATGCTGCCACATCCCCAAATCCTTTGATTGCTTCCAATATTTTTTGTGTGTGGATTCTTTGGAGTTTCCTGTGTACAAAATCATATCACCTGCAAATAGGAAGAGCTTCATTTACTCTTTGCCCCTTTGGATTCATTTTCTTTGCTTTTGTTGTCTAATGATTCTACTAACAATTCTCTACATCTTATTTACATGCTCCTTTCACACAGTCATTCATTGTGAGTTAAAAAAAGCTGTGACTGGTAGAGACATACCAAGTAATTTTACTTTACATAATCAAGTATTTTGATAAATAGCTAGTAATGTGATAGATCACCAAGGTCTTTGCTATTTGGCATCAAATTAGAATCTAAAATGACATTGGTTTTTCTGAAAGGAAATTGTACACATTTTAATCCAGGTCAAGTTGAACTGTATTTTATGCCTTAGAAAGTAGAGCATTTCTTTACTTTTTCTTCCTTGGAAAAAGGTTATTTCAAAACTATTATTAATTTATTAGTACAAACCTTGCTAATTTCCCCAAGGTTCTTAGAATTTGAGAGCACATCTTTGAGGCTTCTAAAGTGCAATTATTGGAAAATGAATAAAAAGCTTAAATTGGAATAAATGTAATAATCTTTATTTGACTTTTTCTAATATCAAAATCAATCCAAAGAGAATAGTTTTTCCTTGTAAAGACCTTAAAATGAAAATATACCTAACTCCCAGCTTAGTGTCCTTATATATATATACTTTTTGTGTGTCTCTAATTCATTGACATCAGATTTGTGGGATGTATACAAAGACTAGATGAAATTTCATCCTGATTTTTAACTCTGTTTGGACCAAATGAGCACAAAATCTCCAACTCTGCTGACCTGGGCTGAACTGTAACTGAGTATGTGGACTCTGGATTCTGAAATACATGTGAGTCTTGATGATGTAGCAGTTATGTGTTGGGCTGCTAACCTGAAAGTCAATAGTTCAAAACCACCAGATGCTCTGTGGTGGAAAGATGAGGCAGAATGAGCCCTCCTTTGCCCCTCAGATGCAGTTTCACTGGGTTCTGTAGGGTCTCCATGAGTCAGAATCTACTCAATGACAGTGTTTGGATTTTCAGTACCCACGTAAGAGTAATGAGACTGACATTCTTGCAAAAAGAAAAAGTGTGGTAAGAAATCAGATGTAACATTTTATGCCTTTTTATGTGCTTCATAGAGGGGATAGAATTTCAAGTTGGAGTAATAAAAGACTTGCAGAAAGTGAAAACTGATTGGGAAAAGCCCACATACCCTTTTATTGGCAAAATGACAAGAAAGTGATGAGCCCACACTTTAAAACATTTTGTCTCATTTAACATCTCACTTTAATTTACATGTTAAATTAGAATTAGGCCTAAACAATACGATGGGACTGTGGTTGTCATTGTTGTTGACTTTGTTTTCTTTTCCTATTTTCCATAGAATCTCACAAGATTTCTCCTTTAACTCCCCAAGAACAAGATGTAGCTCACAACTAGATGGTCTGTGTGTGTGTGTGTGTGTGTGTGTGTGTTTTCTGTAAATGTGTGATGGCATAAATATTAGGAAGGGACTTTTAATGAAAGCAATATAAAGGAGTGGTCAAAGTGGTTTTTGTTTTCACTTTTGCTCACTTGAAATTTCTTTATAACTCATAAAATATCTACCAACTAGTGCAGTTCTTATATTGTAACTTCTTAAAAGCATTATATTACCCCTTCACTTGTTTCAGAACTGATTCTCTATGTCAGGTGTGGGAACATTTGCCTTGCAGGCTGTATAAGGCCCACAGTATCTTCAGTCCTAGCTAACACCAAATGCCTCACCACAGAGAAGCAGTCACAGCCATCACATTAAAGGTGAGTTCATTAAATGTTTGGCCAGTGTGGCCTGTGAATGATGTTACAAATATCCAAATGACCTTTGGCAGAAAAAGGTTTCCCACCCTGATACAGGGCTGTGTTAGTAAATATTTTGTACCTGAAAGGTTAGACGGTGCCACCAGTGAAATGTCTCAATTAGAGGCAAAGGCCAAGTTAAACAAAGAAACATCAACATACTTTGCTCTATTTGAAAAGGAGCCCTTGTGGTACAATGCTTCAGGTATTGGTTGCTAACAGAAAAATAGATAGTTTAGACCCCTGAGAAGCTCTCTGAACAAAGGAAAGTCACACTATTCTCATAATGGTTACAGCCCAGAAAACCCCATGAAGCTATAATTGATATAGGGTTGATAGAATGTTGCTATCAGTCAGAACTGACAGCACAAATTGAAAGGGCTCAAAACATCAACATACATTTGATAAATATATTTCCAAGTATTTGTCATAGGTAGGAAATTGAACTACTGAATTATGTTATATGCAGCTAATTATATGCTATCATCGGGTTGATTCTGACTCATAACATAACAATCTATATGTAGAATTTTGGAGGCTGTAAATCTTTATAAGAGTAAGAAGAGCATCATCCTTCCTCTTGTGGCTTTGAATCACTCACCTTGCACTTAACAGTCCAATGCTTACTCGAAGTATCACCAGTGGCTCATTATAGGAAAAGTAATTTTGTACAATTACATAACCAGGACATCTAAAGAATGCAATGCTTATCCTCTTCAGACTTTAGGACATTTTTGACAACATAGAGAATACTATCATATAAACTTTCAAGTAATTATATTTCTATTAATCAATTTTAACATAATACAAAATGCTAGAATTCATGACTTGAGCATGCAGATTTATTCTTACTAAAAAGAAAATCAATTTTTATATCAAAAATGAACATTCGTTTTAGTAAATTAATGAGACAATTTATAAGAAATGGAATATACTTTTTCACACTTCCTAGGCTAAGGAGAAATAAAGCTATGGTCCTGTGTACCCTTTGGATATTCAGTTTCTTTGAATTTGGCATTTATACAAATGACTTGAACTATAAAGGTTATGTACTATAAAATTTATATCTAAATGTTTGGAAATTTAAGATTTCAAAATCATTGTAATGCCTTCTGGATGAGGTTCCTACAAACATTTTTGAACTATAATATTAAACATTATCAAGAATGATATGTGTCTGTAAGTTTAGATTAGAAGATGAAAATGCTAAAGTGATGCTTTCTTTGTTGTTATATTGCATTTGAAAATAAACGTCTTGAATGGCACAGAAAGAACAACAGATTCATAGCTAAATTACCCATTTAAGTGAAAAATGGCTCAGCTAAACAATAAACCTGACTAATATTAAGTTTTATTGCAATTTAAAGTCAATTGACAAAATCATTATCAATGAGTGGTTGCTTTACAGAATGGCTTTTACCCTCTAAATATGTTTGCACTCTATTGAAACATTTCTCATGTGTTTACTAAATAGACTACCTTTTCTTTTTACCTTTTCTGCATTGTGTATAGTATGAACTAACTTCATGTTTTTCACACCTATTTTATTTTCTCTTTATAATCTCTATGTTCAACTTCATTTATTTTCAGGCTTTAGAATCAGTAGAAAACAAATGCCTAAAAAACAACTTGCCTGATTTGCTATTATGTAGAAGTAATAAAAGTTCCTTAATTGTAAGTCTGCAGCCTCTGAACAATAATTCTTAAATATTAGAGTACTTGCAAACAAATAAGGGAAAATAAAAGATATAAATCATTTACCTTAATTTATTTGAATATATTTGGTTAGTAAATCTAAAAAAATAAATAAGTGTACAAGTCCTTCAAAAATTCGAACTTGATTGTGTTTGCGAGTCCCTAGATGGTGCAAATGGTTAAGGCGTTCGGCAGATAATTAAAGGGTTGAAAGTTTGAATCAACGCAGAAGTGTCTCCAAATAAAGCCTGGATGTCAACCTCTGATAATTGAGTAATGGACACTTTGTGGAGCGAACTTCCACTGCGGCACATTGGGCACACTGTGAGTGGAAGATGACTGGATGGAAATTGGTTTGGTTATTATATTTAATATGTGTTCAGTTGCCTTAAAAAATGGCAAACAAATTAAGTTCAGAGCATAGCTTTGCTTTTCCTTAACCAATAAATTGTTAACAATTAAATATACTTTTCTTATAAATCATCTTATTAATTTACTGAAAAAGTTTGGTTTTGATACAACTTGATTTTCTTTAGAATGAATAATGCACACTATATGGATCTGTTAAAATACACATTATCTTGTTCTTATACATTCCATGAATATTTATAAATTGCGACTAAAAATTGACTTTGCAAAATGAATCTTTTTCAGCATGCAAGGTTGTGTCATCTGCATATCACAGACTGAAAACAAGCCTACCTCCCATCCTGATGCCACGTTCTTCTTCTTACAACACAGCTCCTCTGATAATTTGCTTTGCATACAGACTGAATAAGTATGGTCAGAGGATACAACTGTGATGCACACCTTCCTTGACTTTAAAGAACACAGTATCCCCTTCTTCTGTTCACACAACTGCCACTCTATCCTTGTACAGTTCTATGTAGCACAAGAAGTGATCAGAAATTCCCATTTTTTCTCAAGGTTATGCATTGTTTGTTATTATCCAGAAAGAAAAATGCCTTCGCCAATAAAACCCAAGTAAACATCTTTCTGGTATTCTCTGTTTTCAACCCAAGATCCATCTGACCTTAACAATGATATCCCTCATTCCGTGTCCTCTTCTGAATCCAACATGATCTTCTGGCATCACCCTGTCCATATTCTGCTGCAGCAGTTGTTGGATGAGCTTCAGCAAAATTTTACTTGCATGTGATATCATTGATATTGTTCCATAGTTTGAGCATTCTATAGGGTCACTTTTCTGTGGAATGGGCACAAATATGGCTCTCTTCCAGTTAGTTGGCCCAATTGTCTGTCTTCCAAAGATGGTAGAATTTTTCAACTTTGACATAACTAGCTTTAGTGGTTGGTACATACATTTTGATAATAGTTTTGTGTTAGTCTGGGTGGACTAGAGAAACAAATTCATAGACACTCATGTGTACAAGAAAGAGTTTTATATAAAAGAACAATTGGTCTTTTATGTTAAGAAAATATCCCAGCCCAGTCCAGGTCAAGTTAATAAGTCTGATATTAGCCCATATGTCTGATACCAATCTATACATTCCTTTTCAGACTCACACAACACATGAAATGATGCCAAATGCCAGAAGATCACCGGCCAGTGGGTGGAAAGTCTCCTGGATCCAGTGGCAGTGAATGCATCTCAGCGCTGGCAGGGGTCTCCACGTGGCTCCTTCAGCTTCAGGGTTCTAGCATAGCTCCATGTCTTATCAACAGGAATGTCTCACAGGGAGTGAGCGTGTGTCCCACCTACAGCAAACTATTTATCCTTCTAGTGCCTCCAAATGAGATAATGAAGCTGCAACCTGATTGACAGGCTAAACACCGCCCCTTTACTCTTGAATCTCAAATTGACAACAGATAATGTAACCACCATAGTTTTATTGATTGTATTTCCTTGTATATGGATAATCATTTTTCTATCATAGACACCATCGCACTTTAAGATAAACCTTGAAATCCCCTTTTTGATGATGAATGTACCACATATACTTGAGTATAAGCCGACCCGAATATCATCCAAGGCACTAATTTTACCACGAAAACTGCATTAAAAATGTGCTGCAAACTTGACTTATCTGTGTGTATATACAGTAAACACCATTCCTTTTAGTTGTGTCATTTATTTCATAAGATTTTATGATTCAAAATGTCCAATTCCAGTTCATTTCTATGCCCAGGATACCAGTCTTTATGTGCTCTATTTCATTTTTAATGACTTCCAACTTTTCTAGATTCATTCTTCATACAATCCAAATTCTGATAATTTATTGTTTGCAACTGACTGTTCTCATTTTGAGTCATGCCCCCATCAGCCAATGAAGGTCTTGCGGCTTTATGTCTGCAAGCTCCACTCCTTCTGAGGCCATTTTGAGCAGGCAGCACTTCCTCAGTCACATTTTGGTTACCTTCCAACCTGACAGGTTCATCCTCCAGCACTAACTCTGACACTATTTTGCTTCTGCACGTTAGATTTTCAAACTGGAAGTGTGTTGATGTTTTATATAGAGTTGTGAGTCACTAATTCTTTATAAGTAGATAGCTTATTCCTTCTGCATGGTCTGTTCTTAGTCTTGAAGATCTGCGGACACCTGTTCACTTTGGGTGATCCTGACAATATTTGGAATATGAAAAATATAATTCTCAGCATCACAGCAACACACAAGTTACCACAGGATGACAAAGTGATAGACAAGTGGTGAAGCATCTATATCTAGGAGTTTAAAAATATAAGATATGCATGTGAACACATAGTTACTGTCCAGCACATTTTCTTTTCTTTTCTGTTTAATTCATCAAGTGTTTATTGAAGCCCTAACAGCATCTGTCCTAGACTATAGAGATGCAAAAAGTGCAAAATGATTCTGTCTTCATGGATTTTTACAGTTTTAATGATTATTGGAAGAGTTCAGAAATAAAACTCACATAAATAAATAGGTAATTAGAAGCTGTGTCAAACAGTATGTAGGATCTACAGATGGTATAATGAGTAGATTCACTGGAGGGTGCACAGTTAGCTCTCTGTTGCTAACTGAGAAGTCAAATGTGTAAGTTACACAGAAGCACCTTCAAAGAAATTTCTGGAGCTCTACCTTAAAAAAAAAGTAAACAAATGAACACTTCTACTTTTTCACACATGGAATTAGGATAACTCAGGATTGATACAAAGACCATTGTTACCAATATATTTACTTCTAATGGTTTGATTTCACCTGAAAATTAAAAATGTATGAGGAATAAATTGGGGGTATGAAATGAAGAATTTAAAACTACCTGTAGTGGGAAAATGGCGAAAATAGTAGTCCGCAATGGTTCCAGTCTGTGAATAATCAAAGGTTTATAAGAGAACAACTAAAAACATATAGATAAAAAGAAAAGATATACCTTGGCTCATTTTATGCATGGAAATTTTGGTTTTAAATCTCTGCTTCATTAATTAAATTGATCTTTGTTTCCATTCCATACACTTATATGTAATAGTGAATAAAATATACCAATTGTAATAATTTGTTTAGGTAATTGAAATCAATTTTCAATGACATTTTAAATTAATGAAGTGTGAATAATTTATAAAAGTTTGACAAATGTGCCCAAATAATCACGTCAAGTAAATAGAAATGCTTCTGGATTTTCCCAAATTGTAGAAAGTTTTGTGACTAGAACTCATAGTAAAGTTTGAAAACCTAATATGGAATGAGAAAAATGTGGAAAGATAAATAAAATTATTGTAGAGAAAGAATCCTCCCTCCTAAAATGTACCACGGAGAAGAGTGAGCCCAACTAAACATAGTAAATGTAGTAAAAGCGACTTGCAGAAAACCAATCCCTAGTCTCTTAATCCTAGCTGGATTCTCTACAACTGCCATGCAGACCTTGAAGGTTCCTAGAAGGGACATTTGGTGAAGAAAAAATGTTTTCATTTTCTAATAACGGTAAGATATATTTGTTTTAAACAAATTAAAGAAATTTTGTACTGAAGGATTTCTCAGAATCTTTAATATGCCGGTTAAATTAGCATGTACATGCTTAATTGACCTCACATGCATTTTATAAAGAACAATTTCCACATTTTAAGTGATACTAAAATGCCTTAGAATAAATCATTTTAGGGAAAAACACTTCAAATTATTTCTTCTAATGAAGAATTTTTCTTCTGGAAAACTTCTGTGTAGATCTCTAAATAAAACTTGTATCATAAAATTTTGCTGCTCAGCAAATATTCCCTTGTCTTTATATTCCTGTACCATGATGTTTTATCCTCTCAGTCCACCTTATGGTAGTATAAAGTCATTGGACGGTGTGGCCACTGAATTCCGAATGAAAGCAATAGTTTCAATTTCAACTTCCATAATTTAATTGTAAGTATGAAACTCTATATTAAAAAATGGTTTCTTCTACTGTGTTGTCCAAACCCATTGGAGATGGTGCTTTATTAGCTTAAGTCACTGAAAGATTTGAATGATTGTGATGAGCAGAGTCTCCCTGATTAGTGGTGGATATATATATATTAAAGAAATAAACCTATGTTCTTTTAACCCACTTATCTGTGGAGGGCATTTTTTTACAGTACAATAATCTAGCTTATTCTGACTGGCATAGAACTATAGGTGAACTGTTAAGCATAATACTGACATAATTTTTAATATAACCACTGATTTAAAACTAAGAAAAAGCATAGTGCTCCCATGCTCCCTTTTTCCTGATAATATAAAAATCTCCCTCTCCAATTCTCTCACATTTTCTACATTAAGAATTGTAATGTATCTACTCATTGACCATTTGTCTTATTACATGTCTCAGGTGAGTGGTACCTAGAACCTTCAAGGTGAAATTCTGTGAAGGATTTACTGGTTAAAATCAGCCTTGCATATGTTGTGGGGCCCTATTATGTTGACTAATTAATTGTATTAGCATGGATGCTCTCTAAAAATAAGTATCCCAATTAAAACTGACCAAACAATACCGAGTACATTTAAATGGTTATTTACTGTTCAAATGATTGGAAGTGTGAGTCCCCACCTGGAGACGCTCAGAAGAAGAATGCAGTGAACTACCGCTCTGCACTTTGTGCACGAGGTCACCACACCTCCACCAACGCCACAGGAACGGGCCTCATACATAGAATTGACAGATACAATGAATAAGATAAGTAACGGCTACATCGTTACAACTCATAATGATGGCTGCTAAATAAAAGATTGATTTTCATAATGACAATTTGGGGAGTGATAGGAATATTCAGACATGGAAAATACATACAATTAAATATCAGAATCTTTGATTTTTTTCTTTTAAATTTGTGTTATGTTATCAAGATTTGTTTTTAGAGAAATTTTGTCCATCCCAAATATATACAAATATTATTACCCTTAATATATAGCAGAAAGGGAAAAGACTAATATATATACCTCTACATTATCCAACTTCAAAACCTATTAAATAACTATGGTAGTCAAAACTGCCTGATCCTGGTACAATGATAAGTGCATAGACCAATGGAAAAGAGTAGAAAACCCAGAAATAAACTCGTCTACCTACAGACAAGTAATCTTCAACTAACAGTCAAAAGATGTTAATAGGGAAAAGACAGTCTCTTTAAAAAAAAAAAAATGGTGCAGCAAAATTAGATTTCCATCTGCTAGAGAATGAAAAAAGACCCAAACAACAGGACCCTGTGTACAAAAATGAACTCAAGATGGATCAAAGTCCTAAATGTAAATTCTAGGGCTGAAACTATCATCGATGAGGAGGTAGGACAAACTTAAGGGCCCTATAATAGTGCATAGACATATTATCAAGTATAACAAAGGAAGCACACAGTGGCAGATAAAAATACATGATTAGGACCCATTAAAAACATCGAACTTAACTGGAGGACATGACTAGAAGTCAAAAATCAGAACTTGATCTATTTATTGGTTTTTCTTTCTTTTTTTAATTAAAAATTTTTTTCTGTTTCATTTTCTTTTTTAAAAAATTAAATAATTCTTTTTCTGGGTCATTGGTTTTCTTTTTTGTTGTCATAATTGTGTTCTCTTTTTTTCCTTTTATCTTGCTATGCCTTGTTTTTTGGTGCATATTATTATCTCTGTAGATCTATCTAGATAAGATAGGTTGGATGAACAGTCTGGAGGAGAAAACAATGGGACTGTTGGTTCTGGGGAACATGAGTTGGCGAGGAGGGGGAAAGGAGGTGGTGTTGATCAACCCGGGGACAAGGGAGCAACAAGTGATCCAAAATTGGTGGCAAGGAGGGTGTGAGAGGTTTGATAGGGATTCAGCAAGGGCAATGTAACTGAGAGAAATTACTGAAACCAAAATGAAAGATGAGCATGATAGTTGGGCAAGAGGAAAGTAAATGGAAATAAAGGAAAGAACTAGGAGGCAAAGGGCATATATAGAGGTCAAAATACAGGCATGTACATATGTAAATATATTTATATAGGATGGTAGGGAAATAGATCTATGTGCATATATTTATAAGTTTAATATTAAGGCAGCAGATAGACATTGGACCTCCACTCAAATACTTACTCCATGAAAAAACACATTGTTCTATTAAATTGACATTCCATGATGCATACCTTCCCAACACGATCACTGAAGACAAATATGTGCACAAGCAAATGTGGTGAAGAAAGC
>NW_022104341.1:42706156-42711999 GCF_000313985.2 Echinops telfairi
TGTATAAGCCCCCGATAAAATGATTTACAAAAAAATAAGATACTATTTCCATCAAAAACTTCATCAGAAGGATAAAAACAGAGCCCAAGAACTGGAAAAAAGCTTTAGCAATGGTCAAGGGACAACTCCAAAATCTATAGAATTCTACATGACTAAATGAAAATAATATTATAATTTTTAAAGTGAGCAAAATATGAACACACAATTCAGCCCAAATGACCTTCAAATGGCCATGAAACACATTGGAAACATTCTCATGATCACTAGCCATCCAGGAGCTGTAGAGAAAAACAATAATGAGATATCATACATCAACAATGACCAACCTAAACTCACTGCTAATGAGTGAATTCAAACAGGGTTTGAACCCACCATGTGGGTTTCTGAAAGTGTAACTCTTTACCGAAGTAGTAAGCCTCCTTTTAATCCCATTAAGAGGCTGGTGCCTTCAAATGGCTGATCTGTTGGATAACAGAAAATAACAAAGGGCGAAGAGGCCAAGGACAAAAATGGAAGATTCATATCCTGTTGGTGAGGCTGCCATCCTGCAAAACCCATGTGGAAAGTGATATGGCACATTCCAAAACAAACAGGAGCAGAGATTCCCTACTGCCCAGCATGCTGCCCTGTGAGCTGTCAATAAATGCATATGGCTGGGTTAAGGAACTATTTTTCTGACATTTAGATATTTATAAGATCATATGTGGTCAATTACCAACTTCCAAATCTGTCTGCTATATTTGGTGGGACATTCCATGCACTCATCTCTAAGGTGATCGCTGGAACTTGGTGAAGCATGGGAAGTGAGCAGGCAGTGGTGATTCAAGAGCCTTACACGGCCCATAGGCCCTACGTTTGCAACTCCTGGTTTGTGGAATCACAAACTTTGTGGAATCACAAACTTCCATATTTTGATGTTTTAAAAAATGTTCTCACATATAGTTAACATTTTCTGTAAAAATGTTCAATTAGTTCCTATTGCTTTCATTAAAAAGACCACAAAAAAGCTGCTTGAGAAAAATAAAATTATTTTATTATAATTCTACAAAGTGTTGTCATACTATGTTCCTTTCTTGGGGTTCTAAGGGAAAACTGGCCCCTTCCTCATTAAGTTGTACACAGAATTTAGATCCTTATGCGGATGGAGGTTCGTTTTTCTAATTATATGTTTAGAGCTCATCGTATCTAGATGTTACGTGCGCTCCTTGCTCCATGACCCTTCCCTTTATTTCCAAAGTCAATATCAAAGTACAGAGTCCTCGTATTCGGCATCTATTCGGTCAATACATTTCTTTCTTCTTATTATTATTCTCTTCCTTTATAGGCCAATCTGATTAATTTGAAACCTCCTTAATAACATAGGATAAATCAACATCAGAGTCACTGGCATTAAGCCATATCTGATTTATGGCAATCTCATGGTAAACAGTAGCCTGCTCTGTAGGACCCACTTGATTTTGAATTTTTCATCAATAGATTACCCAGTTTTCTTCCAATAATGCTGATGGATGATTTGAACTGCCAAGTTTTAGGTTAGCAGCCAATCACCAATGACTTGTGGTACTCAAGGTCCTAAAGTAGGGAAATTCTCTTATTTAAAGACCACCGGCTTTAATTCCAGCGCTCTGTATTCCCATAAACAATTACAGCCTTGGAAACCCACAGAGGACATTCTCCCCTGTCCCACAGGGTCACAATGCATCAGAATCAACCCAATGGCAGTGAGTTTTCTTTCTTTTCTTTATATTTTTGGGCCTAAGTCCATCTACAGAATGGAAGCTATGGAATGTAAGATATTCATATATGTTCCAGAATTGGGATATGCATATCTATGGACTACCTTACATATGGAGTATTTAAATTATTGTCATAATTATCTCTATTTTATATGTCAGAAAACTGGAGGAAGGAATTATATGGTATGCTTCATCCCCCTCACACACAAATATCAGAGCTTTAACTGTAATCATACCATCTGACATGAACATTAAGTTTATTTTCAAACTGTCAAAGTACTTTAAAATAATGTTTGGAAGACGGTCTGGATTAACCACTGAAATTACGGTCATCAAGTAAAATACAACCAAACAACAAGCTTGTTGTAACTTTTAAGATAAAATGTTAAGATGATATATACGTGATATAAAAACAAACAAATGGAGATACGTGCACATGTAAAATGAAGATGCATAATAAGTTGAAAGAAAAACAGGAAGCAGTGTGCATACGTAGTATTAATCCTAAACGTTATCCCCTTCCTCATGGTTGGGACACAAGTCTAAAGACCTAAAGCAAAATTGATATCGGGCAATGGACAATCTGCACGGTGTAAACAGAGCTGAAAGAACTACCCATTGAACTCACAGTATAAAACAAAAACTGTAGCCCATGGAATGGCTAGAGAATTTGCCTAGATTGCCAATTGCTACTGTGTGGTTGCAATGGTCACTTCATAGAGCTACTTACTCCATGAAGAGATTTGGCACAGTTACGTACCTTAATAAATTTATATCAGACTAAGCTGTGCGTTTTCAGAGATAGATAGACTGTTTCTTGACATACGCTAAAGCTTTCAGATTACATTTTGGCCATCAAAGCATAAATTCTAACAGCTGTGTTTTGAAGTTAGTATATGGTTTGCTGCTGTTTCCATGAAAAGAGGTAAAAATACCATAAGCACACTAACAATGCTCTAGCCAATGAGGTACATGAAGAACTATACAAAACAAAAACTTATAAATTATTCATTTTAAATGTGATTATTTCAGTAGAAGCAGCTTAGTCTCTACAACACAAACCCAAAAGGATCACAAGGAGCAACATAGACAGAATAATCATATTTCTCAATGTAAAAAGAAGCGATAGATAGCACAGAATGAAACTCATCAAATGAAGCCCAACAAAGAAATAATCAAACTCAGATGAAATGAAACCATGCCTACATGGTGAAGACAAGGCAAAAGGACCAGGTAATTTACTTGCCCCAGGTAAGTCTAGTTAATGGTTTACAAAACCAGGAAGGAAGAAAACTCAGTATTTTATTGCTTTTTAATCTTTTCATTTCTCAGATTAAATAATTAAGTTGTATTAATTTATAATTATACACTGATTTTAAAGAAAATCAAAGCACTAATATTCAAAAATAAAAGTGAATTATATAAATTATATAAAATAATTGTGTAATTTATATAAACACAATTATATAAAATTATGCTATAATTTATAATATATAAAGATATTATAATTATATGAAACTATACAAAATTAAATTATATAATTTTAAAATTTTATAAACTATAAATTTTATTTATAAAATTTTATAAATTTTATATTTATATAAATTTTTATTTATAAAATTTTAAAAAGCTTATAAATTTTAAGTGTGTAAAAATAAAAGTGAATTATATAAATTGTATAATTTATCATTATACACTGATTTTAAAGAAAATCAAAGCACTAATATTCAAAAATAAAAGTGAATCTTCAAAACATTTTTGGCATAGCCATGAAGTCAAACATTTAATTGTGTGAAACCCACACTCTGCCCACATAACATATCAATAAACAGGGAACAATATAGGTAGCCAAGTGTTATTTAATGAATAAGCAGATGTATCTTTTTTTTTAAGACACGTTGTTGGAACAGTTATTCATTACTTATTTTACATTTCTGTTGTTGGTGTTGCATGTCAGCAAGTCCGTTGTGACTCTTGGTGACCCTTTCTATGCACACCAGAACGAAACCCTGCCCAGTCTGGTGCCAATACTCAGCATTATTTTCACTTTTTAAAATTTTTGCTTTTAATGTCACTAGAAAAATAAATATTTTCTAGACAAAGCCCTATGCTTATGCCAATGTTCCACCATTTAGCTCCTCTTTGTCCTGTCTGTCCCTGTGGTTTTCAACATCACAGCTATACACAACTGTTGTTGAGTGCCTTCGAGTCTGTTCCAACTCATAGTGATGCTCTGGGCAACCGAGGGAAGCACTGCCTATTTCTGCACCATCCTCGCTGATTGAGATGTTTGAGCCCAGGGTGGCAATCATGATGCAAATCCGTCTTGTTGAATGTCTTCCTCTTTATCCTTGATCCGCAACTTTACCAAGCATTGTGTCCATTTCTAAGGACTGGTCCCTCCTGATAACATATCGAAAGTATTAGATTTAGCATAATGGAAAAGAAATGTCTAGAACTATACTTGAAGTAAATAATCTTTTCTCATTTAAGTATGTGCATATATGCCCGTGCATACAGATATTCAGAAACAATTATTTTCATGAATTAACTGTGATCACAAATGTTGTAGTTGTTACTGTACTTATCTTGCATTTCCATTGCTTAGATATCCACAAAACAAGCAGACACAGGAGGCAGCAAGGTAAGAGGAACGTTTGGGATGGCAGTTATATTGTTTGGTCATCATGCTTTATGTAAGAATGGAGTCTAACCTGTCAAGCTGGTCATAGCCTGATGGTGCCTCCTTGGAATATGGCTTTTTATAAATGAGACTGATACCTTCTCTCTCTCTGCCCTGCCTACCTCTGTGCCTGCCTTCACCGGTACTCCCATGCCAAGAGATGTTAGCAACCTGCCATGATTCCAGCGACCCTGGGTCGACGTGACTCTGAAACCAGTGCTAGGATTGCACTCCATCCTGCTTCCTCTTTCTGTGCCGTCAGTCTGAAACTAAGGAAGGCTGAAGAGAGATTCAGCTGGTAACATCTTGCCCATCGATTTAAGTTGGACTTAGCTGGGATTCTTTTTGATACAAAGATTTTCTTATACATATTTATGTCTCGTGTCATTGACTTTGATTCTCTAGACAACCGAGACTAACATACTTGGGTTCAGGACATAGGATTCCTAGTTCTTTGTTCCATTTAAATATAACCTTGCAATGCTATTGGACAAGTAGCTTAACCTTTGTAGATATTTTTTAAAGTCTTAAGTAAATCTATTATCTCAGATAAATTGACTGATTCCTGGCAGACAGAGTATATTACAGATGACATAATATTTGTCCAGTTCTGCGATAGCAAGTCTAGAGTCTGACAATAAATAGCAGCTCAGGCATATGGGAGCTAGGAAACACACTTGCATTTCCTGCATGCCCTGTATCAGTTTTGCCCACTTCTAGGCACATAATCATTCTATAAAGGCTTATTAAAGATGCCCTCTTCCATAAGGTAGGTTCAGCAACTACTATTCAATAAATATTCTGAAATCTGCATTGATATTTAGTCTCAATCACTCTTGAAATGTCAAAGGGCAACTTCCCATTCAAACAAAACTCAAAATTTCACTGCTGTGGAGTTGATTCCTGCCCATAGCAATCTGATAGGACCAGGTAGAACTGTCTCTGTGGGTTTCCAAAACTATAAATGTGTATGGGATCAAATATCCCAATCTTTTCTCCTGTGGATGACTGGTGGATTTGAACCACTCTCTTGATGATCAGCAGCTCAAAGTTGACACATACTCCACTATGCCACAGAACCCCTTCCATTTAAAACAACTCAGTAAAAAAAAACCCCAAACCTCAAAGTCAATCAACTTCAAATTAGCCAAGATTAAAGAACTATATGCCCCCTATACCAAAATATATTGAGAAATAAGTCTCTCTAGTTTCATATTGATTAAAGATATATTTAAAACACTAAGCACAATCAAGCTAAAATATTAGAAATGCTTATTTAATTAAGACAATGTGCACAATGTTGCACTTTTTTAGATGATCATCAGTGTAAATTTACTTTCCCATGATATTAATAATGTTTGTTCTATGATGTCCAAATTCTGCTGCGTCACCTCTTTTTGGGATGGTTACAAAATGGATCTCTT
>NW_022104341.1:42712916-42714919 GCF_000313985.2 Echinops telfairi
CCCTCACTCCAGTAAAGCTCTGCCCAAGGCACTCAGTTCTGCTTCAATGGATCAGCAATTTCATCTTCCCCAATTACATTTCCAGATGCATCAATTCTGCAAGCCAGCCTCCTGCACAAAAGCACTCAGCTTTACTTGCCCTATGAGCTGGGAAGTCCATCACTCTGCTCCATGTTCTGGCTCCTGGTTCTGCTAGTGTTCACTTCTCTGCTGTTATTGCTGTCTTCTGGATCCACAAGGTTCAGTGCACAAGGATTTCAGGTCCAGAGGACGTACTCCATGCCTGGTTCTTGCTGTAATGAGACCCTACTTTCTTCCTTCTCCTAGAGGACCCATTTTATACACAGCAGCATGGCATTCAAGAAAATCCTGTTCAAAATTACTCACAAGTGATTTACATCAATCCCTTCCTCCACCTTTTTAACAGTGTGATACAGGATAAAGTCATGTGATAAGAATTAGACACTTCGGTTAGAAGAGCCGCATTAAAGAATCCAATGCCTTTCAGTCTGCCCCATAGTCAGCCCTTAACTACTGTTGGCTGAAAGTCTTAAACTTCTCCATTGGCTTTTCCCATAGATGTAGTGAATTTGAATTCTGTGTATTGTTTCTGGAGAAGTTCACATATATAGTCAAACACCTCATGTGTTGTAAAAAGATAATTGCAATGAGTAAGCAGTTGGTTCTGTAAAAGTGTATCCTGTGATATATTTCTATCTCAAAGACCATAATTTCCAATTATTATTTCCTTTTTGTTTCCAAATTTTACATTCCAGTCACCAATATATTTTCAATGCATCGTGATTATATTTTTTATCAATTTCAGATGGAAGATGCTGGTAAAAATTCTTGAATTTCTTTATCATTATCTTCAGTAGTTTATGCATAAATTTTAATAATATTTATATTGAATAGATTTCCTTGTATATGGATAGATATTGTCCTATCACAGACATCATTGTAGTTTAAGATAGATTTCAAAATATTAATTTTGATTATGAATGCAATGTCAAATCCTCTGGAGAATTTTTCATTCTCAACATAGTAAGCCATATGATTGTTAGATTCAAAATGGCCAATTACAAAGCATCCGGCTCATTAATGCCAAGGATTTTTATTTTTATGCATTTTTCTCAATTTTTACTGCTTCCAATTTTCCTAGATTCATACTTTGTACACTTCAAGTTCCGATTATTAATAGATGTTTACAGTTGTTTCATTTGAAGTCATGTCCCATCAGCAAATGAAGGTCAAGAAAGCTTTATGCCATTTATGGTGCTATGCTCAACTCTACTTTGAGAAAAAAAAAGCTCATGTTTGAGTCCCTTCCAACCTGAGAGTCTCATCTTCCAATACTGTATCTGACAGTTTTCTGCTGCTACTCACGAGTTTTTGACTATCTGACAATGTTCCAGGGCTAGTCATAAGTCACTGCGAGTGCCTAATTTCTCAGAAGTGGACAGGCTAGTCGTTCTTCTTGTAGGCTCTACTGAAACCAGTTCACCTTGGATGCCTCTGCTTTTGGAAATTTGCATGACATAGCCACCAGGATCATAAGGACAGGTAAGCCACCATAGAAAAACAGTCTGACAGATAGATAGATAGATAGATAGATAGATAGATAGATAGATAGCTGCCAGAAATTTAAGCCAAATTCATAAATTTTCTGAGTTGGACAACAACTTGACTTTATAACTGTCAAATAACACATCTAAGTTCCAAAATAATTAAAGTAGAAATTACGCAGTTTCTATGGATGGAAAGCAATTCACATAGAGAATCTTTCCATGAAATCAGGGATTGAGAAGAAAAACGTTAAAAGGATCTTGCTGATTTGGGAAACATATGACAAGCAGAATATTTGTAAAGGAAAGAGAGGTTACAAAGTATTGAGGTGTATTTAGTAAATATTTTAGGCATCTTCAAACAAATCATTGTTTAAAGAGCATAGCATTATTTCATCTCTGTTGTATTACATGTCTGTATTTTCCCCAAACAAACCA
>NW_022104341.1:42715646-42738835 GCF_000313985.2 Echinops telfairi
AAAAAATATTAAGTAGGGTTATGTGAGGCATTTAGGTATGACTTAGGATAAAAATGCTTCAGAAAGAAAGGAAGTTGCTACTACTTCTCAGATATCTACACATCTAAGCAATAATCTGAGAAATAATAAATTTAATGAATATTTTCACAGCTTTACAGTTATTCTTCTATCTTTAGGCATCTCATACATTCATTGATTCATAAATGAAAAAATAATTTTAAGTGTAATTTAAAACTTGTGATCTGAGAACATTCAAATGGTGAAAATTCCTCACCATTTGATTTTAATTACTCTGTTAAATAAGAACAAATGTATTTATTCTGTTAAAGTTTTCTTAATTTTTAATAGAAGTATATTTTACAAATCTTAAAAAAATTTTTGAACACTTAACCTTTAAAATTATAGTAAAAATAAATCATTGAGTTAAATCTGTATAATTCAAAAGTAATAAAGATAAAAATAACAAAAGATGATATCATAATTTTGAAAGCAATAATGTAGATTTTTATCTTTGGTGTTGCATAAATATTTTAGATATTTTTTAAAAACTCATATTTCAACACCAATGATATTGAAGGAAAGAATGCAAGCTTCATTGGAGGCATTAGCAAAAAATAAGACTCCAGGAATTGACTAATTACCAATTGAGGTGTTACAACAAAAGAATGCGATTCTGAAAACATTCATTGTGTTTGCCCCCCAAGTTGGAAGAAAGCTACCTAGCCAACAGAAAAGGTCTTTACTTGAATACATTCTAAAGAAAGGTGATCAATCAAAATGTGGAAATTCTCAAACAATGTCATTAGTATCACAAGCAAGTAAAACTTCACTGAATATATATAGACACATGTGTGTATGAGTGTGTGTGTTATGGTTGCAGGAGTATATAGACAGAGAATTATCCGAAATTCAAGACTAATGGAGAAAAGGACATGACATGAGGAATATCACTGCTTATGTCAAATAGATCTTAGCTGAAACTAAAGAATACCAGAAAGATACTTATTCAAGTTTCATTGACAATATAAATGTATTGGTCAGTGCTGTTCTTAACAAATTATGCATAACGTGGTTCTTCATAATGGTAGAAGAAGAATAATTCCAAAACTAACCAAACTCACTGTGAATTAGTGTCTGACTCATGGAGACCCTATAGTACAGAGTAGACCTTCCCTTGTGCTGAACTATAATTCTTTAAGGGAGTAGAAAACCACGTCTTTCTCCTGTGGAGCAACTGGTGGCATTGAACTGCCGACTTTGTAGTTGAGCACCCCCAACATGTAACCTACAATGCCATCCATCATGGCTCCTATGGAAATTTCAGAACACTTACTTATCTAGAATTTTTACATAAACCAAGAGAGAGGGATACTATGTGGTTTAAAATCAGGAAACATGTGTGTCAAGGTTGCATCCTTTTACCATCATTGTTTGCCAAGCAAATAATCTGAAGAGTTGGACTATTTGAAGAAAAACATGACATCAAGATAGCATGATGATTCATTAATAACCTGTGACCCAATCATGCTTGCTTAAAGTGAAGAGGTCTTGACTGAAGCCTTTAAATATAAAGGTCAATCACTACAGTCTTCAATATGGATTACAGATCAGCATACAACTATTTTCACAACTAATAAGCAACATCATGATAGACAGAAAAGTAGGCATTTCCAAGAATTCCACTTTACTTGGCTCTTCAATCAATGTCTATGTATAAAACAGAAGTATCAAGCAATGAAAATAAACATATAAACAAAAGAATGTATTTATTGCTTTGGACAAATCTGCAAAAGATTAATTTAACAGACTACTAGAAAAGAATGACTAAATAAGACATATCAAACAATATATTTGTTGTAGCCTGGGTTCTCTAGAGAAGAAAAACTATATATATAGTTTTTGTACACATATATATATATATACATACAAACAAATATATGGAGAAAGAATGAGAGAATGACAGGTGTAGACATGGGTAAACCCAGTCTGAATCCAGGTAGGGTTCAAGTCTGTGGGTTAGATGCTGAGCTGGAAACTTCTAATTCACATAGCTTCCAGAGCTAATGAACTCAAGATTAGCAGAAACACCCCAAACTGGTGACTGCAGAGGCAGAAGAATTTAAGGTCAGTTGGTTAGGCTTGTGATTAGAGAGGCAAATGAATCAATGGTAGGCAAGCCAGATAGTACGTTAAATAGTATTTCAGCAGCCAAACAGTTATGGAAGGATTAGGAGGGATTTCACCCATGTACTCAGCCCCGTGAAGTTAAAAGCACATTTCTCAACAGAGGACAAGGTCTACATGTGGCCTCCTCCCTGGGGGATGGACAGCGGAGAAGTGGGTGAGGGAGACGTTGGATGGGGTAAGATATGATAAAATAATAATAAATTATAAATTATCAGGGGTTTGGGGGGAGGGGGAGCAGGCCGGGAGAGGGAAAATGAGCTGACACCAGGGGCTCAAGTGGAAAGCGGGTGTCGGAAGAATGATGAAGTCAACATATGTACTAAAGTGCTGGACACAGATGACGTATGTACAGATTGTGATGAGTTGTATGAGCCCCTAATAAAATGATTATTTTTTTTAAAAAAAGCACATTTCTCAGAGATGTGATCAACTTCGTGTATAAGTAACCCCTGGAGGACTATTATTTGTTCTTGCTTGGACTGGATCTATTATCTGGCTCATCAACATCTGATTCTTTTGACTTGGGCCAATGGCCTACCATAGTACTTAATGATTCCAAGAGCCATCAGCAACCTGTCATCTCACCTGCAATTTGGCTTGTTGCTCTAAGATTCATTTGCCTCTCTAGTTATGGACCTAACCTGCTGATCTTGGATTTAGCTTCCTCTATCACCATGACTCTGTTGTTCATGTAACTCCCAGATTTGTCAGTACACGAACCTACAGGAGGCAGGACAAACCTCCGACTCATTTTCTTAAAACTAGACTGAGGTACAATGTGTGAGCCATTTTCTTGATATACATTTCTGTATATAATTATAAGCAACAGTTGCTTTGCTTTATTAGAGAACACAGCTCAATACAGCTCAAGTGCAAAGCACCAAAGGTTGCTAAGCAGTTTCAGGATCTAGACCCAGCTAAAAGGAACCATGCTTTTCTACACTATCCACTCACATAGGAAGGAGGCCACACCCTAAGAAACTTCCTTCCTATTGCATTAGGACTGAGTCTTGGGTAAGGGAGGTTATATTTTATCCTGATCTTGCGATTGATTAACTTCTCATAGCAGACCCCATTATGGATTTGTTTACACTGAATTAGGTTATATCACGGAGGATTGCTAGGCCTTAATGTCATACCAATGAGAATCCTGACTCAGTGAGGCTGACATAAAATCGATCACAGTACTGCCTCTGACAAATTTACTGCAAAATACCTCTTTATAGTGTTCAAAATCTATATACTTGACCCAAGCCTGGGTATTTTCAATGATCTCATATGCACATAAAAGCTCAGCAGTTAATAAGGAAGATTAGATAGTTGCTATGTCTTTGAAATACTACATTGGCAAAAAAATATTAAAGATGCTGTGGACTTCTAGAAGAACAAACAAATCTATCTTGTAAGATGGGTAGCCAGAATGCTCCTTAGAACGGAGGATGGTGAGTCTCAATCTCAAATATTTTGCAAATGTTATCATGAGTAACCAGTCCCTGGTGACAGACATCCTGCTTGGTAAAATAGAGTGCTGGTAAAAAACAAAAAGGCCCTCAATGAGCAATATTGACCCGATGATTGCAATACTGGACTCAAACATAAATATTGTTGTGAGAATGGCACAGGACTACACCCAAACCGAGCGCACTGCCACTGAGTAAGTTCTGAACCATATCAACCCTGTAAGACAGTAGAATTGCCCTGCCGAGTTCCAAAAATTGTAAATCTTTATAGGAGCAGAAAGCCTCATATTTCTCCGATGGAGGAGCAAGTTATTTTAAACTGCTGACCTTGTGGTTAACAGCTCAACTAGCAACCCACCATGCCGTAGGACTAGCAGTATTTTATTCAATTGCACATAGGGTCAGTATGAGTCCGAGCAAGCTTGATGGCACTTATAAACAACAATGTAAAACCAAAATTGCATGACTATTAACATAGAAAACATATTCCTAAATAATGTCTAATACATTTAAAAAAAGTTAAATATTAGAAGTTAGTGAGTTATGAGCATGTTTCGTATTAATATTGGCATTAGTTAAATTACAATTAGTTATGCCATACAACAATCTCAGATAAGTTTTGGAAAGAAGCACAGTTATTGATCCAACAAATGCTCAAATATAAAAATAAGTATAGGGTGTTTATGACAAGCAGCAGATGCATATAAAAACGATGGCTTTAATTGACAATCTGTTCATTGTAATTCAACAGTACGATGTGGTTTCTCCAAAACCTCATATATTACAGTTTTTTGTCCACTCTAGAAATTTGTGAATATAATGTTTACATGATGATCTCAAATCTTTTTATTTTCTTTTATCCAAATTATTTCTATGGCATAACTTCATCCGGAATACACTTAGGATGGACTAAAGATGGTTGTAATGTTTGTTGTTGTTCTCTCTTTTGTTAACTACTTGCATTCTCTCTAACTCTCCTTGCATTGGTCAGGTTTTTATGGAAAAGCCAGGATAATTTTTTGGTCAGTACTCTAATCCTCTTCTAAGACCTCAGTTCCATTTTGAATCCAAGCATTTTGCTGAGACATGTACAAACTGCCTAGTACTTTTAAGTCCTCTTTGTAAACTGGCATTATTTCCTACATTTCCTTGGACTAAGCAGTGAGTTAATGCAAATATCTCTGTCATTCAATAGGCTCTGAAGTCATAGAACTTCCAATTTCTTTAAAGACGTTGGTAGTTGCATAATTTCATATCAACGTGCTAAGTAGAATCAAGGGGTGGAGTCTAGCCTGTCAAGCAGGTCACAGTCTGACTGATCCCTCCTTGTGGGTGTGGCCTTTTTATGAGGATTCTGGGAACTTCTCTCTTGATTCTGTCATCAGAAGAGATGAACCTCTCTCTCTCTCTCTCTACTGCATATTCCTGTTGACAAACCACATGGAGCTATGCTGAAGGCAATCAGAGCCCTAGAGCTGGAGAAGCCACCTGGAGACACCCACCAGAGCTGAGATACTTCCACCACCACAAGATCTACAATCCTTTCCACCCAATGGCCTGTGATCTTCCTGCATTTGGCATCACTGCATGTGTTGTATATTGTATGAATCTGAAGAGGAATTTATAAACTGGTTTTGGACATATGGGCTAATATCGAACTTATGGATATTATGGACTGGGCTGAGATATTTTCTTAACATACAATTATTCTTTGATATAAAGCTCTTGCTTATACATACATGTCTCCCTGGATTTATTTTTCAGTCCACCCAGACTAACACATTATGGTACCAGGAGTGGGGTCGTAGAGAAACAAATCATGAAGCTACAGAGTGAATGGTTGCTTGATCTCTGCCTTATGACAGTTTTTCTTTGGCTAGTTGGAGGTCAGATTAAGCCACACTGTTTACTTGATTATTTTTTTCAGAAAGGATATGAGAAGTTAAAGTTTTGATTCCTAAAAGTTGTCTTTGGTTAGTCTTGCGTGAAATGGTGAAAATAAATATGATAATTATGAATCTTTAGCTCAAGGGGCTAAATTGCCTCTTAAACTTCTCTGACATCATGCTGCTTAGTCAAAATTCTTGACAAAGGCCTGGCCCTGGCTCGAGGCAATTCAACCAGAGGCCTAAGGCCATATTTCTAATCAATGGAATAATTTAGATAAGGATTAAAATAAGATAGATAAAGATTGAATTTGACTGTTTTAAAAATTGAGTTTAGGATCTGGCTGTACTAGGTTTATACTGTTTTCTTCTGCCTACTGTTACTGATACAATGACTGATAGAACTGATTATTGGGAAGTACAAATAGAGAGCTTGAAAGCTTTCTGTTTCAGGCATCAAATTGAATCTCTAAATGAATTAGGATGGGCCTGCAAAGAAGGTTCTGGAAAGATAAGCCCCAGCCAGTGCTTTGGAATACTTAGGACATTTGCATTAGAAGAGGTGTGCTTAGGGAGCTGTTGACAGACTAAAGGGAAAAACAAGAAACCCTTTGGCTTTTTAAATTTTGAACTAGTAGTTTGTGCCCTGGTGATGGAAAAATATGAAGCCAAGAAGGAACTCTCCTATCTAAGAATGAACGTTAAAGGGAGTTTGTGGGCAGGCACAAATACTTGCTAGATGACCACCTGGATCCACTTTTTGCGTGGAAGAGGGGAAACTGCAGCAATAAAGAGACAGGTTGAAGCTGCCACTAACACACATGGATTAGAGGAGAAGAAAAGAGCTGGTTGATTGGTTTGAGATTCATGGCCTAGTACAAGGGGGCTAGGGTTGTTGAGAATTGGTGATAAGGTACGTAGTTGAAAGGCGAGGCGGGCAATGGACACTTTGGTGAGGCAGCTCACATTGGTTGACCAGAACCTGACCAGATGAAGATAAGATTTTTGAGCCTGTGAATTGGTGCATATTGCTGCTTACTTTATGCGTAGCCTGTCCGGATTTGACTCTGCTTATGGATGCCGACTCACAAGTTTCACACTGGAATGAAGATTCTTCACATCAAAAAACATGCTCGTCTCCTCAGAGCAATGGGTGGATGAAAGTGGAACGTATAGAAATTGGATATCCAAAATTGGGTGAAAAAAGGCATAAAGTGGCTGGTTTACAAGCTTTCATAGACGAGGGAATATATTAATAGGATTACAGGATTAAGGTGTATGTGTTCATTTAATTGCAATTGTTATGCATAGAATATTGTTGTTTTGTTACTTATAGAATATTATGTTTAAATGTGGCTGGCACATATGTATTTGTATGCATTTTAGTATTTCCTGTTAGGTAGAAATATGATTTTAGTATCATCCTTGTTTTAAGCATTATATGTGATTAAAGAGTTGTGTAAAGTGTCAGGTAGACCAGGTCTGTTGTGGTTACATAATTAGTTATGTTGTGTCAAATTGGTAAACAGAAAGAAGGTGTAGAGTCTAGCCTCTCAATCAGGTCAGTCTGATTGATCCCTCCTTGTGAGCGTGGCTTTCTCATGAGGATTCTGGGAGCTTCTCGCTTGATTCTGCCATCAGAAGAGGTGGATCTCTCTCTCTCTCTCTCTCTCTCTCTCTCTGTCTCTGTCTCTGTCTCTCTGTCTCTGTCTCTCTCTCTCCTTCACATGGTTGACAAGCTACATGGAGCTATGCTGATGGCAGCCAGAGCTCTGGAGCTGGAGGAGCCACCTGGAGACCCAAGCCAGCATTGAAATGCTTCCCCTGAAGCTGGATCCACAAGACTTTCTACCCACTGGCATGTGACCTTGCTGCATTCAGCATTATTGCATGTGTTGTCTGAGCCTGAAGAGTAATTTATGGGCTGATATTGGCCACATGGGCTAATATTGGCCACATGGGCTAATATTGGACTTACTCTTTGTTGTAAAACAATTTCTTATACATACATGAGTGTCCTTAGATTTCATTTTCTAGTCTACCTGGGCTAACACAAGGCTTATGAAAATGTCCCCTCTCACTGGGTCCCATTTTGCAATAGCTAAACAGTGTTATTACAAATAATTAGGAGAAGCTAAACTCTTCTAAATTGTGCTTTGTTACTCTCAGGGTCCCATTTAAAGTACTTGACATCATAAGTATAAGCAGTGATATTTAATTGGCTGAAACAAGTGAATAGAAAGATATTATTAATCTGAATTAATGTTTTATATTCTTTGGTTCATGTACTCATCATCTGGGTTTTTCTGACGTTTTCAAGTGAATAATACTTTTAGTATGTTTAAGTTTTAGTTGTAGCGACAAACATTTAGTTGTAGTGACAAACGTACTGTTAAGGTCCTGTTAACAGTAACTCAGAATGAGCACAAATGCAAATGAGTGGGGGAGAAACAGTTTATACACTAGATTATATAAGTTCAGAGAAAGGAACAACTAATTTTGATTTCAAAAGTTAATTGAAACTGAGTGAATAGGATTTGAATAAAGCTTCTTAAGAAAGGAAATATTAGCATTTTGAAAACCAAAAAGAGACAAAGAACAGGTAATTGAGCTTCAAATGGGATGAATGCAGTGATCATAACAAACAACAGACACAAAAACAAACACTTTTGATTATGCACAGAAACTTGGATATTTTTATATGACTAACATGATAAGATGACATATACAAAACAGGAATTTGGGACAAGATTTACCCATCTTTTCTGAGAAGCCTGAAAACTATTTGGGCAACAGGAGACTAAGCAATCTTTAGTTTTGTTTTTGAGCTAGTAGATTGTACGACAATACTGATTTTTCAGAAGATTACTAGTAGCAGTATGAAGAATATATTGAGGAGTGGATAAATGCATATCATAGGATATGCCTGTGAAAGTCCATAAAAATTCATAACAGAAAATAGGAATGGTTAAAGGAGGTCACTATCAAAGAATGTTTTAGCAGAATTGGTAGTTGAATGTATATGCCTGGTGAGTAAGGATGAGATAAATTGGAGACATTTTAATTTGTTGACTGGGTAGAACATGCAGTATGTATTTTAGTGGAAAATGGTAAGAAAGAAAGTGTAACAGCTAAGAACATACTGGCTTTATGTGTGTAGATGATAAACAAACATTTTGAAATGCATCTTTAAAATTCATGAGAAAAATCAGAAAATGTGAAATTAAAGGAAGCAGTATCAGTTATAGGGGGGAAATTCATGCCTTTATCAGATTGGAAATGTGCAGAAGAGAAAAGAGTGGAGTAGATTCTCTGGGAATCCTTGTGGTCCAAGAAAAGATGCACAACCAGATATCATAAAATAGAAAGAGAGCATAATGAGGAAATGACTGAAGTCAAGGAAAGCGAACTTCATGGGGAAGGGTGGTACATGGGAATTAATGTTCACAAAGGTTAAAGATGATGAAGAACAGAAATGTAAAACTGAATCTAATAATGAGAAGGCAGTGGGAAGGAACTTGAGAAACCAAACAAAACTCAATATTTCAGCATAACTAGCTCAGAAAAGGATAGAACATCGAACAATGATATCTGAGGTGCACAGATTTCCAGCACAGATAACAGCTTCTCAGTTATCAGAGATCAGTCATAAGTGATCCAAAAATATGAATTTTAGATAAGTAATTTGCAACATAAAGAATTTCATTTAAGGAATAAGCTATTATAAATTCCTCAAAGATATTGGCACTGCTGAAATACAGAGCACATGGACTATTTAGAATCCACATCTGGGTAGTTTTCATCTATTTTCATTTACAGTGATAGACAAATTAATCTTAAACGTTTTGTTGTATAATTTTGTATCATTTGAATATGCATTGGACACAGTCAAGGACAAGTAAAAGTAATTTAATGTATAATTAAAACTTGATTATGTCATCATTTAAAGCTGTATTTCCTTTTTTTAAATTTCACAAATGAATTTATTATATAAATACCATACATAATTGTTAGTGATCTTACCATAAACAGTTCAAATATTTCATTTAACTAAATAGTTTTCAGATACAGAATAAATTAAAAGTGTATGTATTGTAATGTTAATATTACATTGGTTTATCAAAAAGGTCTACAAATTATAAGCAATGGAGGAATGCCACAGTAGTTATTTCCTCTGCTTCAGTCAGGTTGTCATCTGATGGTGACTTGTTGAAGCTACACCGACTGTCTTTCATATATACCAGGAGGTCACATGATAAGTAGGTTTCAGTGGATTTTTCAGACTAAGAATAGACTAGAAAGATGGAACAGACAGACCACTTCTGAGAGAATATCCTGAGACAGTTATGAATATCAACTGAACATTATCAAATATGACGCCAGAAGATGAGCTCCTCAGGTGGAAAGGCATTCAAAACATGACTTGGGAGGCGATGTCTCCTCAGAATTAAACCTAATGACATAGTGGAAAGCGTTCAGGACTTTTATTTGATGATGGGACACAACTCGAATTGAGGATAAGTGGATGCTAACATCAACTAGTAATTGGAATGCAGACGGTATAAAATATGATTCATAAATATTGGGAATCACATAAATGGGATAAAGATCGATATCCTAGGCAATGGTGAGCTGAAATTCAAACTGGCCATTTTGAATCAGGCCACGGCCTCCTTGGCAATGACACACATGGGACATTCTTCCATGGAACACATGAGACGAACGGCAGCCCTTTCAGCATCAACAAGGACTTTTCAAGATTTATTTTGACATACAATGATGTCTGTGATCAAATAATATCTATGTGACTATGAGATAAACTAACAAAATTATAATTCAAATATTCTCACCATACATTAAGAAAAATTATAAAGAAATTATAAGAATTCTAACATCTTAAGTCTGGAATTGATCAAACACATGATCAATGTGATTTGATAATTATTAACCACAAGAAAGAAAGTTGGTAACAAAGAGGAAGGCATTTTGTAAAATATGGGCTTGGAATAAGAATCAAGGTTGGAGATTGCATGATAGCATTGTGCAAAACCAACAACTTATTCACAAAAAACATCTTTTTTCCAAAAAAATGGTGACTAACTTCATAGATCTTTACAGATGGAATTGACAGGAATAAAATTTACTTCATATATGGAAATAAATAATAAGTAGGCTCAATATTACTAGCCCAAAAAAGGTCACTGGATAAATGTGGAAGGCACCATCAATTACTTATATATAAATTAAATTAAATATGAAGAAAATTCAAACAATTGCATAAGAACCAATATATGAGTTTGAGTATATCATACCTGAATTTAGAGATCATAGCAAAAATAGATTTAACATTTTGAACACCAATGTCTAAAGATGCAGGAAGTTTGAGATGACATTAAGAAAGAATTTTGGAGATCAGAAGAGTTGTAGCAAGACACTGGCAGGGGGCTGTGAGACCATTCAAGCCAGAAAAGAGGACGTGGAATGAAGGGTTTCGTTGCTGGTGTAAGACAGATCTTTGCAGAAAATACCAGGAAAATGTTGACTTTTTAAAAAATATGCTATTATAGCATTAAACCTTGTGGATTGTAACACCCTACAGGTAACATTGCAAAGACCTGGAATTCCAAAATAAAATTTCATTTAATTTTGATAATGTGGAACCTGTACATTGACCGAGAGTTATTAGCACAGAACTAGGGGACGATGCATGACTTAAAATCAACAGAAGTCGGCATCAGGGTGGTAACCTTTTGAACCACACTTACTCAATCTGTATGGTGAGCAAATCATCTGAAACACTGGCTGTATGAAGAAGTGCTCAGCATCAAGAATGAACAAAAGCTCAATAGCAGCCTATGATCTGCAGATGGAACGACCTTGCTGAAAGCCATGAGGACTTGAACGACCTAATGATGCAGATCAAATAATACAGTCTTTAGTATATATTGCACTTCAGTGTGAAGAAAACCAGAAACCTCACATCCGGATCAATAGACTACATCATGAGGAAGAGAAAAAGATTGACACTGTGAAGAATTTTGTTTTATTTGGATCCATAACAAATGTTTATGTAAGCAGCATTCAAGAATTAAATGACCGTCAAAAAATAAAATGGAACCAAATCATGCTGCGCAGGAACTCTCTTTAAAGTGTGAAAGAGGAAAGAGGAAGCCATGAAAACTAAAGTGTTTCAAGTCCAGTCAGTGCATTTTCACTCTGCATGTGAAAACTGGACACCGATAAAGGCGAGAGAATAGATACGTTTTAACGGTAGTGTTGGCAAAGAATATTGAAAGTATCATAAACTGGCAGAAGAACAAACCAACCAACTTGGGGATGCAGAGCCAGAATGCTCCTTAGAAACTTGGATGGGGAGACTTCTCCTCACGTAACTTGGCGATGTTACGTGTGGCCAGTCCTTGAAAGCAGACATCGGGCTTCATAGGAGAGGGCCTGGGGAAGCCCTCATCCAGATGGAGGAGCCCAGAGGTTGCAACAAGGAGCAAGTACAGTGAGGCTGCAACAATAGCAGTGTTCCTTCTGCTGCAGACAGAGCAGCCAAGGGTTAAGAACAACTGGAGGGAACTTTGCAACAATAAACTATATTTAGTTAGATTTTTTATTGGAATAAAGAACCTCCATGGTTGTAAATAATGGTAAACATATCAAATTACATAAACCAAAATTACTCTTAAAAATTATATATGTATGTAAATTGCTTTTGTTCTCTAATTAAAAGTACCTACTCTGCAGTCCCCTTTTAAAATATCTAAATTCAATGTGAATTGCAATTTTATGACATATAAAAATATTTTATGGGAAATATATTTTCATAGTCAAGTAGTGTCTTGTGATTTATAAACAAATATTTTAGTAAGTATTCCATGAGGTCAAATTTGAGTGTAGTAGGGTTGACTAAGATTTCAACTACCTGTTTTGTCTAACTATAGTTGGAATTCTTAGAAAAATACCTCAAAATATTCAGAATATTTTCACTTGTTTGTGATTAAAAACAATTTTTTTTAAAAAAAACCTCTGAACAGAAGACACTTAATTAAAGCTAAACTAGAAAACTAACCACTTAACAGCAGGGGTACCCGTCTATTCAAATGTTTCATTAATTGGATAAAATAAGAGGAGAAAAATCTTTCCACAAAGCACTGTTATGTGTTACTAAATTCATTTCCAGTGTGCACGGTAAATCATTGATCAGCCTAGCCTAAAATGAGATTTTCCATAGTTATGGCTTCCAAAGACTTTTAGTTAAAACAATCAAAATAAAAGTGTCTCATGGGTAGGAAATGTAAAAAAGAATGAGTCGTTGCATTTGTTCTAAAGATAGAGCAACAGGATCATGGTTATCTGTTCATCTATATATATAGTCTATGATCTGCAACGAAGTAAAGATCCCTCATGCCTCCATCCATCCAACGGTTATTTCCTTGCTACAATACATGTTGTTCACACTTAGGTGCTCAGTCTAGAGCGGGAATAAGAAGGACACACGACTATCCCAATTTCATGTTACAATGATGTATCATGGTGCTGACAAGATCAACAGGGACAACAAAATGACATAATTGACCCAGTTTGAGAAAGACATAAATAGTCCTTTTGAGAAGTTTATTTCTATGCTGAGAAGAAAGAATAAAAAGTAATTATACAGTTGAAGAAGGAGAATGTTAAAAGCAAAGTTTATATTGTGTGCTTGGACAACCCCAAGGAAAATATAAAGAGTGATGATAATAAAGGATCATGATGCTAAGGAAGGACCCAGGGTATATGTGCAAGGGCCAGTTAATGAGGCGCAACAAGATCCATGTGGGCACTACTTAAGGACTCAGCTCTAAACAAAGTCGTGGTTCAAACTCACCGGCCACAAGATGGCTGAAAAGACCCGTTAATCTGCTTTCATGGAGCTGGCAATCTCAGAAACCATGTGAGGCAGTTAAACTGTGCCTTATGCTATGAGTTGAAATTGATTTGAGAGCACGTATCAATAATGTGAACTATGTAAGTGAGGGTGGGCTTATACTCAAGTAAATATAATATACATTTTAAACATAGATTCAAAGAAAGAATGGACTGGCTTCTCATGATTAGCCTCAGAAAAACTGATTAAAAACATCACATATTTCATGCAATAGTTGTTTTATAGATGTATCATGTATCGTCTGGATCCTACTTGATCATTGTATTAATAAAATTTGAAAGGCTAAAGTTCATTCAAAACAAAGTCAAATACTCCAGGAAATATCTTTCCAAGGAAGATAGAATGACAGATTTTCCCAAAGAATGTAATTTTATCACATATGACATGATGTACCAATTTCCAAGTACATAATGACAGCCTCGACCTTTTACATATTAGTGACCACAGTTATCTCCACCCAAGAATATCATAGAAACCTTGAAGGAGAATTAATTGATGGTGATGGTGGTGCAATATGTCATGAACATCGCATCATCTAAATTATATGTCAAAAAGACGTGGCTTTTATACCTAGTAAAGAAATAAATCAAAATGCAAATCTCTTCATCATCTATTCTTAAAGAAAGGAATAGTACAAATAGGAAGAGAAACTTTTTTTTTAACTTACCCATCAAAATGTTTTAGGGAAAATTCTAATTTAAGCAATAATGTGGTAGCACTTAGTCCATTAACATGAAAAAACGAAAGCAGTCACTGTACTGATAATACTAAGAAAAAAGTATGAAATAACAATACGTTAGTGATAACAGAATGAATTCTTTAAGGCACAAACGTTTTAACTTTTGCTGTACTAATCACTAATAGAAGCAATGATAATTTCCTCCTTTAACAAAATATGCCATAGATATCACCTGATAAGCCCTAAACTACATTTTAACTTTAAGAGCTGATTTTTTCCCAGAGATCCTCAGTCCCATAATGTTATGTATCTTTTCTGATCGGGTATTGCACATGTACAAAAGAAGATATTATAAGATTTGTAGCAAAGGCAGTTAAGCTTTGGAGATAAGAACCCTGCTTTGAAAGGAAGCCAACTTTCTTCAATGTTCTTCAATTTATTCTTCATAAAAATGTTGCAAATATTTTTGTCTCTTATAGATTAGATTGATACAGATTTTATATATTTTTAATTTGATTTTATATATTTTAAACCACAACTTACGTTATAATACAATGTTACTCATGGATTAGAAATCCTTCTAGCTTCTATTGTTGGTTATTTTGATTATCTGGAATTTAATATAATCTCTGATGGTCTCCTTCAGTTGGTACTCCTAACATTTTGCAAAGGCAGGAGGCAATTGCCTTTGCATTTTGCCACTTAGAGTGCTTTTGTTTTCTCTAATATTTGCATTCACTGCATCATGATCACACAAAGAGGAGCAGAATCAGTCTCCTGTTGTGACACAAAGACAAAGTACTTCCGGTTTCAATAGCCTCCTGGCTTGAAAATGCAATAAACCATGGTACCTATAGAAATACGTTAAGCATGTATTGAGTTAAATGGAGGCATTATCCATGGACACAAGCACATAGTATTTGTGGGAATGATTGGCTTTCTTTCCCTTTGAGATCCACAAGGGTATTTCAAGATTTTTCTGACCTGTACTTGGGAAACAAGCTTAATTTCTGTAAAGCTATTAAAGCCAGAAGAAAGACAAAATCAATAAAGGAGACAAATTAATCTCTATATGAAGCATGATCTCGGGATATATTTTGTGAGGTGAAGTGTTCTGACTCTCTGGTTTCTGTTAGAAACCATCTGCAGCCCAAAGCATGACTAGAAAGAGAAAAAAATTAAAATGGTTGACATTAATTATCTTAGTCATCAAAAACTATTTTTATGTAAATATCAGAGGCTTTTTTCCTCTGTGTCTGCTCCAGATTACTCATCATTTGGTCATGGTATCTATCATTATCATGAGTGCTTCTCATGATGATCTGACATAGAGAGGTTAGAGAACCATTTATTGTGGTTATAATTATTGTTGTGACTTTATAATGCATGAAGTTGCAATTTACAGCGGAAATATCCTGACAGACTTGTCCGTAAGAAGAAAGAAGGATATTAAAAAAGACAAATAACTTATTCTGGAAGATATATATTGGTCTCTAATAAGAAAAAAACACCTGGGTAGCAGAAGTAGAGGTTCCAAGATTAAGATCAAATAGTAACAGCAGCGGTGTGGCCGGTGGTCGCACGTCTTGAGCCGCCACAACTATTAGAAGAGAAGACAGGCAAAGGCTGAAAAGTATTGGTAGTCTCAGAAATGCAGGCGTCAGAGACAGGATTGGAGCACCAAAAGGCGCACGGAAGCACGTAAAGGGCAGCATACTGAGCAGAAGAGACGTGTGTGCAGGATCCCCACCCCCTCTCCTCAGAGTCCAGCCATCTTGAGGAAGTTCCAAGAAGTGCAGGTCTGGTCACGATGAGTTGGATTTAACTAGATGCCGATGAGCTAGTTTTAGAATTTCAAAACAATTGGGTTAAAATACCAAAAGCAGAGAGGAAAGACGACCCAAGAGAGGCCACCTTGTCCACTGTACACCACGTACGAAGGAGCTCAAGGCAGGAATCAGGCTGTAATAGACAATGAGACCCAGACTTGGAAAAGAGAAATTCTGGTAACGACACCACGGACAGAGAGGCCTAAAGGGAGATTCCCTAGAACACCACAACCCTGGGGCCACAAAAGTCTCAGGTCAAAGCAGGTGAAGCATGCAGTGAGAGCTGGGTTTTGCAAACCGTTGGGCCCCAGAGGAAGCACAACAGGCAAAGACTGTACACACAAACCCAGGAATTGGTGCCTTGGCACATCACAGAGGGCCTGCGTTTTAAGAGACTGGAATAGGAAAGCCTGGCTCTTTTCTAATATGTAGGCCCTCCCTGGTAAGGCAGCAAGGTCACAGAAGCATAAGAATACAGATTTGAAGAAGACCTCCTTGTATAAAGTGTTGCCCAAGAAGTACCATGCACTACAGTGTGAGGCTGTGAGACGGACTCAGAGCAACCCTATAACACAGGGCAGAACTGCCCCTTTGAGTTTCTGAGACGGTACCTGTTTACGCTAGTAGAAAGCCATATCTTTCTCCCAATGAGTGGCTGATAGTTCTGAACTGTCTACCTTGTGGATTGCAGCCCAATGGGTAACCACTATGCCACTGGGGCTCCTTGTAGTGCGAGACTGGGCCATCGCAAAACACCCAGGCCTTGGTAAAACCCCACTGTGCAGAGAAGTCACAGATTTGGGACTATTGGGCTCCGAGAAGGACCACCATGCAATGTGCAGAGAGGCCTGGAATTTGCAAATAATCAGGCCCAGAGAGGACATCATTAATAGGAAATCCTTTGCATTAGACTTAGTTACCTTATGTTGCCATAACAGAAATATCACATGTGGGTGACTTTATAAAAATGAAATTTATTTTCTCATATTTCTGTGTCAGTTATCCCCAACAGAAGTCCTTTGTGATCTCAGGGTTGTATGGCACCTACCATCTCCAATCTTTACTTACTTACTTACTGTGTATAGAGAGATTGACTCACAACACACCCTACATGCTATCCCATTAGCATAAAGAAAATACATTCCAAAAGTAAACCATAATTATAGATCATAACATATTTGGCATTACTGGGTACAATTCAATTCATAACATAGGTCTAAGAAGTGTCCTGGGGCCTTGAACTTGTTGAGCCTTATGAATATGGGAAGGAGCAATGTGTGGCATCCAATCAGTCCTTGACTTTGCATGCTGCCTGGTCCCAGTGAAAATACTACACGCATGGAAGACTGAGCATACCAACCTTAAAAAGTACACCTTGATATCTTCCCACCTAACATGTTGATGTGAGATTAGCCACTGAAATGGGGCTCATCTCTCCTACAACGATTATTGAAGAAAAAAATGGGAGAGTGGGAAGAAGAGGCAGTGATTGACATTAATAAGAAGATAGAAACAAAAATATAAAACCATGGAAAACAGCTATGAGTTGAAATAGACTTAATATGATTTATTCAATTCTGACTCATAATGACCATATAAGACAGGGTAGAAAAGCCATTGTGTATTTCCAATCTAACTTTACTGGAGTCGAAAGCCTCTCCTGAGATAAGGAGACAGAAAATATTAAAAAGAAACAAATGGAAAAATAAATAAATAAAAAGAAACAAACGTATAGAGATTTTAGGAACTGACTGAAAAATGTATGAGAGAAATTCAACAGACTTGAGGAGGGGGGAAAAGGAGTAAGTAAACTAAAGGAGAAAAAAAATCTGAATTATCAAATCCCAAGGTAAACAAGAGGAAGAAAGCAAACGAGTAAAGCCAAATGCTACTTTTAGACACCATCGAAAGAAACAATGTATGTAGCGTGGAATGTTTGAAAGATAAGAAACAAGGACCAGAAAAATTATCTGAGAAAATGGTGGCAGAAAACTGTACACATCTGATTAAAGAAATGAATATGTGCATCCAAGTATCTTGGTAATTTCTAAATCACGTGACTCCAAAGAGATATTTACAAATGTATATTGTTTCAAACTTCTGAAGATCACGCTGAAGGAAAGAATCTCAAAACAGCAAGGATGACAGATAAAAACACAAGATAGCACATAAGAGGTTTTTAATGATGTTAACTTCTTCACTGAAGCAATGGATAGTGGGAGACAATGGAAAGAAAATATATATGGAAAAGTACATTCAACAAAGAATTATTTATCCAGCAAAACTGCTTACAAAAATTAAGGTGACAGAGATATTCCCAACTTTAAAGCAGCATTGTGAGGATTTGATGTGACCAGGGAAGGCCTGGTGGTGCAGTGGTTACACACTGGGCTGCTAACCACAGGGCAGCAGTTGGAAATCATGGCTGGTCCATGAGGAAAAGACTGGACTTTCTACTCCCATAAAGAGATACAATTCCACAAACCACAAAGGCAATAATCCTGCACTTTCCTACGCGGCACTTTTGAGTCAGAATCAATGAGAAGGCCCTGAGTTTTTGTTGTTGGGTTATCTATCTATCTATTTATTTATTTATTTATTTGGTGAGCTTTATAAAAACTGCTAATGGATTTCATTTGAAGGAATTCAAATGAAAAGGAATGGGCATTAGTCAACTCTCTGTTCTACTACGGGAACAAAGACTAAAAGACAACAGAGCAATTTCCACGCAAGTAAAAAAGAGCTCAATACAGGGTATTTTTAGTAGGTCATCTTTATGTGGCTCGAGTCATATTTTCAAGTGCTTAGAAAAGAAATACAAAGTTGTCTTAAGAAGAATAGAGTATATACTGATGGGAAAGTGATCCGACAGCAGAGAAGTGGGGGGACAGAAGAGGGAATTTAGATTTTAAGCGTGACTTGCTGTTTGTCAGTTTGGTATACAGGCAAAAGTATTGATTTTGGTAGAGCTCAGCAATTGGTACAGACTCATAGTGACACTAGATACAACTAAATGAAAACACTGCCCTGCCTCTGGGATAATCTGGCTATAGACCTAAAAGCAGTTGTCTGCTGAAAGTGAAGAGGCCTTGAGGTTTCCATTTAGTGGCAATATCCTATATCAAATAAGGCTGACTATAATTATCTCAGTGGATAAGTTTAACACTATCCCAATTCAAATACCAACAACCTTCTACAAGGAATTGGAAAAACTGATCACCAACTTCATATGGAGAGGGAAGAAGCCCAGAATTAGCAAAGAGCTCCTCAAGAAGAAGGACACAGTCATCGGAGGGCTCACATTACCTGACTTTCACACCAACTGCACAGCCACAGTGGTCAAAGCAGCGTGGTACTGGTAGAATGACAGGTACTCAGACCAATGGAAAAGATCAGAAAAACCCAGAAATAAAACCATCAGCATATAGACAACTGATCTTCAACAAGGCCCCAAAGAGCATCAAGTGGGAGCTGATGCCTTCTGTAACAAGTGGTGCTGGAAGAAATGGATATCCGCCATTGAAAAATGAAAGAAGACCTTATTTCACCCCTTGCACAAGAACCAAAATCAAGGTGGATCACAGACCTCGTGATAGTCTGAGTAAACTAGAGAAACAAATCCATAGACACTCATATTTGTGAAAGAAACTGGTTTATATACAAGAGCAAATGAATATTGAGAAAATGTCCGGGCCCAGTTCAGATCAAGTCCATAAGTCCAATACTAGCTCATATGTCCAATACTAATCCATAAAGTCCTCCTCAGACTCATGAAACACATGCAAGGATGCCGAATGCAGGAGGACGACAGAGGATCCAGTGATGCAGCAAGCATCTCAGCGCTGGAAGGGGTCTCCATGTGGCTTCTCTGGCTCCAGAGGTCTGGTTGCATCAGGGTAGGTCCATGGGGATTCTCCAGCTCCAAGGGCATAGCACCATGTGTCTTGACAGTAGAGCATCTCTCTGGGAGTGAGCAGAGTGTCCATCCCACCGCCAAGGAGGAAATACAGGAATTCCCAGAATTCTCAGGAGAAGGCCATGCCCGCACATAAGCTTCATTGGCTATGACCTGATTGAAAGACTAGACTCCACCCCATTCACTCTTAATTTTCTCAAGCTCCCAATTGACATTAGATTATGTAACTACCACAGACCTAAAAGTAAAACCCAAACTATCAGGACCATCTATGAAGGAAGTGGGTCAAACCTAAGAATCTTGGCTTAGGGAATACATAGGCTAACTTAAATAGGGAAGGGTACACACACAGGTGAACCTGCAATTGAAAAGTGGGATATACTAAGGATGAAATACCTGCGTGTGTCATAGGACTTCACCAAGAGAGTAACAAGAGAACCTACAGACTGGGAGAGGATGTTTAGCGATGACACAACAGACAAAGGGCCTATTACTAAAATCTATAAAACCCTCCTAGCCTGAATATAGAGGAAAACAATTAACCCCTGAAGAAGTGGGCAAAATACCTGAAAATAAGTTTCACTAAGGAGGAGACCCAAATGGCAGATAAACATATGAGAAAATGCTCCCAATCACTAGCCATCACAGAAATGCAAATTAAAACAACCATGAGAGCAACAAATGTTGGAGGGGATGTGGCAAGATAGGGACTCTCCTCTACCACTGGTGTTCATTTAGATATGTACAGCCTCTGTGGAAAGTAGCTGGCAATATTTAAAGCAAATGGAAATTGAGTTACCTTACAACCCAGCAATCCCTCTACTGGGTATATCCCCAGAAGAGGTAAGGAATACCATGACCAGTTGTCTGTGTTGCAAAGTTTATTGCAGCACAATTCAAAACTGCAAGAAATTGGAACAACCTAAATTTCTATCAATACAGGAGCGGATTAGAAAACTCTGGCCCATACACACAATGGAGCACTATGTATCCCTAAAAAACACTTTTGATAGCATGAAGCACATGGTCTCATGTGCAGAGTTGGAGGAAATTATGCTAAACAAATTTAGCCAAACTCTCAAAAGGACAAGCACATTTCTACTTTGCTTTTGGTTTTTTTTAAGTGGATATACATTTTTTTCCAAGGCATATTTGTTTAGCAAATGGTAGTCCATGATATGTTCAATGTTATTTGACAACCTCATGAGTCTAATGTGCACATTTTACTTTGGTCTTCCTTCCTCAGTATCCGGCTTTCACATACATATGAGGTGATTGAAAATACTATGGCTTTTGCCAGGGACACCTTAGTCCTCAGAGAGACTCCTTTGCTCTTCAACACTAATGAGGCCCTTTGCTCCCAGAAAGATTTACAGCCTCAGAAATCCTTGAGGAAGGTCTATCGTACTCTATAGTGTCACTATGAATCTGAATCATCTAGATGGCACAGATATATATATTTAGTACCTGTGGCATAATTTCTAGACTAGAAACAACACAAGAACCACCAGAATACAAAATACTTAGAAACCAGTGTCAGCAGTTGTCTAATGAGAGTAGATTGAAGAATGTCTCATACTTTGCCATTTTAAATGCAAGGGGAACAAAGCAAACTCATCTCTGTTCGCTCCATTCAGGCTCCTTAGGTGACTACACAGCTTACACTGGATGCTGTCAACGAAGAAAGGTTTACTCAAAAGAAAGGGGGGAAAAAAGAAGTTGGTGTAAATTGCAATAAACAGTAACACTTAAAAATAATTGCCCAATCAATATTAATTCCTCTGGTATCTATTTAACAGCATTAATCACAGTGAGCTCATTTAATATTAATGTGCATGTCACAAGTAATTCAATTGGATTTCCACAGTAATTCAACATTAATTACTTTAAGCAGACAATTATTTTAAAATGTTAGCCAGTAAGCATGAAACTAAAAGCAATAAAATGAAGCAATGTGAAATTGTGCTATACATTATATCTATATGCAAAAAACTATTTTATTAATTTGAAGTACTTTCATGGGAAGAGTTACTTTACTAGTAGAATATACAAAGATATAGCCACAAAACTATGATATCTCGCTCATTCACATTTACTAGAAAATGTTACATCTTTAAAGAAATATTTGAAGAGCTATAATTTCTCACTCAAATTACAAGATTTAAGAAAACATGTTAATTCCCTACCTACAAGGGAAGGTATATGCATATTTTTCCCTAACACGATATGTTTAAAAGCAGGAATATTGTATGCTACTTACTCTGGTTTGTCAAAGCTATTTTTCATTTTCTTACTAAGGAATACAGCTATCATATACCACTAATATACTATAACCTCTTTCATTATTTATGAAGATAGAACATATTCTTGAATTTTCATATATATTGTGCCATTTACTACTTTCCCTTTTGTGACTAACAAGTTTTTTAATGATTATCAAAATCCTGGAAACTCATTACTTAGGCGACACTGAACTTCCCTTAAGGGTAATGAAAAGAAAAATGAAAATGGATAATTATAATAGTTGAGCAACATGATCAACATAATTAATATCAAGGAATTGTACATCTGAACAAGGGTGATAAAGCAAATGATTTGCTCCACTTACACTAATTACAATAAAAATAACAATATAAACAATACCCTCCCTTTGGTGGACTAGTGCCTATCTCCACAGGAGCTAGAGAGAGGGACCAGATTTCAACCTGGTTCACCAAGACTTGAATGCAACATACTGGCAAGAAGCAATGAACCAACAGAGAGGTCTACTGGGCTGGCCCCAATCCCAACTACATGGACACTCCCCCACTCAACCTCACCCCCACCTAGAACAATGCACTACAGAGGACAGCTCTGAAGCTAAAGCTCAGGGAGAAGGGCTCCTCTGATCAGAGTACACCGAAACAAACAGAGGGAAGAAGGGAGAGTGGAACACATCCTGGCTCACCAAGTCCCTAGGACGATATTCCTGATGAGAGCAGCCAATGCATAGAGTACCATAGGGCCGGCCACACCACCAGACACAAAGTCCCCCACTGACCCACAGCACTATGGGGGACAACACTGGAGACACAGTGCGGGGATTGTAACCAATCAGATGTCACCATACCGGGCGGAAAAACTAAGGGCGTGCAACAGAGCAGCAAGAGGAACGAAGCAAAGAAATCCTTGAGGAATACCAAAAATAAACTTTGGGGCCAAGGCATGGCACACCATCAGACTCAACCAGGAAAACAATCATAAAGGTCAACAAACAGACCTGGAACTACTTGTAGGGTTTTATATTTTGTTGGTGGTAT
>NW_022104341.1:42740017-42747095 GCF_000313985.2 Echinops telfairi
CACTTCTAAATTATCAAGGGTTCATGAGGGAGTGAGGGTGGGGGAGGGGGTAAGTGAGCTGATACCAATGGCTCAAGTAGAAAGAAAATGTTTAGAAAATGATGATGGCAACATATGTACAAATGTGCTTGACACAATGAATGGATATATGGATTGTAATAAGAGTTGTAAGAGCTCCTAATGAAATTATTTTAAAGAATAAATAAATAATATAAAAGAACATTTGTAATCAGCTATTTTTTTGAAAGTAGATTATCATGCCTTTTTTTCTTAGATAATACTTGGCTGGAAGTTCCACTGTAATCTGTCTTACCACGGGTGAGCCTTTTCCTATTTAAAATATTGCTGTCATAGTCTCTAACAAAAGTTAGAACAGTGTAAAAAGGAAACAGAATCAATGATAAGAATGTAAATAAAATTAGGGTAAGCAACCTGATATTTAACGGTAAGTTTTGTATTGTTGTGATGCTAATAGCAATGCCATGGGCATTTCAAATATCAACAGTGTCACCCTTTGGGAACAAGTTTTAATGAACATTCTGTGTTAGTCTGAGTAGAATAGAGAAGCAAATCCATAGACATTCGTGTGTATAAGAAAGAGCTTTACAAAAAAACAAAAAAAAAGAGTCTTATATACCAGAGCAATTGAATATTGAGAGAACAGCCCAGTCCAGATCAAATCCTTAAGTCCCGTGTTCACTCATATTTCTGATACCAATCTATAAAGTCCACGTCATACTCACGACACACATACCTTTATCCCCAAATTTGGGTACCTAATCTCTATAATGCCCACTTACATCAACTCAGTCCTCTGAGGAGACAATCATATTCTTTCATGTTAAGAATCTTCATTCCAGCTAGAACCTTGTGAAGTCCACATCCAGAAGCAAAGTCAAATCAGGACAGGCCATCCATAAAGTCTGCAGCAATATGCACCAGTTCACAGGCTCAAAAATCTTCTCTTTATCTGGTCAGGTTCTAGTCCACTCAAAGTGGGCTGCCTCACTTAGCCTCATCAGGGTGCCCAATGGTTGCCTTGCCTTTAGACCATGGCCCCATCACAAATTCTCAGCAAGCCTTGTGCTAGATCCCCCTTGTGCTAGATCATGAACTTAAGACCAGTCAACCAGGTCTCATCTTCTCCTGTAGTTCCTGTAAACTATGTCCACTGGTATCAGTGGCCAGACTCAACCCATCTCTCTGTTGCTGCTTTTCTCCTACTTCCAATCAACAAGTGGATCCAGGTGGTAACCTAGCAAGCATTTCAGCCTGCCCACAGGCTCCCTTTAATAGTTCAGTCCTACAGTGGAGTTTCTTCAGGGTTCCAGATTCTTTATGGGTTCTGACAAAAACCACTAGTTCAAGATTCAAAAAAAACCCCAGAGTTCCTTTTTATTTAATCTGTCAATAACCTCTAGGCACACCTCTGCAACTTTGAAAGCCCTGAGCACTTAAGACAATGGGTGAGGCTTATCTTTTCAGAACCTTCTTGCAAGAGTGTCTTTAACCCATTTAAAGATAAAATTTGAACGGTCAAGTGGGCTTACAAGCTCTCTATTTTCATACTTCCCAATAATCATTTCTATACACCCTTATATTAATAATAAGAAGCAGAAGAAATCTGTATAAACAAAGTAGAATCAGATACTATTCTCAAGTCTTAAAACAGTCAAGTTCAACTGTTATTCAGCTTATCTTATTCTATTGATACAAAATATGGGATTCGGTCTCCAAGAGCATCAAACCAAAGCCTTGCTCTCTGTTGGCCATTTTGACCTACTTTCAACCATTTTATCTAACCAGCATGGTCTCTGAGAAATTCAAGGAGTGATTTCTACCCCTGAGATGAAAATATATATTAGTTGTACTCATTTTCACCATTTCAAGCAGGAATAACCAAAGACAACAACCAAAGGAAATAATGAAAATGTAACTTCCCGTATTCTCTCCAGAAAACAGTCCAGTAAACTGCATATTCATATCTGACTTCTGACTAGCCAAAGAAGAAACACTGCTATGAGGGAGAGGTCAAACAAGCATCCACTCTCCATCTTTTTTATTTGTTTCTCTAGTACCCCTCTCCTGGTCCCCTAATGTGTTAGTCAGTGTAGACTAGAGAAACAAATCCAGGGATACTCATGTGTGTATAAGAAATAGGCTTATATACAAAAACAATTAAATATTGAGAAAACATCTCAGCACAGTCCAGATAAAGTCCACAAGTCCAATATTAGCCCATATGTCAATCTATAAGGTCCTCTTCAGATTCATGACACACAGCAATGATGCCGAATGCAGGAAGATGACAATCCAGTGGGGGGGAAGTCTTGTGGATCCAGTGGTGTTATAAGCATCTCAACACTGGCAGGGGTCTCCATGTGGTTCCTTCAGCTCTGAAACTCTGACTGCGTCAGGGTAACTTCATGTGGCTTCTCCTCAGAAACGTCTCACAGGGAGTGTGCCTTGTCAGTAGAGAATCTCCAAGGGAGTGAGCAGAGAGAGAGTGAATGTCTCCTGCCTCCAAGAGGAATACTGGAGTTTCAAGAATCCTCAGGAGAAGGCCATGCCCCCACAGAGGCCACATTGGGCATATTCTGATTGACAGGCTAGACTCCACCCCTGCCCTCTTAATCCTCAAAATGACACCAGATTCTGTAACTACCACACAGATTTTCTTCCTCTTCTTAATTATCTTGTTTAATTGTCTCTCCCATTTGTTGAAGTCTTCATGAAGTCCTCGAGATTGCTGGTGCAATTATCCACATCTTCTAATCTGTTGGTGACATCCATGACTTTGGGTTTTGTTTCTGTTACCTCATCCATTAGCTCTTGTATTTGCCTTTGTTGCATGACGTCATTCCCTCTATCATGGGCATCATCTCCTCTATCATGGCTTATTCTGTGTTGCTTCACTCATATCCTATATTACTCCAAGCAGTCTTCCGAAGATTTCTTTTTGTGGCAGATTCACATCGGATTCTCTTGTGAGAGTCATTAGCTCCTCTGGTGTTTGTTTTTTCTTGTATTCTTTTTGAGGCTGTTCCTGCTTGCATTGTTTGCATGCCATTTTGGAAGAGCTGAGTGCCATGTTTCTGGGAGACCAAGGGTCTCTGAACTCTTTCTCAGTGTGACTGGTAAGAATATTTTCAAGGACTCCTGCGGCCTACTATGTTGGTTGGTCATACTGCTATGTAGGCAAGGTGCTGTGGTGACTCAGTGGCTGGTGGTGCTGGGATGCCTCAGAGTCTGGGCTGAGTCTGGTGACTGTAGGTATGCCACTCCACAGGGTTGGGGCAGGCCTCCAGTGTGGCCACGGATCTGGTCTGTACAGGCTATAATTTATGGCCTGGCAAAGACAATCTGGAGCCCAAGACTGGTTGGGCCTGGTTTTGGTTATGTTAAAAACCCTAGGCTGTGCTCTTGAGATTAGTGTTCTGGCTACCTTGTTATGTTAATGGATTATAATGGACAGAGTTCTGCAGGCCTAGGACCACAGACACAAAGGACCACAACCTGGATTTGAAAGCATTTTTAGCAAAAAAAAAAAAAATCCTTTTTTTTTCCTGTTTAATGTATTAACAATTAAAATATATCCACGGTTTATTAGAATTACAAAATAGAAACATATAGTTTTTTATTTAACATTTCTTTTTTTATAATGGTCTTGTGGGGTGTCCAGGTATTGGGTGGGCTGTACTGCACTTTCCCCCAGGGAAGGGGTACCAGTTCAGCAGCATGGTTTGGGGGCTGACTGGACCTCAATTCATGCCTGGCTGCCCTCTGGTGTCCTTCCGGCTCTATCCTGTTGACATTGCTGGTTATACTCTGTGGAACTGTGTGAGTTCTATCATAAGTAAATATCCCAGAAGCGTTTCACTTGCTGCAAATTATTGTCTAATTAGATATTGTTTCCCACTTTGGAAGACATGGAACCAGGGTGAGGCAGGAAGAAGATGGCCTATATAGTCACTCTGTCCTGGCTGGGGAGGGGATTTTCAAGGCAAGGGCATGTAGCAGCACTGGGGACTCTGAAGGGAATTCCAGTGTGAGGTCTGGTGGCTAGGTCTTGGAGACTATCTGTGAGCCTGAGATTATGACCACTTTTAGCCAGCAGTCTGGGGGAAATTACTGCTTGTTGCAGGACTAGGGTGCAGGAAGGCATGGCAGACGCCTTCCTGCTGGACCTGGAGAGAGGTTAGCAGAGCCCATAGGCAGATTCTGTAAACTTAGAGTGTTTCAGCAAGTTCTCGAATAACTTTGTGGGTGAAAATCAAAGGGAGAGGTTTGAACCAGACCTTAGTACACTGAATCTATTTTTAGCACCCAGCCTTCCAGTTTTGGCCTCCTGACCTCTTAATTTTCTGTCTGACAGTAGGAACACCGGGCAGGTGACTTCACCTGGATGCCATCTTGACTCTCTGGCAATTTTAAATTAGAAAATCATATGGTTCACTATAGTGGAATGATCAATGGCAAGGGAATGCCATCACATTCATCATCAAAAAGAATCCTCCAAAATCTATCTTGAAGCGAAATGATGTTGGATAGGAAAATATCCATGTGCTCACAAGGACATTAAGTTGAAAACTTATTATTAAAATTTATCCACCAACTACATAAGTCAATGATGAAGAGAGTAATGAATTTTAACAAATTATTCAACCTGAAACTGACAAAACATGAAAAGAGATACACTGATAATTATTGGTGGCATATAAATCAAGACGTGATGGTATTGAAGGAAGAAGTTCAAGCTGCACTGAGAACATTAGCCAAAAATAAGATGGCTCCAGGAATTGATGAAATACCAAATGAAATTTTTTAACAATCTGATGAAGCACAGCATACATCACTCATCTATGTGAGGAAATTTGGAAGACAGATACTTGGCCAACTGACTAGAAGACATTCATTTATACCCATTCCAAAGAAAGCTGACTCACCAGAATACTCACACTATGGAACAATATCAATGATATCACATGCCAGTAAGATTTTGCTGACAATCATCCAAACAATGAATGCAGCAGGGAGCTTCCTGAGGTTCAGGCCAGACATGGAACAAGGGACATCATTGCTGGTGTCAGATGGATCTATGTTCAAAGTGGAGAACACTAGAAAAACATTTACTTGTGTTTAATTGACCATGCTAACTGTGTGGTTCAAAACAAGCTATGGATAACCTTGGGAAGAATGGGAATTCTAGAACACTTAATTGTGCTTATGTGGAGACCTGTACCTGGTTCAAGAAGCAGTTGTGAAAACAGAGCAAGGAAATACTGTTGAAGCCTCTCACCATACTCATTCAATAGCTATGCTGAACAAATTATCAGATAAATTGGATTACATGAAGAAGAATGCAGTATCAGAATTGGAGAAGGGCTTACGGCCAACATGCAATATGCAGATAACACAACCTTGCGAGCTGAAAGTGATGAAGACTTGAAGCACTTTCTGATCAAGATCAAGGATTGCAACTTTTAGAATGGATTGCAACATAACGTAAAGTAGACCAAAATCCTCACAACTGAACTATCATGATAAATAAGAAAAGAGATTGAAGCTGCCAAGAAATTTGTCTTGTATCCACAAGCAGTATCCATGGAAGCAAAAGTCAAGAGATCAAAAGACATTAGGTAAATCTGCTGCCCAAGACCCCTTTAGAATATTGTTAAGCAATGATGTTATTCTAAGGACTAAGGTGTGCCTTACCCAAGCCATGGTATTTTCAATTGCCTCATATTCACATGAAACTTATGCATTTACTAAAGAAGATTGAAGGAGAATCAATGTATTTGAATTATGGTGTTGTCAAAGAATATTAAAAATACCATGGTCTGCCAAAATATCTACCAACAAATCTATCATGGAAGAAGTATGGACAGAATGCTCCTTAGAGGCAAGGTTAGCAAGACTTACATATTTTGAGCATGCTTTCAGGAGAGGCAGTCCCTGCACAAGGGCATCCTTCTTGTTAAATTGGAGGGGCACCAATAAAGAAGAAGGCCCTTAAAGAGGTAAATTGACACAGGGGCTGCAAAAATGGACTCAGGCATAAGAACGATTGTGATTATGATTCCAGACCCGGCAGAGTTTCATTCTGTCCTGCATAGGGTAACTTGGTTGGAACTGACTCCATGGCACTAACAACATTATTGAATAATATATTGTTCATTGTGGATTGCAACTGAATACAGATACAAAAATCCTCATAACTGGAACAATAAATAACCTAATGATAAATGGGGAAAATACTGAAATTTTCAAGGATTTCATTTTAGTTGGATCCACAATCAACACCCACAGGCACAACAGTCAAGAGATCATTGAGAAAATCTGCTGCAAAATATCTCTTTAAAGGATAAGACTTAAAGATGTCAATGAAGAGTAGGGTGCATCTGACCAAAACCATGGCATTTCAAATGCTCTCATATGCATGTACAAGCTGGACCATGAATAAGGAATAAGGAAGATCAAACAAGAATTGATACATTTAAAATATGATGTTGATGAAGAATATCAAAATTACCATAAAAAGCCAGAAGAACAAATAAATCTGACTTGTAGAAAAAACAGCCAAAATGCTATACTGTATGGATAGAAAGACTTCAAGTACTTTGGGCATTATCGGAAGACACCAATGTTTGGAAGGACCTCATGCTTGGTGAAATAGAGTGTGAGTAACAATGAGAAATTATTATTTTGTCATATCTCACACCCTCCAACATCTCCTTTCACCCACTTCTCTGCTCTCTGTCCCCATAGGGAGGGGGTTATATGTAGATCTTTGTAATCTGTTTCCCCTTTCTCCCCACCCTCCCTCCACCTTCCCATTATCACCACTCTCACCACTGGTCCTCGGGGGTTATCAAGGGTTCATGGGGGAGGGAGGAGTGTGGAGAGAGAGGAAAAATGAGGAGCTGATACCAAGGGCTCAAGTAGAAAGCAAATGTTTTGAGAATGATGCGGGAAACAAACGTACAAAAGTGCTTGACACAATGGATGGAAGTATGGATTGTGATAAGGGTTGTACGAGCTCCCAATAAAATGATTAAAAAACAAACAAAAAGAGAAA
>NW_022104341.1:42747195-42750164 GCF_000313985.2 Echinops telfairi
AGATGGATTGATACATTGGTTTCAGTAATGAACTCAACCATTACAACAATTTTGACTATTGGGCTGAATCAATGTTTCACTCGGATAAAGTCACTATGATTAGAATCAAGAAGATGGCACCTAACCACAGACTAGGGAAAGGTGGCCTTATTTCTGTTTATTAATATTTAGAATATTTATAGGGTCATTAGGGAAAGCATTTATGAAAAATGGATAGAGATAATAATTGAGATATTGAAGGAAGAATATTCACAACTTAACTAATAGTGAATATAAAACTCTTAAAAATCGGTGTATTGTGATGTTGGAGGACCATTGGTCGGTGAGTGTGGCCAAGGATAATTGATAGGAGCAGTAGTAATAGCCATACAAGTGACCGGATAATATGAAATTTTCAGCTAGATCATTTTAAGGACTCTGAACTTGACTCTTTTACATTTTAAACATCACTGAATGAATTTGATCAGATATGAGGTTTATTGACTTATGTAATGAAGGAATCATTCTGGCTATGATTTTATGAGAGAGAGACTGAAGTAAAAGGTAGTCAGAGTGAATGGGTCCTCTCCTGATGAGACATGATGATACAAGGCCTAGGCACCAGTACTGGAGTTTGACACACATATGGTCTTATTCTAGATATGTTTTAAGTTGTTTATTTTTAATTAAGTACTAAATTATATATCATGACATAGTAAATATATCTCCCACACATTTACAACTGTACTACAACCAGATTTTATTTGTATTCATATTATGTATCGACAGAGTAAGGCTCTAGGAAATAGTTTATCTTTCTATCTTTAACCTAAGGCTTTTAATTGCCGTTGGCAAGCTTGCCAACATACTATGGGTCCTCTTACTAAAAGCACGAATTTAATCTGAGCCTTTTGTTCTACTGGAAAACACACAGCTTTGCTCTCTAGATTGAAAGTGAATTAAATTTAGTAGATGGAAATACCTTGAAAACTATAAAACTGTTCAAAGTTGCAAAGTAAAATACATATATTTTACCTTATGTTTTATAGTTAAGTGAGTTTATCTCATTATCCAGTGGCCCTTGTTTCCGAAGTGGCCCTTCTGGATCCAGTGGGTCTAGAAACCCAGCATCCTTGTTTCTATTTTGTCACGGTGCCCTTTCTTTTTCAGTATATGTACAAGAGTGCTATATAGCACTAACGCACTTCTTCAGGGAACTGTGTCATGGGACAGGCTGCTGATGCATCTGCTAAGGGAGTCCTCTCCAAACCCAGAATAACCAAGCCATTTAAATATAACATAACATACCACAGATGGTATAATGTTATTGTCTTTCATGCATGTAAGAATGTTGGGAAATATGTTCTTCAATGTATTTTATAGCTTGCCAGAAGCAGCTAAACATTTTCCTTTCCTTTCCTGTGTGTGTGTGTGTGAGTCAGAATTATACAACTAATTTTTATAATTATTGCTTCAGCATTTTCTACTTTATAAAATTTATATAATAGCAGCTGCTTCATTTAACTTATATAATAGTAACTGCTTCTTTGCCATTCTGCTGCTTTACCTGGTTTTGATTTTTTTTTCACCTTTAATTTCATTTTGTGCTACTAATATGCTCTACTTTGCTCATTTAAAATGACTCTAATGATTCAGTCAGAAGGCTATTACATTTGAATTATTTTTCCACAGATAGTGATTGATTTCTTTGTGTCCTTTGAATCATTTGGCAAAGTCCATTGATGACTGATAAGTAATTTGTCAGTATGAAGTTTTATTCACTTTTCCCCTTTATTTCTTAAAAGTGTACAATCCTACATAAAAATGAGGCATCAACTAACATGTAAGACTTTTGATAATTTTCCAAACATTTTACAAAACAATTCAAGTGTAATGACATTTATACTTTTAGGCTAAACTCTTCTAATAATCTTTTAATTCTCTACATCTGATTTTTTTTATAGAAAATTAACCACAATTGTCAATAAAATATTTAATTTTATAATAGTATAATTTACAATAGTATATACTTTACACTTTGTAAGTAGGCAAATTAAGTTTCAAATATATTCAAGTATGTACAATAATCATCATAAATGAATTCAGAATATAATCATGATCCCCCAAAAGAAATTCTTAGAATCAATCATCATCATCTTTCCTTTTCTTATTCATATACAAATCTACTTTCTAGATCTATAGAGTGTATGTTCTGGATATTTGTTATAAATTCAACATGTGGTTTTTTGTGACTTCTTTCCATAGTCTAAGAATTTTATGATTTTCTCCCTTTTTATCATCTCTCAGGACTTCAATCTTTTTATTGATGAATAATATTTCATTGTATAAATAGGTCACTTGTTATTTATTAATTTCTGATAAGATTTAGGATTTCAAACGTCAATATGGGTTGTAATACATAATATCATGATAAATAGAGAAAAGATCGAATGTGTCAAGGTTTTCACATCTTGCCTGCATTCACAATCAATGTTCATAGAAGCCACAGTAAACACTCAAATGATGTGTTGCACTGGGCAAATCTATAGCATAATACCTCTTTCAAGTGTTGACGAGTCAGGATGTCACCAGATTATTTATTTATATTTATTGTCCCCCCCCCTCATAGTTCTCTTTCTATTTTTACTTCTTAAGTGTTTTCTTTCCTATTCATGAAGTGCATTTTATTGAGCAATTAAAAAAGAGAGCTTCCATTTCATATTTGCCTAAAAAAATTTGTATTCACAAAGCTCCTGAAATCACCTGAACATATTGATTTTTAGTGAGAGTTGTAATGTTGGTCTTGAGCTAGATAAGTGTGTTATTCTGGGTACTTTAGAGAAACAAATCCACAGAAACTCATGTATAAGAGGGAGTTTTATATAAAGGGTAAATGCACATCAAGAAAACACCATAACTCAGTGCTGCCCAAGTCCACAAGTCCAACTTTAGCCCATATGTCCAACACCAATTCACAAAGTCCTCCTCCA
>NW_022104341.1:42750704-42757599 GCF_000313985.2 Echinops telfairi
ACCCCTTGCCAACTTGGCACCTGTACATAATTCTTTAGCTTCACAATTGAAATTAAGTAACACGTACACCTTAATTCTACAATCCTCTGAATATGTTCCCCCACCTATGAAAGTTTGTAAGCCAACCACTTCATGTCTTTATGCCTCCAATTTTGAGCATCCAATTTATGTACTTCCCACTTACATCAACCCAGTTCTCTGAGAAGACAATCATATTTTTCAACATGAAGAGTCTTCAGTCCAGTTGGAACCTTGTGAAGTCTGCATCCATAAGGAAAGTCAAATCCGGACAGGCCATCCATAAAGTCAGCAACAATATGCACCTGTTCACAAGCTCAAAAATCTCTGTCTGGTTGGCTTCTGGTCAACTCAATGTGGGCTGCCTCACTCAGCCTCCACAGGGTGCCCATTGGTCGCCTTTCCTTTAAACCATGGGCTCTCACCAATACTCAACAAGCCTAATCCTGTCTAGGTCATGAACTTTTAGACAAGTCAGCCTGCTCTCATCTCCTCATTTTTTTACTGTGAACCATGTCCACAGGTGTCAATGGCCAAACTCAACCTGTCTCTTTATTGCTGCATTTCTCCCACTTACTCTCAAGTAGATCCAGGTGGTCACCTAGCAAGCATTTTAGCCTGCTCTCAGATCCCCTTTAACATCCAGTCCTAGAGGGGAGTTTTTTATGGTTCCAGATTTTTTCCAGCTTTTGACAAAGCCCATTGGTTCCTGAGTACCCCAAAGCACTGGGTGGGGCATATCTTTTCAAAGTTTTCTTTACAGGCATTGCCTAAACCCATCTAAAGATCAAATTTTAATGACAAAGCCAGTGGGCTTACAAGCTTTCTATTTTCTATACTTCCCATAATTTTCCCAGAAACAACCAAGTAAAAAGTGTGCTTTATCTGACCTCTGAATAGACAAGGAAGAAAAACTACCATGAGGGAGAGGTCAAACAAACATCTCCTCTCCATCTTATGATTTGTTTCTCCAGTACCCCACTCCCAAGGTACCATATATTGTGTTAACCTGGGTACTTTAGATAAACAAATCCATAGCAACTCATGTATAAGAGAGAGTTTTATATAAAGGTTAAGTGTGCATCAAGAAAACATCCCAACCCAACGCTGCCCAAGCCCACAAGTCCAACATTAAACCATTAACCCATAAGTCCAAGACCAATCCACAAAGTCCTCCTCCATCTCACAAAACAGAGGCAATGATGCCGACTGCAGGAGGAAAGCTGAGTCAGAGAATGTGTAAGCATCTCAGCACTGGCAGGGGTCTCCACATGGCTGCTCCAGCACCCAAGGCTGCATTGGGGTGAGTTCACGTGGCTTCTCCTCAGGGATGTCTTACAGGAAGTGAGCCTTGCTAGCTAAGGCAGGGAACTGGCTTAGGCAGCTGCACCCTGGTCCGACCATCACAAAGCAAGAGAACTAGAAAGGCGAGGTTCACTGAGTCATTTATCCCTCTGCCCTTCAATTAACTCCACGTGTTGGACTACTCATCTTGTGGTTCATAATCCAACATTGAGTTTGAACATATAAACTCAACAACAAAATCCACTATCACAGGGTCAATGCTGACTCCTAGCATCTCTATAGGACAGAGTAGAACTGCTCCTGTGAGTTTCTGAGACTAACTCTTCCCAGGAGCAGAAAGCCTCCTTTCTCCCATGGAGCACCTGAGAGTTTCGAACTGTTGACCTGGTTATTAGAAGCTCAATTTGTAACCACTCCAGGTTAAATTTGCGATAGGTGTGTTATTTCTTATATTCAAAATAGCCTGGGCACTTTTAGTTCAATAGAGCCAGTTAAAACAATAACAAAGATGGAGAAGGATAATCTCTCTGCACCAATGATCATGTATTTAAGTTCTCATCTTCGAGTCTCACAGATTGGTTTGCTCAATGCCTGCAGTTGCTATGAAAGCATTCCTGTGAATGCCTGGAAACTCTAAAAGTCTTTGCCGAGATCCGCAGCTGTTGGTTCTATGGCGAATCTACCTCCAACAGCAGCTTTCATGAATGCTAAAGCAATCCCCACTGGGGATCTAAACTGCTAAATCAATTTCTATTCTAAAATCTAAACCAAAGTAACTGATGTTTGATGTTACTGTTAAGAATTTTTAATTTGTGTAAAGCCCTTGGGGATTCTTTGAGGAAGCTACTCAGAATATAAGTATAATTTATTGTCTATAATGTTTTAAGTCAAACTCCTTACATTTATTTTCCTTAAAGGTAAAGACATCTTGTGAATATATGGGGTTTTTGTTGTTGTTGTTGATCTTTCTGGAGCAAATATACACTTTCAAATTAGAATTCTCCATGTCTCAGAGAAACGCCTGATAAACTACTGAGGAGATAAAGTCAAAGAGAAATAAAATTTATGTGAATATTACTGAACATGCTACTACCCTCCCTGGGCAATACATTAGATTTTGAACTTCTATTGAATGTGAAACCATTGGATTCTTCTTGAAATTAAATGGGTTTATTTATTTTTTAAATGATCATTTCTCTTCCTTCTGTGACCATTTATGGGTGTTCAGAATAATCATGATCATAGAGAAAGAGCAGTGGTCTCGGGTTAAAGCTCCCATGTATACCAATCACTCTTGAAAATAAAGGGGTGAAAGGAAATATGAATATACTAATCAGTCGCTGGCAAGTCCATGTAGGCTTCAACTCTTGTGAACTATGTGTGTCAGAGTAGAATTATGCTCTCATGGGCTTTCAATGCCTGACATTTTAAAGCACACCAGGCTATTGTAAGATGTTCAGGGTTGAATCAAACTTCCAACAGTTTAGTTAGCAGCTAAGCACTTTAACACTTTGCACTGCCCAGAGATTCCTCAGTACAGAGAGACTTTACTGGTGGGGGACAAGGTAAAACAGACTTCTGACATTTAAAGTTGAAATTTTGCTAGCAAATAAAGAAGAAGTTGTTTTCTCATACTGGCTTCCATGTGGCATTACAAATATTTCTTCAGTCTTCAACAACTCCAATAGGAAATTAAATTCTCTTTCTATCAGGCATCAAAAGAGATCATAATATGGAAGTAAATGCATTGAAGTCACATGCTTAGTGAATATGAGAATGAGGTTAGAGGTCAGTAAAAATTCTTAAGAACAATGTTTACAAAAACCTTGGAATATTTGTTTGCCAGTTTATCCACATCTGCAAAATAGGTCCCATAAAAACATATACTACTATGGCTCCTGTAAAAATTCAATGAGATAGTCCATCTACAGTACACAGCACCACACCTGACATAATATTAAGTTCTCCTTAAGCTATTAGCATGACCTAGAGCTGCTGTTGGTAGCTAAAGAAACCCATATCAAAATATTCATATTTGTAAGGTAACACAAAGAAGCATCAAACATGGCTATCTTGAGCAGTTAGGAGAAATAAAAATTATTAACTTGCTTCTTTGATTCTACATAAATTTGTGAGATCTACACTTTATGACTATGTAAAAATAAAATGTCTGTCAAACTACAGTACTGTTTGAAAAGTTCAAAAGAAAAAGGTGAAATACTGTGTCTGACACAAATGGAATGTTTTCCTTTCTAGTTAGTTAATTAGTCACACATGAGACTGGTGTAGCCTTCAAGAGCCTTCAAATGCAATAGGTACAACTGCATGTTTTCAGGGATTCTGAGAGTGGACGATTGGCTCTCTTTAACCAGATTTACATTGTACCTAGCTTCTGCAAGTCAGACATATGTATTGATTTAATAATTAAAGGCCATGTTCTCATTCCCTGTTCTACCTATGTCTTTTTTACCTGAGGCAGTGAATATAATGTTAAAGAATTTAAGAGTCTACACTTCGGTAGATAGTCAAAGTTGGTAAAAGAAATGTACTGTATGTCATGACAAAACAAATCTAAAAGAATTTACAGTTCTTACAATTTCAGGTTTAGGAAGACACAGGGTTCTCACTAGACTATTCAAATGTCATAGAGGTCTCTAAAGGACTAAGGTACATTTATTTTCCTCCCATTGTCATATTTTTATCATGGACTAATATAATTTTAAATATAAAATTAAATTTTAGATTTTAGATTTAAGAAATAAAGAAATTACAACCCTCAGAAGTAGAGAAATTATCGTTACTGCATAAATATGCAGTTCAAATTCAAAGAGACCCTAGGTAAAAAATTAATAAACAAACAAAAATTTTAAAAGCATATTAGTAGTAGAAGACAGAAATCTACTCAATATATCTACATATGCTGTTGCCCTTACCAAAAACCAAACTCACTACATAGATTCCTATTATCAGGCAACCTGTAAGCCTCTGTGCCCGCAGTGCTCTTAGGTGCCATCCAGTGAGGTGCCATCCGGACACTCTGACTCAGAGTGTCCTTGTGGACAACTGAAGGAAGCACTGTTGGTTCTACAGCAAACTTACAATCATTACAATATGTGAGACTGTTACCGAAGCCTCAGTAACAATATATCTTTTTGAAGGCCATGCTTTTGTTTGCTGGGGCTCTACTTGATCAAGCATGATTTGATTTTCCAGGATTTCCTCTCCTCATAAAATAAACAAAAGACATAAGGCTGCGACTAAAGATGCTCACGTCTAAGGAACATTTAAGATGCACTTTCTGTATGTCAGGTGGATGTGTTTGGTTTTCTCGTGGTCCGTGATAATTTCAATATTTGCCAACACCTTGATTCAAGAGTATCCGTTCTTCTTCAGTCTTCCTTATTCATTGGTTATAGATATGTAATGCGTGAAAATGCCATCAATTGGATTTGGAACTCCTTAGTCATCAAAGTGATATCATTGTTTCTTAGAACTTTAGAGTTTATATTTAAATCTCCCCATTGTTGTTGTCAGGTGCCATCAGGACTGTTCTGACCTGTAATAACACTACGTACAACAGAATGAAACACTACCTGGTCCTGCGCCATCCTCACAATCGTTGCTGTGTTGAATCCATTGTTGTAGTCACTGTGTCAATCCTTCTCATTGCTAACAGCCCTCTTTTAGTGCTGCCTTTCTACTTTGCCAACTATGATGTTCTCTTCCAGGGACTGGTCTCTTCTGAAAACATGTCCAAAGTACATGAGACAAAGTCTTACCATTCTTTCTTCTAAGGAGCATAGTGGTTGTACGTCTTCGCAAACAAGTATATTTTTTCCTGGAAGTCCATAGTAGTATCAATACCCTTTTCCAGTACCATAATTGAAATGAATCAAGTGAATAAATTATTCTGTGGTTTTCCTTATTCAATGTCCAACTTCCACATGTATACGAGGCAGTTGAAAATACCATGGTTTGGATAGGCTCACCTTAGTTCTGAAGGTAACCTCCTTGCTCTTCTACACTTTAACGATACATAGTCCATAGTTTGTTGGGATCACACAGTTCATTGACTTTGCATAGTCAATAAAACATAAATAAATATATTTTCTGATACTCCTTGCTTTCAGCCAAGATTAATCTGATGTCAGCAATGATATCCTTTGTTCCATGCACTCTGAATTAGCCTTGAATTTCTGGCCGCGCTCTCCTTTGCCAAATCTCTGCCAAAAATGGTGTTTAATGGTCTTCAGCCAAAAAGTACTTGCATATGATATTGATTATATTGTTCCATAATTTCTGCAGTCTGTGGAACATCTTTCTTTGGAATAGGTACAGATTGGATGTCTTCTATTCAGTGAACTAGGTAACTGTCTTCCAAATTTCTTGTCATAAGTGAGTGATTGCTTCCAGTGTTTCATCAGCTTGCTGAAATAGTTTAATTAGTATTCAATAAGTTCCTGGAGCATTGTTTTCCGTTAGTAACTTCAGTGCAGCTTCTTTTAGTACCATTAGTTCTTCCTTTTTTCAACCTTTTTTCTTGTGACATAGAAGAAAGTTTACAGAGTAGATCATCAATTTTACATTCAATAATTCATATTTATTTTGTTTCAATTTATGCATTGCTATCTCCTCAAGTACCACCACTCACTCCTCTTCCTCCTTGTGTTTCTTTTACATCTCTTTTCCTAAACTTCTGAACTCCCTCCTTGAGTAAATCTTCTCAACTTGTTGATTATTCTACTGTGGAGTGAATTCTATTCCAGAAATGACAGGTGATCCAGGTCCATAATCTTGGAAGCAACCTCCTGTCGCTATCTGATGAATTAGTTTGGCCTCTGTCTTTGCTTTTGAATTTCATATCACTTTTTGTCACACTTCTTATGTGACACTTTTAAGAGCAGTGGATAATAGTATCCAGGCACCATCTAGTTCTTCTGGTCTGAGAGTTGCAGACTGATGTTTGCGTGATCTTCTGGATCATTCGTTTCCTTATTTCTTTCCATTTTCATTAGTTTTCTTTCTTCTGGACAGGAAAGACCCATATTTTCACCTTAGATGCATGCGCACAAACTTTAAAATAATTTTTTTTACTTGTGTTATAACAGCTTTATTGACATATTTTAACTTACCATACAATTAGTTTAAACATATAAAATAGTTGTGCAATCATCAACACAGCAATTTTAGAAAATTTTCTTCTTTCATTTACCAATTATTATTAGTTCTCCATTACTTTCCCCCAACCTCCCCTGCCATAACCCTAAGCAACAAACTATTACTAGTTACTTTCTCTACAGATTGGCCTATCCTGGGTTTCATATAAAGAAAATCATACAAAAGCCCCAACAATGACAATAAAATAAATCAGAGAAAAGCCTCAATCCAAAAGAAAGGAGAAAGCAGGATCCCTGGTGGCACAGTGATTACATGATGGCCTGCTAACCCCAAGTTCAGGAGTTGGAAACTGCTAGCTACTCCAAGGGAGCAAGATGAGGCTTTCCACTCTAGTAGAACTACAGTCTTGGAACCTTATAGGGGAAGTTCTACTCTGTCCTACATGGTCACTATG
>NW_022104341.1:42757966-42759560 GCF_000313985.2 Echinops telfairi
AGATGTCTTTCTTTTTGCTAGCCAGGCACCATCTGATTTGTTCACCACAATTTTCTGTAGCACTCATATCTTCAGTGATAACTTCATGAAGGTACGTTTTGAGCAGGGCCACATCTTAAGAACCATTTTTTATTAGACTAAGGTTTATGATTAATTGTGAGTTCAAAACCCATTTATATATCTACAGTGTATATATATCCTTTGTACAAATTAGAGGCAGCATTATCAGTTGTTGAGAAATAATTTAAGTAATCTTCATGAGACATTTGTTAATTAATATTGATGTTGCCAATTATATAGAATTTACAGTACTATTGAGAAAGGGAAATATGCATATAACAAAGCAGCTTTTTAGACTAAAATACATGTAATAGTCACTTGTACAGTTTAAAAACACAAGTAATTGAACAATATTTAAGAAACCATTGAAGATTAGACACAAGTAAAGTATTTCAATAAGGATCATTCACTAAAGAAAAACTATGTCTTCAGGGGTAAGAAATATCACACACACAAAAACAATGAAAGTGTGAAAATAGCAAGTGTATATTAGTCTTCGGTTTCTAATTATTGGGGAATCTCAAAAGAGATTTGAACCAAAGTCTACAGACTTCCAAATCCATAACCTTCATAAACAGTCCTCTGTTTCTTCTCAAACGAGGGTGTTTCAGCTTTTAAGTCCAAAGAAGTATTTTACTTACTATAATATGCAACAGATGTGATTAAGGTAAAGTCTGGTTCCCTTGGAGGAGTTTCCAAATCACATAATTCTGATATTGTCTATGAAGAATGTTGTACATTTCAAAACGACAAATCTAAAATCCAGGTAGCCAAAGCATACAGCCAGGGTCATTGAGAGTTGAAAAGAAACCTGGTCAAAACACATGATTCTCAACACAATACCAGGTTATTTCACCTATTAGAAGTCTATGTAAGTAATATTTGAATAAATAGTCTGAGGAGTTGAGTTATATGAAGATTAATTCCACATCAGGATAGGAGGAAGAAGGGTTTTAACAACCTGCAACATGCAGAAGACACAAATTTAAACAATTTCTGATAAAGATTAAGGATTGCAGCCTTCAGTATGGATTATAAGTCAATGAAAAGGAGACCCTTATTCTCATAAATGGGCCAGTAGATAACTGACCCAACAATAGGTAACATCATGATAAGCAGAGAAAAGATTGTTGTTGTCTAGGATTTCATCTTTCTTGGATTCACAATCAATGTTAATGAAGCGGCAGTCAAGAGATCAAATGAGACATTGCATTGGGTATATCTGTTGTGCAAGACCTCCTTAAATGTGCTATTTTCAAACCAAGGGATTTTCAATTGCCTTAGATGCATGTGACAGTTGGGAATGGAACAAGGAAGACTGAAGGACAATCCTTGTATTTGTGTTATGTTGCTGGACACAAATAATGAAAATACCATAGCTTGACAAAAGAACAAACAAATCTATGTGGAAGCAGTACAACCAGAATTCCCCTTACAGTCAAGAATAGCAAGACTTCAACTCACATACTTTTGACGTGTTTTCAGGAGAGACCAGTCCCTGGAGAAGGACAGCATGCTTGGTAAAGTAGCTGGG
>NW_022104341.1:42761010-42762143 GCF_000313985.2 Echinops telfairi
AAGAAGATGATGCATTTGAATTGTGCCAATGAGGAATATTGAAAATGCCATGTGCTGACAAAAGTATAAACAATTCTGTCAGTTTGGAGTATACCCAGAGTGTTTCCTAGGGGCAAAGATGGGGAGAATGTTGTCTTACATACTTTGGACAGGTTGTCAGGAGAGGCCAGTCCCCAGAGAAGGCCATCATGCTGGGTAAAGTAGAAAGGCATAGACAAAGAGGAAGACCAGCAAAGGGCTCAGGCATAGGAACAATTGTGACGATGTTGTACTGGGGTCAGTATGAGTAGGGATTGACTGGACATTACCTAACAACTTTTCCCCCCTTAATGAAAAACAAAACTAATGGTAAAACGTTTGTCAAATAAAATCCATCTTAAATATCATATTTTTCCATAAAGGATTAAAATATTATCTCTTAGTTTTTCTATGTAGGAGCATTTACCATACAAGAGGGAGTATATAAAAAAATCAATATGAGTAAATAAATACCCCAGATATTTTACTATAAAAGAACTTAGAAATGCACTCGTTCTTCAGAAAAGAAACTCAAATGTTTGAGAAGTATGCACTCCACACTGAAGGAATAATCTCAGGAATCCTGATGGTACAAATGGTTACACGCTGTTACTAATGGAAAAGTTGCAGTCTGAACTAACCCAGGGCCTCCACAGGAGAATGATCTGCCAACCAGCTTTTGTAACTAATACAGCAATAAATGGAGACATTCTACTCTGTCACACGGGGCTGGTATGAGTCAAAATGGACGTGGCAGCACCTAACAAGAACAGATAAGTCATCTTTCTCTGCATTACTTTAAAGGGTTTAAGATAATGTCTCTGTAACTCCTTATATACTCACCACTGTCAATCTGTTGTTGGCATCCACATTCATGGCTATCTTGTATACAACAAGATTCCTATGCTTGGCTGCAGATTGAACCATAGTGATCCGTAGAAGTTATAATAGTCTTATTTTTGGAAATAGATCGTCGGACCTTTCTTTTTAGTCCATATTGTTCTGGAACCTAGATTGAGAACTATTCATTAGCATCATAGCACAACTCACGTTGCTGCTGCCACGTGGTGGTTATGCATTTCTGCATTGGTCAGCATGAAACCCTGGTCTCTTGC
>NW_022104341.1:42763085-42786132 GCF_000313985.2 Echinops telfairi
AGATTTTGGCAGAGAATGTTTCTTCAAATGCAAACCTATACTTATGTTCTTTTTACCACCTACTTAGTCACATCTTCATCAGCCTTTCAGATAACATTAAAATATATATGGAATATATAAATAATGCTTTCATGACACTTTAACATCCACAAGAACTTTGAGAGATATATTTGTTCCTTACATCAAAAATAGAATCTCAGATGTTATAATTTCCATTTTCATTTTAGAAATAAACTCAATTTCCAAGAGATTCATGTCTTTAATAGCCTTCAGTTAGCCTCAAATATAGCTACCTCTCTATTCCAGGTCTCCTGGCCCACATCCTGTGTACTTATCCAAACAGCACAGCCACCCTGTTTAGGATTCCACCGTTTCTTAAATCCTATCATTTTTCCAGTTACTCCTTTTTAACCAATGCTTTGCTTTTACCATATGGATACCAGACAGCATTAAATGTGTTTATTACCAATTACAGATGGGATTCAGTATTAAATGTCATATATAAATTTAGCATGCATCCTAACCAGAAAGTAGTTTATTTAGCATGTATCCTAACCAGAAAGTAGTTCTAGGCCTCAGAGGCGTACCAGACCACAAGGATACAATTGTCTATGTTAATATTTTAAATTGCCTATTCTGTTACTTGACTAATATTAGCTTACCTATCTTCTGTAACTTATCTTTGAGCTATGTTTTATCATTAGCTATATTTTTACAATTTTTACAATTTAGGTTGCTTGAATATTACTAGTGTTGCTAAAAAATTCTTCTGACAATAACTCATTTATACAATAAGTTATCAGAATGTACCAATTTATGAATTGAATTGTTTTCAATTTAAAAGTATTTCATTGTTATCATAACTTCCAAGTGATCAGTTGTAGAACTTCCACTATTAATGACTAGTTACAGTCAATCGTTCTTTAGTTTTGAAACATTTATTGTACTAAGTCGTTCCAAAAAGTTTTTGAAACATTCATAGAAATGTATCTTAGATATTTATTTTGTTTCTAAAGGATATAGTACAAAATTAAGTAAGAAATATTACCATGTGAAATTTTAAGCATGAGGGCTAAGACAAATATTATAAATATGTAAATACTCTAGTGAGTTTGCACATTCTTTTCTCTAAAGTTAATGGACAAGATAAAATATGCTGAGCTAAACGGAGGATTGAAGTTTGAATATGTTCCTTTCTAATAGGTGTACTAAGATGTTTGCTGTAAGTGTTGAGCTGAAGACGAGATTCAACTGAAAACAAAAGATTGTAACATTTGAATAATATTGGTGCCTGCTACATTAGCAAAATGACCAAAGCGATTTTGGAGATCCAGTACCATCCTTTCAAGTACTACCCACTACTGTACTCTAGTCCTACCCTTGACTTACTCTTCAAAAGTAAGTTGTGTACACATTGGTCTGTAGACAACCTTATGATGTCCACAGCTTAATTAATAATTGTAACTTCTCATAGATAAAATATCAAACAGGTTCTTCTTGTATGTTCTTTTCTTAGATAAAGATGTATATGTATAATTGAGTAAAAATGTATCATCACATAAAAGTATAATGCTTCATAAATTGTGTGTTTTAGGAACCCTGGTGACTCGGTGGTTAAAGAACTTGGCTACTAGTGGAAAGATCATTGGTTCAAACACACTAGCTGCTCCAGTGAAGAGAAATGTGTCTAATTTCATAAGGATTATTGTCTTGATAATTCTATGGGACACTTCTATTCTGTCTGATGAGTTGGAATCAACTTGATGGCACTAGGGTTTTTGTTGTTGTTGTTTTAGTATCTGTATTTTACCAAGGACATGTCTACATATATGGCAATTTTTTACAACTTAAAATATTCCCATTTCCTCTGTGATCTGTGTTTAAGTGAAAAAGTCAGCTTTTCAAAAGTGTAGAAAAAGTCAGAATCTTTCATTTCAAAAAAAACATGTACTTTTGAGGAGGATGCATGCCCAGATTGGGGAAATATCATGTGACAACTCAGTGTAAAAAGACCAATATCCGCGCGAGGTAAAATCATGATAAATGGAGAAAAGGTTGAAATTGTCAAGGATTTCATCTTGCTTGGCTCCTCAATCAATGCTGATGGAAGCAGAATCAAGAGATCAAATGACAGATTGCACTGGGCAAATTTGCTGTTCAGGACCTGTTTAGAGTATTCAAAAGCAAGGGGGTTACTCCGAGTAATAGAGTGCACCTGATCCAAGCAACAGCATTTTAAATCGTCTCATATGCATGTGCAAGTTGTACATTGAATTCAGAAGACCCAAGAAGACTCAGTGTATTTGGATTGTGGTGCTGGTGAATAATACTGAAAGTACTACCAAAAGAGCAAACAAACCTGCCTGGGAAGAAGTACTGCCAGAGTGCTCCTTAGAGGCACTGATGGAGACACTTTGTTTTACATATTTTGGATATGCTTTCAAGAGAGACAAGTCCCTAGAGAAGGAGATCCTGCTGGGAAAAGTTAAGAGATAGTGGAAAAACAGGAAGAACTTCAAGTGGCTCCAACAGTGGGCTCAAGAAGGGGAGCAATTGTGAGGATCAATGTTAGGGTCAATGCCACCCAACAACAGGTATCCAATCAAGCATTTCAGACAGGTTTCTGTAGGAGCTCGGAATTTCATGAGAGTAAATTGAGAGAACTTTTCTGAAGGAATGTAATTTAAGCTATAATCAAGGCAACTGGGAAATCATGTTTTAATAAAACCTCAACTGGACTTTTTAATCTTAGTTCTGCCATTCCTTAGGCTTGTGGCCATAGCAAAACAAAAACAAGTACACTCAGCTTTTAGTTTCTTAATCTTTAAAATTAATTGTGTTTCAAATATTCATTTGGTGGACAAAATGTAATGCATGTAAAATTACCATGTAAAGTTTCTTGTAGACAGTTGACAGAACCATAGAGTTGGCTCCGACTTATAATAAACCCATGTACAACAGGCTGAAATGTCCGGTCCTGTGTGGCTGTATTTTGAGTGCCCTCCAATCTTGAGGGCCTGCAGTAACTGGGCACTATTCTGTTTTAATAGGGTTTTTATTGTCTTATTTTGGAAGTAGATTGCTAGGTCTTTATTCCTAATATTTATTAGTCTGCATGCTAGGTTGAAACCTATCTGCTTCAGTGACCCTAGCAGTATTTGAAATACTAGTGGTAGACATCAAAAATCAGCAACACACAAGCCCTCACAGAATGACAAACTGATAGATAGATGGGAAGCACTCAGGAATAGTAAGTGAAAATGGGTGTGGTAGTTACACAATCTAGTGTCAATTTGGGACTTGAGAGGATTAAGAGTGAAGGGGTGGAGTCTAACCTGTCAATCGGATCATAGCCATTGAGGCCTCTGTGTGGGCATGGCCTTCTTCAGAGAATTCTGGGAACTATTTTTTTTTCTCCTTGGAGATGGGAGACACTTTCGTTCATCACTCCCTTGGATATTCTCGACCAACAAGACTCAAGACTCACTCCCTGAGAGATGCTCTACTGACAAGACACATGCCATTACACTGAAGCCCCCATACCCTGGGAACTGGAGGAACCACCTGGAGACCCCTGCCAGCACTGAGATGCTTACAAAGGCACTGAATCTACAACTTTGCACCACTGGCCTGTGATCGTCCTGCATTGGGTGTCATTGCATGTGTTTTATGAGTCTGAAAAGGACTTTATAGATTGGTATTGGACCTATGGGCTGATATCACACTTATGGAATTGATCTGGACTGGGCTGGGATGTTTTCTTACTATGCAATGCCTCATGTATATAAAACGCCTCCTTATTCACATATGCGTCTCCATGAACATATTTCTCTAGTCAACCCGACTAACACAATGGGTGTGACTTTAATCAAGGTGGACTGGCAGTGCAAACAATGAAAATGACTTAAGCAAAATATAAGAGGTGAAAAATATAAGACATATTTAGAGTCATTTAAATATGTTAGTTTGGTTTACATTGGAAATTAATATGGAAATTTATATAGAGGAGAAATAAGGAACCAGATTATGTATCACCTTAAGGAAAAAATCTGGACTTTATCTTTGGACAACAGGGCATGGTAAGAGGTTTCAACATAAATATACATTCAAAGAAGCGTTTTGAAAGTTTAATGCATCAGTAGTAAAATTTTTGTGAATGCTCAATATGTACAACCTGAAACATTTTCATGATATTTATTTAACTCAGTCTTCAATTTTACTTCACATACTGATCTGATTATGCAGTGTTATAAAACTATTTAAATCAGCATCTACTTATCATTCAGCTGATTTAATTAAGGACACTGGTGTTGAACATTTTATCTGAGTATTAAATAAAATATTCTAACATCCACTAACATAAGTTGCGCAAGTTGAAGAACGTTTGTGAAACATGAACTTTGGCAATATAATAATAACAACTAATGTACCCCAAACACTCTTTGAACATCAAACAGAATACTCATTTGAAAAGCATTCCCAAGCTCCTGGCCATACTGAGCACTGTACTCATGTAAGATACTCAGTAGGTAGGGTAGGGAAACCTTTGTAATTGCAGTTGGATGAGCGATGATGCCAATGAGTTCAAGAAGTTTAGAAATGACTATTACAAATACTACCTTGGGACTTTAGTCAATAATATGCCTCCAATCTGCCATGTGTTTATTTTTAATAATGAGTTCTGCTTTGATGAAGGAGTAGAGAGAAGATAATTACATATTTACTCTTCATAGCCTGTTCCAGTGACATTGCAGGTGTTCATGCGATGAAGCATTATACATAAGAATTAATCACAAATGCCGAGGGCTAAAGCCTGTCTTGGTCCTTGAAAGAGTTCAGCTCTTTGATTCAGTTACAATCTTAGTTACTTTGCAAAAACTCTAATGAAAGTGAGAAAGATGTGTTAATATTTAATAAGTCTACTGATTGATTACTGTGCCTTCTAAAATGTTCATCTCTTTGACTGGTGGGAAATGAACTTCATTAGAATTTCTTGTTACCTTATAGTTCCTTGTTAACATTTCCACTTTTGGAGATTTGGAAAAAAATGCATAGTTTCAGTCCATGAATCTCAGCCAACCATAGTCTCCTGAACACATTTACATATCTGTTTGGTGAGAAAAAAATGTATATATATATAAATCTCATTTTGGACAGAAAATATGACCAAGTTTTTGTGATATAAAATAAAATTCATGAGACAGTAGTTTTTAGTACCTAGAAAATAACCTATAGATTTATTTAGTGAATGAAAGCTACTTCAATATTCTGACCACTCATCTGTGATTTTGTCCTACTGTGGTAGCTTTGATGTTGTTGTGATACTGGAAATTATGTCACCAGTGTTTCATATGGCAACAGGTTCATCCATGGAGGATTTAGAGGAGAGTCCAGATGAAGACAGACTAGGAAGAAAGACCTGACAATGTCTAGAAAAGAACTATGGCAATCTATGTACAAATATGTCTGATACAATTGATGTATGGGTTATAACAAGAGCTGTAAGAGCCCCCAATAAACTGATTTATTAACACACACACACACACCCAGTGCACTATTATTCTTTGATATAAAGATCTCTCTTACATAAAATATTAAAAAGAATAGAGGTTTTGGCATGTCAGTAGAATATAATTTGACGTAATGTTGGAAGAGGAGACCCTCAGGTTGTAAAACACTAAAATTAGAAATGACTTTAGTGATGTGGATGGGGTAAAGATATTCAACCTTCATATGCTGATGTGTCATGGCTTAAATGAGAAGAAACAGCTGTACATATCCATTAATAATCAAAACATAGAGTATACAAATATGAATACATGAAAATTATGCACAAAATACTAATGACAAAAGGTGAAAAAAGTTGAAAGCTCCCTAACTTCTGCAATCTGTATTGATTAAATTTATAATGAAGACATCTTTATAATTATGATTATTGAATATGAAATCTGGAAAAAGAAGGATCACTATTTCAAAAATAAGGCTTTGATGATAGAAATGATGATGGAGATTACATAATAGAATCTCCAGAGACCAATAACTATTCATTGGAAACTCCATTATCAAACAACCAAATCGTAACTATATACATGGATCTTACCACATGGAATACACAGTCTTTCCATTACATCTGTGGAAAGACTGATGGAAGAACTCTGTATCACCAGTCATATCCAGGCAAGGAGCTGACTGGGACAGACCATCAATTGCTCGTATATAAATTGAAGCTGAAGCTGAAGAAGATTACCACATGTGGACAAGAGCCCAAGTATAATCTTCCCAAATTTATCCTTGAGTATGTCCAATCAGAATTTTGATTATTCTTGAGGACATTCGATGAGAATTGAGATCACCTCAAGAATATATTTGATGTATAGAGTGTTAAATCAAAAGGCAAGATAAGTTGTGGTGTGGACGTCATCAAGGACAGCATACATGAAGAATGCCAATGGCAATTGACACGACAGGAGAGAAAGACCAAACAGATGTCTGACAAATAGATGTCAGAACTTACCATGAAACTTTTTCTTGAATGTATAGTAGCTAAAGCAAATGAAAGAAATGCTGAGATAAAAGAAATTAACTGACAACTTCAAGGATAATTCAAGAAGACAAATGAAATAAAATAAATACACAAAGAAATGAAAATAATTAAAAACAAAATGGAAAAAGACACTAGTCATACTCAAGCTGAAAGAATAAATTTAAGCCACTAGTTGTGTGAATTCTATGGGCAAAATTTCAATTATGCAGGAAACATAAAATGAAAATGGAAGGAATACACAGAGTCATTGCACCAAAAATAATTGGTATCTTTTTAACCATTCAACCATTCAAGGAAGAACCATATGATCAAAAAAGAAAGGAAGAAAATTCAAGCTGCACTGATGTTGCTGGTGAAAAATAGGCTCCAGTGAAATGGCAGGATCTCTACTGAGATGTTTAAACAAAGAGATGAAATCTTATTTATGATAAGAAAACAGGGAAGGGGAGAAGGGTAGCCCACCATCCAGGGAAGGAATAACAGAAAGGTGGATGAAGGGAGACAACAGACAGTGTAAGATATGAAGAACAATAATAATATATAATTGATCATGGTTTCACATGGGCGGGAAGGTTGGGGAGGGAGGGGAAAAAGGAAGAACTGATACCAAGGACTCAAGCAGAAAGAATTTGTCTTAGAAATGTCGAAGGCAACATATGTACAAGTGTGCATAATACCATTGAATGATGGATTGTTATAAGAGCCCCCAATAAAATGATTTATAAGAGCCCCCAATAAAATGATTTATAAGAGCCCCCAATAAAATGATTAAAAAGAAGATGAAGAGATTCATCTCTGTACTCATTCTAAAGGAAAGTGATACAACAAAATACAGATAATATGAGTGTGTTAGACAGGGTTGATAAGAGAAAAAACTTCAGATACTCATATATATGTAAGATAGAGTATTATATCAAAAAGTAATTGTATATTAGGAAAACATCCCAGCCCAGTCTAGATGACGTCCATAAGTCCAATAATATCTATAAATCTTTCTCCAGACTCACACAACCACATGCAATGATGCAGAATGCAGGAAGATCACAGGTTGGTGGGTAAAAAGTCTTATGGATCCAGTGCTGGTGAAGCATCTCAGTGCTGCTGTGGGTTTCCATGTGACTCCTCCAGCTCTCCAAGTATGGCTCTTCAACGAGAGGATGAAGTAGTGCGAGGGGCTCTGTGTTAGACAGGGTTCTCTAGAGAGATAAAACCAAATTGCTGATAATTTAATATATTTATTTATAAAGATAATTAGATATATAACAAGAAATGAACTGTTAAATCATATACAGATAAATATATAATACAAGAAATAAACAGTTAAATTATAAAGCACTACAAATGGCTCAGTGCAACTCACGTCTGTGAGAGAGAGTTGTGAGAGACTAGCATTCCTTCAAGTCTAGTCTGCTGCCAGATCTTCCTCTATTTATAGAGAGAGCTAGGCTAAGTCAGCACAGCAACCAATCATAAGGCAGGTCATCAACTGCCAGTCCCCAGCTCCAGAGATGTCTTAAAGAGACTTCAACTTACAGCGACACAGTCCACAGGCTAGGCATCCCACAGGTAGTGTAGACTTTAAATTGAGGCACAGAACAAGCAATGCAGCCGCACACTGGTCCGATGATCAAAGAGTGAGAGACAAGAGAGGCGAGGCTACCAAGCCATTTATCTCTCTGCCCTTCAGTTAATTCCACTTGTGTTTATCAGCCAGGCTGGCACAATAAACTATCTCAGACTCCTTGCAGGTCATAAGTCTCTGCATGGCTTGTCGACAGAGGAAGTTTCCAGAATCCTTAGGACAAGGCCATGCCCACAAGGAGGGATCATCAGGCTATGGCCTGATAGACAGGCTAGAATTCACCCCTGCTCTCTTAATACCCTCAAGTTCACATGCGATTATGTAACTACCATAATCAGTATCATCAGCAAATAAAATATACTGAAACTAATTAGTGAATATAAAAAGCAATGTTGCAGAGAACTGCCAGAAATTCAAGCTGGATTCAAAAGAGGATGTGGAGCAAGAGATACCAGACAGATAATGGCTAAAAGCAGATAAGAACAGTGTGGTACAGTGAACCCTCGTTTATCGCGGTTAATCGGTTCTAGACCCTACCGTGATAAATGAAATTCCGCGAAGTAGGATTCCTTATTCGTAAATCAAATATTTTCGTAGTTAGAGCATAGAAGACATGAAAAAACACCCTTTAGTCACCATTACACTCGTATTACCCAATTTATTAAACGAAAAAGGGAAAATACAGTAAAACATTTTGGACATTACAATTATCATTTATTATTTATTATATTATTTATGGCATCAAGCGTGTACAGTATGAGCCAATCAGTGGCAGTAATGACAGAGCATGCGCTGTTACGCAAAAACCGTGATAGAGTGAAGCCGTGGAAGTCGTGGAAGTTTGCTCCAACCTCATTTTTTGTGATGGCTGATTTAAGAGAACAGTGTGAGCTGTGAAATTCTGTTTCCAGCTCAGGAAATATGCTGCAGACTGGTGTGATGTTGAACAGTCTACAAGGACAGCGCTATGGGGAAAAATTTAGTGGATGAGTGGTTTTCTCCTTTCTACAAAGGTGAAATGTCAATTGATGACAAACTTCATTCTAGACATCTGTCAACTTCCCTAAGAGATGAAAATGTTGACAAAATCTGTGCGCTCTGCTTAACTGACAACAGACCATTGAAGAGATGGGAAGTGATCAGGACTATCTTGAAGCTCAGTTTAGCAAACGAGAATGAGAAGGGCCACAGTGAAATTTGTGCCTTGGGTTCTGACTAACCAGGAAAAAGAGTGTAGAGTCGGAACATACTGTGGGAGGTCAAATAACGTCTGCACATTTGTTTGTTTGTTTGTTTGTTTGTTTAGAGTACAAAGAAAAAGAGCACTACCTGTGTAGCACTTGTTATATGAAGACATTTGAGTATATAAATACTAACAAATAGTGGATAGTATTACAAAAAGGGGAATTTCATAATCCTCAATTATTCCCATGCAGAACCTAAACATACACTCAAAGGCCGCTGGTCAAAGAGCTACTGCCCAATCTAAAATTAGGAAAGGTACTTACATAGTACTTATCCAATCTGTTAGCTTAGTAAATAAGTCCAACAAAGACTCTATGAAAAAGAATATGCATCCGAATTGATCGGGGCTCATTAACAACCTGAACTACACAGATTACACAAAATTGGTTGCTGAAAATGAAGAGGACTTGAAACTTTCAATATGGATTACCATATATACTCAAGTATAAGCTGAGTTTTTCAGCACATTTTTAATGCAGTTTTTGTGGTAAAATTAGGTGCCTCAGTAGATGTTTGGGTCGGCTAATACTTAAGTATATAGGTACATCTCACCATAAATAAAACAAAAATTCTCACAACTGAACCAATAAGCTATATCACAATAAATAGAGAAAATATTGAAATCACTGTCAATGATTTAATTTTAATGAAAACTTCTGGTTGTTAAAACACTTACCAATGTAACATCTGAATACTTTCATTATATAGTTATATTAAATTAGCTTACATATTTATGTACAAGGGGTTACTCCCTCCCCCCAAATGGATTTTCATTCAAAGCTATGTATTTACATTTTTTAAAAGAGAAATTTCTTCATTTTTTTCTTCACCTCTTCTATGTCGTCAAATCGCTGTCCTTTCATGTCCCTCTTCATTCATGGAAACAATGAGAAGATGCACAGAGCAAGGTCAGATGAGGCAGGTGTGTGGGGGCAAGACAGGCATGCTGGTTTTTGTCAAAAACTGTCGCACTGAGATGGCTATATGTAGGTACATTGTTGTGGTGGCAAAAGTAGTCCCCTGTCTGCTGCAAATTAGTCCTCCGTTGTCCCACACTGTTATTCAATCTTTTCAGAACCTCTAAATAGAAAGCTTGATTAACAATCTGACCTGGTCAAAAGAACCCCAAATGCACTATCCCCCTAAGATCAAAAAAACAAATGCGCATTATCTTGATCTTTTATTTCACATGACGAGCTTTCTTTGGGTGAGGTTACAGTGGTGTCTCCCACTGGCTTGATTGATGTTTGCTTTTGGGGTCGTAAGAATAGCATCATTTCCTGGTCATAAGAGTAGCATCATGTCTTTGTTAGTCTGGGGAGACTAGAGAAACAAATCCATGGACACACATTTGTGTATAAGAAAGAGATTTATATATAAGAGCAATTGAACATTGAGAAAACATCCCAGCCCAGTCTAGATCAAGTCCATAAGTCCTGTATCAGCCCATATGTCTGAGAGGAATCAATAAACTCCTCTTCAGACTCACAAAACACATGCAATGATGCCAGATGTAAAAGATCACAGGACAGTGGGTACAAAGTCTTTGGATCCAGTGGCATTGGAAACATCTCAGTGTTGGCAGGGGTCTCTGCATGGCTTCTCCAGCACCCAAGGCTTCATCGGGGGGGGGGGGGGTCCATATGTTTTGTCAGCTGCTATGTGTCCCAGGGTGTGGGCACAGAGTCTCCCACCTCCAAGGAGGAAATACCAGAATTTCCAGAATCCTTAGGGGAAGGCTGTGCCCACACCGAAGTCTCATTGGCTACAACCTGATTGACAGGCAAGACTCCACCCCTACACACTTAATCCTTAAATTGACAATTATATAACTACCACAATGTCCTTGGACAAAAAGTCTGGGTTACTTCAGAACTGCTCTTTCCAAGCACAGTATGTTCCGACTCTACACTCTTTTTCCTGGTTAGTCAGAACCCAAGGCACAAATTTCACTGTGGCCCTTCTCATTCTCGTTTGCTAAACTGAGCTTCAAGATAGTCCTGATCACTTCCCATCTCTTCAATGGTCTGTTGTCAGTTAAGCAGAGTGCACAGATTTTGTCAACATTTTCATCTCTTAGGGAAGTTGACAGATGTCTAGAATGAAGTTTGTCATCAATTGACATTTCACCTTTGTAGAAAGGAGAAAACCACTCATCCACTAAATTTTTCCCCATAGCGCTGTCCTTGTAGATTGTTCAACATCACACCAGTCTGCAGCATATTTCCTGAGCTGGAAACAGAATTTCACAGCTCACACTGTTCTCTTAAATCAGCCATCACAAAAAATGAGGTTGGAGCAAAACTGCTTTTACGAAAAACATTCACTGTGACCAGAGGGAAATTCCCAGGCGACACCACTGGGTGCACTAACTCAGCAAGTTTCTGGATGTTCCCCTAGTGGGAAAAATACGTACTATGAAAGCTCTTCCCAGCAGACCTCTGTTTTTTTTAATTTGGGTACCCCCTCATATAATCACTTTAAAATTAATTTATATCCCCTTGTATCAGTTACTATAATTTTGCATCCACTCCTCCTGTGCTTCACAGCTGGGAGAACCAATAGAAAATAATGAAAACCAAATAGTACTAAGGTGGCAAAGATAAAATCATATTAGTTTAAAGATAAAAATACCCAAAATGTACAAGAATGGAAAAAATTCCACCAACATTCAAAAAACCAGAGGAAAAATGTCTGTCATGGAACAAGTTAGAGGTACTCACATCCAGAACAAATTCAGGTTGTGTCTACAGGATGGTCAATTGGCCATATATCAAGTTCAGTTCAGCATAATCAAAATTACAATGTTCTCTGCCTGATAGTAAGGCTATTTGAGATTGTTGTCTGTGGCTAGAGAGGATCTGTCAGTGATTCAGTTTGATTAGACACTCAGCAGATGGGTTTTGGTCTCCCACTGTCCCCCATAGCGCTCCACAAATTGGGTGCTCATAATTTTAGCTCTGATGCTTTTCTTACCTTGAAGTCTATGATATCCGTTATTAAGATTGCTACTTCTTTTGATGAACATGTACTTGATATAATAATAACTGATACAAGGGGTTATAGGGAATGCAGGAGTGGGGCGAGGGCAATAGGGAGGGAAAGGGGATTTTGGGAGTAAATAATGAAGGTGGAAGGAGGAGACAGAGGACTAGAATGGATTGTGATTGCACAACTCATTTTAAAATTGATTTAACCATGGGTGGGGTGGGGGCGGTAATGGTAATACAATTTTCCTTGACATGATCGAATGATTGAATTGTATGATATGCAAGTTATGTGCCAATAAAACTGTAAAAAATAATTCAATGACATTAAGAATGTAATTGTCAAATTAATATTTCTCAGGGACTTGTTTAGTAAGCTGTTCTGACTTACACCTACCCCAATACAAGAGGGTCAGACATGACCCGATCCTGTTCCATTCTCAAAACTGTTTCGATGTTGGGTCCAGTGTGGTAGCCATTGGGTTAATCCATCTCATGAGAGATATCCTCTTTTTTCTAAACCTCTGTCAAGCATGATATCATTTTCAGGGAATTAGTCCTTCCTTAAAACATTACCAAATAGATGAGACAATACACTATTATCCTAGATTCTAAGGAGCATTTTGCTCCACTCCTTCCAAGACAAATTTGTTCATTCTTCTGGAAGTCCATAGTATATTCAATATTCTTGCCAACATCACAATCCAAAAACATTAATACGTTTGCTCTTTCCCATTTACTACTTAGTTTTCACATGCATATCACTGCCATCAAGTTCATTCCAATTTGTAAGGACCCTACAGGACAGGGCAAAATTGTCCCTGTGGGTTTATGAGACTGTAACTCTTTAAGGCAGTGGAAAACATCCTCTTTCTCTTTTGGAGTGGCTGGTGGCTTCAAACTGCTGACCTTTTGGTTAGCAACTCCAAACAGAACTCACTATAATATTGGGACTCAGGATTATATGGATATTAAAAACACCATATCTTTAGTCAGGTCCAACATACTTTTCAAAATGCTTTCGACTCTTTAACAGTGTGCAGTAAAATGGCCCAGTGCAATATATAATTTGACTTTTGGACAGCTGCTTTCATGGATCTTGATACCAACTAATATGAAATCCTTGACAATTTCAATGTTTTCTGTATTCCTCATGATATTGCTGATTGGTACCTTTGTGTGGCTTGTATTCTTTCTTTATGGTGAAGTACAAGCCTTATTGAAGGCTGTAGTCTTTGATCTTTATCAGTAAGTGCTTCAAGTCCTCTTCACTTTCAGTAAGGAATGTTGCTGCGTATTGACAATTGTTAATGAGTCTTCTTTGAAATATAATGCTGCATTCTTCATAAAATATAGTTTCTCAGATTATGTGCTCAGCCTATGAATTAAGTATTGTGAAAAGATCTCACTTGTTCTCATAACAAAATTATGAAATTTATATCATTCTAATTCCTATGCTATAGATAAAATATCTCAGGCATAAATTATTTAATAAGCCTTCCAAAGTCACACTGCTAAAAAAAAGAAATTCATCAGAAAGGGGATTTAAACCAAAGTACTGGACTTCTAAAAGCATGCATTCCGAGATTCAATCCAATAAGAATGCAGATGGATCTTCCTCTTTTGAAAAATTAACTATTTACAAAGATTCAAAAGAAAAAAAATCATGAGAAGATGCATAGCAAGGGAAGGGCCCTGTAAGGATGCAAAATGAAAATTCCTTCTAATTAGACAATTACAATAACATTCAATTATTATAGGCAGTTCATAGTCTTTTTTCCTCTGTTGATAGCAGACTTTCCCTGAATTCTAAGCATTTAAGAATCCTTTTTAGTTGCTATTAGATGCCTTTGAGGGAGCCCTGACTCTTAGCAACCCTCTGTACAACACAATGCAATACTGGGTGGCCCAGAAACATCCTCACAATGGTTATTTGGCTTGAGCCCAGTGTTGCAAACACTGCACCAAACTGTCTATTTGAGGGTCTTCTGTTCTTTTGTTTCTTCTCTTCTTTGGCAAACATGATTTTTTTCCCCCAGGGACTGCCTCAATTACCACACCTAACCCGGATGTCACTGAAATTTAGAAGGATCTGTGGTAATGGCCAAACTCTTCCCTACGAACTGAAAGGCAGTAGGCAGTTCAAACCTCGTAGCAGCACTGCAGCACAAAACAGCAGCTATGCTCTCATCAGGATTAAACACTAAGGGAGGGATTAAACTCTAACCACCCAATAGAATGTAGAAAGTTATCATCTTTCATAGGCTGACACATCCTTCTTCCATAGAGACACTGGTCAATTCAAGTCTCCCGCCTTTTGGTTAGCAAACCAGGTATTAACCACTGCACCAAAGCTTAGTAAGCCTCAGGCAACAGCTCCACTATATCATATAGGCTTTCTGAATTGGAGTGCACAATAGCACACATCAACCATATAAATGTGGTAGGCCTAAGAAAATGTTAGGTCCATTATTCAAAAATTATAAAGAATTTTAATACAATGACGAGAGCATTCTACAAAGTTCAGAGCCCCTCTGTGTGTGTGGGCCCACTATGTCTCCATACGTCATACTTCTATGAAGCCTATCTTCCCCCACATGACATTCCTAGATATTTTTCTGTGTATTCTTCAAAAGAGCTGGTATTTTGACCTCTACCACTATTCATACTTGTAAAGAAATTGTAAGCGTGATTACCCTTACTCTTAGATCTTTTCCTTCATTTAAGTAAGATTTAATTTTTACATTAAGTTGCAATTTCTACAATTCATTCAGTACACTAAGAGAAATTTCAGATTCTCTAGGTGGAAATAAACACCTTCAATTTCTGGATAACCTGCAAAGAGGCAATCTCTATGGAAAAGACCATTGTTGTGTTTTCTTCATCTTTAAATAATCCATTCCTGGAACAGGAGTAAGCAATTTACTATCTAAGAACAATGCAAAACAACCATATTTTAAAATCTGTCCATCCTTTCACAAAAAGGAGAAAACACTAATATATGACAATTTCAGAGTCCCTAATGCTTAAAGAATATTTTCTATATAAGAGAGGGAGAAAGGGCAGGAGTTGAAATGAAAAGTAATGAAAATATACCCTTTTCCTAAACCTCACCTAAAGTGTTCCCTGCACTCAATTTTACTATTTTCAAGTAGAATTGATAGGTTTAAAATTGGGCAATTTTCATGGGTGAAATACTGAGCACAGAAGAGGCAAATTTATCTACCAACCACATTAGCATCTAACACGGGGGCCTTTCACATAGATCTGGTGAATAAAAATGTATAAAGGTAGACATGAATAATTTTATATTTACAAATTATAAATTAATAAGAAGGTGTTATTATAAGTTATAATATAAAGGAGGAATCCAGAACAGGAAAAACTCTTGAGAGTCCCAGTGTCCCATGCACACTTGTCTCCAGCTTGCCAGCACTGGCCAAGGAGATGGGTCTCCAGGGAGTGAGGGTACACACGCAACGTGTGGAGGAAGAGATGGCAGCAGCTGAAGAGCACAAAAGGAAAAGGCCAGAATGAAGGAGGACTCCTCTTCCCTTGGAGCACTCTGAGCCCATCTGCAGATGCTGAGATAAATACCAGGTCTTCACAAACAAGAGCCTTCGAGAGGCAGGCTGCAGCAGAGAGAATTCTCTTGCACATCTCTCTCATCAAGTTGTTTCCATTTCAGAAATCACTGATTGCTTAGTAGACTTCAAAAAGCAATGAACTGTCTGGCCAGCTAGCCGGGCACAGATCAAACCAGCAGAGGAAGGAGAAAAACCTGGGTTGACCATATCCATTAAGTTACTGTGGTCCCCAGTTCATGTTTGACCAAGTTTGGGCCCTACAGTTTCATGACCAGCCCCTCTCAACACCCTGGTTTTTATGTTTTCTATGATCTACACAGACTTCTGTGTATGGTGTTCAATTTTATAACGGTCTGTTTGAAATCACCTATAGTTAATGTTTAAATTTATTTATCTGTTTATATGAAAAAAAGCCCCTATAATCAGAACTAACACCATGCACTTAATAACAACAGGGGCAAAAGAGATGAGAATAAAATATTCCAGCCTTCTGCATGGTTTCTTATGCATTGTAAAGAAACCCCAAACCCTCACAACTGGACATCATAATAAATGAAGAAAAGATGTAAGTGGACAGTGTTTATTTCATTTTACTTGAACACACAATCAATGCTTATCAAGAAATCAAGAAATCAAATGCTGTATTGCATAGGGCAAATCTAGGGTACAAGACCTCTTCAAAGTGTTGAAGTGGAAGGGTGTAACTTTGAGGACTAATAAGTTCGTAACCTATCATTTTTTTTCATCATCTCATATGCACATCATCTCTTGTGCACAAGCTGAACAATGAATAAAGAGAAATTGATGTATTGTATTTGCATTACGGTGTTGGCAAGGAATATAAAAAGTACACTGCCAGCAGAACAAACAAAGCCAGAAAGCCCCTCAGAAGCAAGGACAGGGAACCTCTGTCTCATGTACTTCGGACATGTTATTAGGAGAGACCAGTCCTTGGTAACTTAGAGGGTAATTGAAAAAGAGGAAGGGCCTCAGCACGATGGACTGGCACTGTGGTTGCAATTGGCTCACATATATTGTAATTGTGAAATGGGGCCAAACCCTGCAATGTTTTGCTCTACTGTGAACAAAGATAGTATGAGTTAGAATCTACTGCATGATACCTAACAACACAAGAGCTAAGTACTCTCCTTTGACATTCATTAGAATTGCCCGCATGACCACAAATATTATGCATGTCACACCTTCTAAGAAAACCCATTGTCTAATACATGTGCCCCATGCAGCCAGAGTTATGTCTCCTGGCAATACTGTTTAAATGATGGCTGGTGATGTCAGTCGTCACTGAGTTTGCTGCTGGCACTTTGTGATTCCAGGCGCAACAGAACATAATCCTGCCGAGCCCTGCACCATCATCACGAGCAGTTGGAGCTCAAGCCTTTATAATCCAGAGTTTGGAAGTTCAGCTGAAACGTGTCAAGCTTCACAGAAACCCCAAAACAACTGACAAACAAATAGTGGCTAAGTATGATGTGTGTTGACAAGAATTGAACCCAAGTCTCCTATGCAACAGGCAAAGATTCTACAAATTAACTACAAATATCCCACTGGTAAAATGTTACTGTACAATATTATTGAGTATCAAGACATACTTCATTATAATTCCCCTTCTCTATAAAGAAAAATAAAACACAAACTCATAAATATGCTGTAGGAGAAAGGATAGAAAGAGAGACCATGGATAAAGAAGATATTAACTAATAATGTACAATGAGTTACCAAAAAAATACAATAAAAGTTATCTTCTATTTTACCCATTATTTGAAGATGAAATATCGAATTAAATTACCAAAATCATACTTAAAATACATATGGCTACAGATACCATACTTCTTCAATCCCTTCTTGAATTGTGTTCCTGAGATTTAATTTGTAAGATTTATGCCTTTCTCATCTCTTAACCTTCTGATTTCTCATGAGTACTTTTTTGAGTAGAATCTCATGTTTTTTGATTATGTAGTGACTTAACTTAGTCATGCCCTTTGTTGCATTTTAAATATTTAAATACAGCATTTATTTCCACTGTAGGATTTGACTTATAGTTACAGATTTTCTTTTTGGTGGGGGGAGTGGGGAAAGAAGAAATCTCCTCCCTAATGGCTTATATTTATCTTTAAAAGCAATTTATGAGGAAAATAAATTTGTCATCATCAGGTCACCCAGACATACTGCTAAAAGCATTCTAATATCTGATATATCCTGTGAAATATGAAACAAGGCTGGCTTTGCCTTTAAAATTTATAATATGACCAAATCGTCTTTTGTAAATATGTCAATTTTTGTTTTAGTTGGTGGGCACCTCCGAGGGAAAGAATAGCCTGAAGTAAAATAGTAGTCAGCCTCTGAACGGTGTACTTGCAGCTTACACATCGTTTTACAAACGAGTCAATAGCTGCAGCAATGGGCTGAAGTCTAGCAATGGCTCAGACCCAGCGCTGTGTTGTTCTGCTGTGTAGTCTTTCTGAGTTGGAACCAACGTGAAGGCATGTAAGACCCACAACTTTCATTAAACATGTCTGATTTACTCAGCAATCTGTCTTTGAGGAATACTTGGAGGCTATAAGTAGAAGGTTGAAATTTTATGTTCATGCTCATTTTATTTTTATAAAAAAACACAGCAAATGTCAACACTTCCATGAGACTGAAATAAACACCCAATTTTTTCTATTAATCTGTTCGTTATGTGTTTATTTCATGGGCTGATCTTATATTTTCTTGGTGTTTAATTGTTTTCCCCAAAGATTTAGGTATTACGTAGAGTTTGTGTCTGTGCTTAAAAATAATTCAATATGAGAAATCATAAAACTTTATTTATAATCACACTTTTCTTTGTTTTTTCCAAGAGTTATTCAGTGCCCAAAATAAAAAAGTTGTTCAGTGCCCCCAAATAAATAAATTATATCGATTTGTATGAAGGGTAGTGATTTATTTTGCTAATTGGCTGGTGGTTATCACTTTCTGGTTATATTTATATTACTTATGTCAACAATTTTGTGCAATGTGTGACTGTTTGGAACCCATAATTTTGCTATTAACTTATTTTACACTGAAACAGAAGTTTTCCTAAGGCAAAAATTGTAAGTAATTTTAAGAATCTTTTTTAAATTAAAGGATAATGGGAATCCTTTGAGATACTTCTGACAAAGGGCATATTCTCCCAGTAAAGGTTAGAGTTCAATTCCTGAATTCATCCATCACGTTCTGCCTGGTGGAGTGTCAAGGGCTAAATATTTCTAAAGATCACATGGAAGATAGAGAGCCCTTAGTGACCCCCCCCAAATCACTTTCTGGCACACAAAACAGTAAAAGCACCCACCTTTTCACAGTTACCCCATGCAAATAATTATACATTTCAAAAAGGGCACTTATATTTAGAAAAAACAAATTTTAATGAAACCTAGTTACTGAAGGATTATATAGTTTTGGATTTTTTTCAATGCATAGTTTAATCATATGACAGGAAAATAAACTTGCATGATTCTGTTACAAATAATATGTTGAATAGTTATTAATGCTCTTTTAAGCACAAACAATTAAGAGAACCATGCGAAGTATAAAATACCCATAGTCTTTCAGACTACACATTTTAATTTATTACCGAGAGGCCCTGAGGCACCTGTAGTCTGGTGATACACTCACTGCAATGACAATTTCAGAGTTGGTTTTAGGGGGTTCCACCTGATCTGCGGAACAACAGTCCTTGTTTCTTCTCCTCATTATGTGATACTCATGCTCTAGAATATAGGCTATGTAAGTGTGCTTTGAAGTCCTTAACCTCTTCTACTTCTACGTTTCACTTTCTAAAAAAGCTGGTTTTTTTGCACTAATCATTTCCCCTGATGCAGTGTGAAATCTGTAATGACAGGGAGCAGCAGGGCTCTCCACTGGGCACCCACCGAGTGGCACATAGTAAGGACTTATTGCCTATTTAACAAATTGTTTAAATGAATAACTATTTGTGAAGTTCAGGGTCTGAATGAAGCTTTCTCATAAATGAGTACAATTGCTAAATGCAGAAATTAATCTCTATTAAATATAGTATTATGTAGTATATAGCATTATTCTTTAAGAAAGTTTACAAGTGAGAGTTAATCTATATCTTCCTTACATGTTTAATAAATTTAGGGCTATGCAATTAATTTATAAGTCAAGTCAAATAAATGGGCGTGTTTCCCTCCAGGGTTGTGGAATTGGACAGAGTCCTGGGATGGTGTCAGTGATACTGTGCTTGGCTTGGCTTCTAACTGCAAATTAAGAGGGTTACACTCACTCAGTGGCACCCGAGACAGGGCTTCATCATGTCTCTGAGAAATCAGCCCTAGAAACCCCACGGGAGGCAATGCTTTAGGAACATGCATTCGGTCATCCTGAGTCAGAGCTGAGAGATGACTTCGGAATTTGGAATAAGACTAATCTCAAGGACCCATTGCATCTGTAGTGTGAGGGAAAAACAAGACTGAGATTTCTAGGAAGTAAAGCTGACTTATTTATTCCACATTCACAGTTTTTCACACCATTAAGATGTTGTACGGGTTAATACATTTGTCGTGGTTTTTAAAATAAGCTAAGGAAATGAACAAATTCTTTATTATTCACCAGTATCATAATTCAGAAGACTGCCTTTAAGCAAGGGGAGGATTTAATATTGTAAACGCGTGATTTAACTATTCCTTCGAATATTAGTACAACAAGACACTTCATTTGTGTCCAGAGTGAAGACTTCATGATGCAAGCTTCTCAATATATTTTATAAATGAAATGGTTTCATTACATAGGCTTTAAAAAAACATCTGGTCCTTAATTGGTTACTTATCTAGAGAAGAAAGTCCATATAAAATGCTTCGATCAGAATGTCAAAATTTCTCTATGATCTCAGTCATTGTGGAGAGAAAAACAATACTAAGGTAATAATAGTTACAAATATCTACAAAATTTTGAACTACAAAATAATAGTTACAAATATGTACAAAATATTTACAAATATTTCCAACTAGTGAAACCTTACTCTTGACAAAAACATTTTAATGGCATTGGTCATGGCTGCTTTCTAAATCGAAATATTCTTAACCCCCAAATGCCACTGCCATCATGCAGATCTCAGTTCCCAGCGACTCTCTATGAGGTTTCCAAGATCGTGAAGCTTACGGTGGCACGGAGTGATGGCGTCGTCTTCCCAGCAGAGCGGCTGGTGCCTTCGAACTGCTAACCTTGGGGATAGCAGTCCTACACTTACTTGACAGCTCAGCAATGTTTTCAGGTTGACTTTAAAAAAATAACTTAATAATAAAAGAATAAAATTTCTAGTTGGAATACAAATCTGTCAGAATTTTAATTATTACTTAGAATTTGATGTCTTAAAATTTATAGTACAATATTTGGCAATCAGTTAAGAAAAAAGTAACTTCAAGAGTTTTATTAAAAAAATAGTTTTACTAAGAAGAAATATATAATTGAAATGATTTGAAATATCAGCATTTTCTTTGTAAAAATAAAAAAACTACATGTATTCTTATTCATATTTCTTCTTGCTTTCTGATGTTACCAAAGTGGATAGAAATCCAGGCATATGTACAAACACTCTTTTCTAACTGGAAGCTGATGAAACATCTTGTTTTCGTTTCTGGGCTACAGATTCATCCAGTTGTAAGGTTATGGCACCCCCTAGCCCACCCTAATAGAATGGCAATCAATTCAGCTATATCAGAATTGAAGTTTAAAGACATCCTTAGATAATCTATGTAAACTTCAGGACCTTGGGGGGGGGAAAAGTATTCTTTATTGAAAGAGAGATTTTATTTTATTTTATGGCAATTCTATTTATTTAGTTTATAATGCCTAGTGTATAAACTATTTTGACTCTGAGCTGTATCAATTACTGTTAAAGTATAGAGAGCTGATTTATCCTAGAGATCACCTTTAACATAAACATATCAAGCTGATTCCTCCTGATGCTCTAGACATTCCCCCAGAACATCAAAGAGCCAGACACTTGGAATGCAAGTATGAAATACAGGGCATGGCTGAGATGGTTATTTGAAAATCTTATCCTAATAGGCAACAGCTATCCAGAATAAAATGTTATTGAAAAAGAAAAAATCTGAATCCAACACATGTGGCCACCATTCATATAAGGTCTCTACCGTTATTCTTTTGTTCATGTGTCCTACATGAAAGAAAGTGCAGCAGATGGAAGATTCTGATGCACTTGTACTAAATGCAAACTACTTTGTTTGTCCCTCGTTTGAATCTTCATGGTTCCCTTATTAAGTTACAATGAATATTTTTAGCATATCATAATGGTGGTGCTTACATAGCACCTGTCAGTCGAAATCCAGGAAGATAAATCATAAAGGCTTTGATGGGAATGAAAGTGGAATACTGATGTGCCAATGCAGCACTCAAGTCTGTAGTCTATGTGGGGTTCACAGGGTTCTGGTCAGTCTGAAGTTTATTTGCAGACTTAAGGAAAAGAACTATTATGAAAGTTGGAAGCAAACAAAAAGCAGCTTTCTTCACCTCATTAGGTCTATTTTATGAATTATTTTTTCACTTTGTTCCAGGAATATTTGAAAATCATCATTCTTTATTGTGATATATTGTAAATGTAGATACTATAAATAACTTAGCCAATATACATTAAATTTAATTTAGTCTGACCATCACTAGTCATCAATGGCAAACAAATTGATTGTGTTACTAAAAGGTGATCATATTGATACTGCCATTTAATGAACCCCATGCTGTATACAGCTACTAATGCACACTATTTTAGATCACTTAGTAAATTCCACTCTAATTGAATTTATCATTTGAAACCTTGACTTGATGCGAATGATCCAAAAATAGCAGAGCCTTGCCAGAGCAGCCCTGTCTACAACATGCCACGTACTGATGTTTTCTTAGAACAAGCATTTGTCTTTCTTGTCTTTTTGTCAGGACCAGTTGTCAGTTATTGAGGTACAATTATAAGAAAAGTTGCATTTAGAAAAATATATTATTGACCTCTGCAAATTGACTGGCAATGCGAAAATTTGAAAGTGGAACTAAGGCAGGCTTAATGGTATATATGCAAATTCTTCAAACA
>NW_022104341.1:42786733-42788896 GCF_000313985.2 Echinops telfairi
TCACACATTTCTGTACCAAAACAAGATGAGGAGATCTAACACCAAAAATCAAATGGGAGAACAAACCTCTGGAAAATCACCTAATTCACCATGAGATGCTCAGCTGAAAATTTACCATATATACAAACGTTTGAATAAAGAATGAATAGATTCTTTATATTCATGCGATATTAATACCCCAAGTAAAATATTGGATCAAGCATATCTTTTGAAGTTGCCCAACATTTCAAAACTCTATTTTAACTATATGTGCTTTATTAAGTCAACAGAACATGTTAGCTAATCACATCCTTTATTTTTATTATAATTTGTTCATCGCCATTATTTATATGGAGGTTGATGGAGAATAATACATAAGTCCGAAGTCCAAGGATAATTAACAAATTACTCATGAAGAGGAATGTGCCAATGCCAGGGAAATACTTGGTTCCAATACATACTCACTCTCATCAAATTGATTTCAACTCATTGGATACCTATATACCTGAGAAACTTCATCTTTCTTCTTAGGAGTGGCTGATAGACTTGAACCAAAGACCTTAAGGTTAACATCCCAATACTTATACCACAACACCGACAGGGTTTCTTAGTTACATAAATCTTATTATCAAAACCTTCATATACATATCTCAAAATAGATCACTATAAAGAACTGTGAAAGCTCTGAAGTTTTATTGACTTAGAAGCGTTAAGTGAATCTACCATTGCTTCATAGATATTGTTAAAAATAAGGTATTCCTGGACTAACAATATAGGTTAAAGATTTATTAATGATGGGACAGAAAGCAGTATGAATTTCACACTTCCATTTTATACCTCAAATTCTCTAGGCGAGGTAAGTGGGCGCAGGTGGATGCTGTGCATGCAGTGCATCCCAGGGAGCTCCTACTTTAAGAAAAGTCCCCCTTTCCATCAGATCACACACAAATCTTGCTAATCTGCCTGGAGCTAGGTAATGCCTTTGTCATATTAGACTACAGATAAGTCTCTCCTTTGCTCTTTTGGGACACACTCTATATCCTAAGGGCATCTACTACATAAACAATCTTAAAAATATAACCCAAGAAATTCTGGAACAAAAAAACCTGCCTCTGTTTGTGCAGGAACACGAGAGACATGAAGAACTATTCCTTCATATCCCTTGCCTCCAATTTCCTCTCACAGAATGATTTTTTTGCTGTGCTATGTCCAGTTTTATATTTATTTTTTTATCAATTAATATATAGTTAATTATTTAATATGGCTCTCTAGGCTTATTATCATCATGTGAAATTGAGTCTGTTCTGACTCAATAGCAACCCTATATACAATAGAACAAAACACTAGCAGAACTTGCACCATATTCACAATTGTTCCTTTACTTGAGCTCATTGTCAGAGACACTCTGTCAACTCTGTCGATCCATCTTGATAAAGGCCTTCCTCTATTTCTCTGCCTCTTTACTATAGCAAGCATGGTGTACTTTTCCAAGGATTGGTCTCTCCTGACAAGATATGCAAAATACATGAGATAACGTCTTAGAATGTCAGCTCTAAGGAGAAGTCCGGCTGTATTTCTTCCAAGAAGGATTTAAGATTTTTTCTGTAGTGCATGGTACTTTGAATAATCTTCACTAGCAATGAAGAAGTCATTGGTCTTGAAAAATTCCATCACGTAATGTCTTGTTTCCTATCTATCACCAAGGCCATATTTGCCAACTACTGTTCTTTCCTTTCTGTTTTCAAATTTTGCATTTCAATCACCAATAACTATCAATGCATCTTGATTGAATTGAGTGTTTGATCAATTTTAGACTGTACTCATTGGTAGAATTCTTCAATTTCTTCACCACTTGCTTTCGGGTTTGGTGCAAAAATTTGAATAATAGTAGTATTGATTGGTTTTCTTTGAATGCATATGTATATAATCCTATCATAGACAGTATTGTACTTAAAAATTGATCTTGAAAATCATTCTTAATATTGAATGCAAAGCCATTCCTCCTGATTGTGTCATTCCCAGCAGAGTAAACCATATGATTTTCTGATTCAAAATGGCAATACCAGTGCAATTCGGTTCACTAAGGCCTAATATATGGATATTTACATGTTCCATATTATTTTTGATAACTTCCAATTTTCCTAGATTTATACTTCTTACATTCCAAACTCTGATAATTAGATT
>NW_022104341.1:42789257-42791413 GCF_000313985.2 Echinops telfairi
GCTTCCAGCATCACAGCAGCACACAAGCCACCACCGTATGACACACAGACAGATAAGTTGTGTCTTTTAAGATGTATTCTAAATTCTAGACCCTGCTCACATGGCTACAACTCCATTTTGAAAGGAGTATTGTTATGCTAATGAGACAAGATTAAAATGGGCTATAATTTTTAGCTCCTACCTTACTAGTGGGTGTGCCCAAAGTCACCACCTTTTGTTTCCTTGTAGGCATGGTCTGCAAAAGGCCAAAACCAGCCTTGTTTCAATATCATGCTCGTGATCTCCCTGTCTGATGGAACATATACAGAAACAAGTGAGATTTTTCACTTTTGGATATTTTATTCTTTTGCTCTGGATTCTGCACCTGATTTGCCTCTGTGTGACCTCCATCTCTTGGGACTTGAGTGGCAGTCTATCTCTTGGCCTGTTTTCACCAGTGCCCATGGCCTTAAGAACGAGGAAGATCCTGCAAAAGTATCTGAACTTCATTTGGGACTCAGTAGCACCTATGACCAAGTGAGTCATTTCCTTAATGGTTCACAAGTTCTGTGAGATGTCACAGCAAATTATAGAACTTTGGGAGGGAGTAACTGAAGGTGAGAGTGGTGGTTGATATCAGGGTAATAAATGGAGTGGGATAGCATTTTAGAAAAGTAAAACATTTGGGACATTTTTAATCTCCATTATTGAGATTCCAAAAAACAAACAAACACTGTCATTGTGTTGACTCCAACTCATAGCAACTCTCAAGGGCAGAACAGAACTGTCCTTGTGGGTTTCTGAGACTAACTCTTTAAGGGAGTAGAACGCCTCAACTTTTTCATAAGGATTGACTGGTAGTTTCAAACTCCTGACCTTGGGGATAGTAGCCCAATGTGAAACCCACTTTGCCACCTGGGCTCCTCATCATTGGTACTAGTCTTGTATTGATATATATATATTTTCATAGATCATTTTATTGGGGGCTCTTACAGCTCTTATAACAATCAATACATCAATTGTATCAAGCACATTTGTATATGTTTCCATCATCATTTTCAAAACATTTTCTTTCTACTTGGTATCAGCTTCTCTTTTTACCTGCCTACCCCGCCCTCCCACCCTCGTGAACCCTTGAATAACTATAAATTATCATTTTCATGCCTTGCATGGTCCGTTATCTGTCTTCACCCACATTTCTGTTGTTTGTCCACCTGGGCGGGGCGTTATATATGATCATTGTGATCAGTTTCCCCTTTCTCCCACTTCTTTCCCCACTTTCCCTCTACCCTACTTCCATTATTGTTCCTGAGGGGTTTATCTGTCCTGGATTCCATATGTCAAGAGCTCTTATCTGTACCAGTGTACATGCTCCTATGTAGCCAGATTTGAAAGTTGGAACTGGGGTCATGATGCTGGTGGGAAGGAAGCATTAAAGAACTGTAGAAATGTTGTGTGTTTCATTAGTGCTGTACTGCACCTTGACTGGCTCATCCCTTCCTTGTGACCCTTTTGTGATGATATGTCCATTTGTCTGCAGATGGACTTTGGGTCTCCTCTCCGACCCCCCTCATTCACATCCATATGTTTGTTTGTTTTGTGTCTTCTGATGCCAGATACCTGCTCCCGTTGATACCTAGTGCTTCCTCCATGTGGGCTTTTTTGCTTGCCTGCTAGATAGCCACTTGTTTAACTTCAAGACTTTAAGACCTGAAAAACGATATCTTCTAATAGCTGGGCATCATCAGTTTCTTAACCACATTTGCTTATGCACCCATTTACACTTCAGCAATTGTGCCAGGAAGGAGAGCATCACAGAATGCCAGGTTAATAAAACAAAGTATTCAGGGAGTACTTGAGTAGAGGCTCGATGTCCATCTGCTACCTTGATACTCAACATATAAATATATGTACATAGACCTTTATCTATATTGTTATATATTAATATATTTACATATATACATGTCTATATTTATACCTCTGTAAATGTCTTTTGCCTGTAATTCTTTCCTCTGTTTCCTTTGACGGTCCTCCCGTCCCACTGTCATGTTTTATCTTCATTAGGTTCTCAGTAATTCCTCTAGGCTACATTTCACTTGATCAAAGCCCAGGTGTTCTACACTCTCCTCACCATTGATTTTATATCTCTTGTTTTTCCCTTGTCCCTGAGTTTGATG
>NW_022104341.1:42792716-42794309 GCF_000313985.2 Echinops telfairi
TGTTTCTCTAAAGTACCCAGACTATCACACCTGGTTTGTATTTAATTTGCATAAAGGAACATAGACCACATCTGACCTCCTTTGGCTACAAAAAGAACTCCTGCTCCAAAAGAGAATCCATTTCCACATGAGTTTAAGGTCTAGTGCTGCAATGCAGAGGTCAGACTTTCCTCCACCATTCAGCCTTCTTGATCCTATTCTGATGCCAACCATTGGCTCCATGGACTTTGACTTTTCTTACAGGATTCAACTATCCATGGCAGTGGCCCCAAGGAACTCACAGACTCCAAACAGAGTTTGGGGGTTTGTTGGGGAAGTAATTAATTTATCACAAGTCAGGATCAGAAAACAATGATGCAGTGTTTTGTCAACAGAAGCACATCTCCTCAGCCAACAGCCATATCCTTCTCTAGTCTGTAGCCTGTCTGCCACTTGGTCCCTGATGTCTGCCTCATGGGCCAGGAAGTCAGCCCAGGCCTCTGCTTCTATGCCTCACACAACCACAGCTGTCACCTACTCCTCTAGTCTGTCTTATAATTTTGCTGCCTCAGCCTGTGGTCTCAGTGACCCATGGCATCGGCTGCCACCAAACTTTAGTCAGGGATTTCCAACATGCTCTGCTGGTGGTTCTTCTTCGTTGATGTTCCCGAGAATTCTCTCTGCTCCTGTTTCTGTGGTAGCTTTCTTATACTCATGGAAATGGCCAACAAAAAGACCAATTCCCTCTAGCAGTGTTTCACATATTCAGTTTGCACAGCCTACCCAATCGTTTGGTGGGAGGTCAGAGCCATAGACGAAAGAACTGATTTTAGAAAAATTCACTTTACTAAAAATATCTATTTATAAAGAACTATTCAAGATGATAAGGAGTCCTACTGGCACTTTTCAATAAATGTTAGACAGCTAACCTCAAAGTTGGTGGTTCAAGCCCACCAGCTGCTCTGCAGCAGAAAGTTGAGACTATCTGTTTCCATAAAAGTTTGTAGCCTTCAGGGTTCCTCCTACACAGGGGTCACTAGGAGTTGGACTTGATTCAATCACAGAGGGCTCATGGGAAATGATGGTTGTTTGTTGTTAGAAATTATAAATGAAGCACGCCATTTTTCAGAGGTTTTTCTTTCATGACACTGAATACCCAATTTTTCATCAACATAGAATTTTAAATGTTTCATATTACACAGTACACAAAAGCAATGTGATCCAGAGTCTCACTCTAATTAATTTCTTTTGCTATAACAAAAGAAAGAGTCTTTATTCACTCAACCTGCTAAAGGTATGCACTGTTAGTTATGGGAATTCGTGTTAGAAAATGACCTCGGGAAAAGAAAACTAGAAATCATAATAAAAAAGAAAACACAATCAAAATGGATCCCAAGCCATAGCCATACTCACTTTTTTTTTTTTTTTGGTGGCAAATGGAAATAAAACTTAGTTTACATCGGGAAGACAAATAGTTCATGCTTAGAGTATTTCACCAGTAAAATCGCATAAAGTACATTGGTACACATATAAATCTATGAAAGTGTTATTCTCTTTAAAAAACAGTTATAAGAATTTCCTACCTTAAAAAGGATCATTAATCTCGATACTTTA
>NW_022104341.1:42794525-42801842 GCF_000313985.2 Echinops telfairi
ATAAAAGCTGTGGCAAGGCTAAGCCAAGGAGTTGTATTTTTTTTTAACAGAAAAGGAATCATTTGATATATAAATATTCGACAAATAAGGTATGGTAGCAAAGGGAATATGAAAGAGGTTTTGGGAAGAAATGAACAGTTTCGAGTTGCTAAGGTAATTAACCTTTTTCAGGATCATTAAAAAATGTTTTTATTGCACACCATTAATTTTCTTTCAGGTTATAGAGGTCATTGTTTAACAGGAAGGAAATGAAAATTGAGAGCTGATTTTCATCTCACTAGTACAAAGGGGAACAAACAATACTCGCTGTCGGTTTGAAGTGCTCTCTTCTGGTGTGTGTCTTCCCATCCTAGAGCTCTATTCACACCAGCCTGTAAGGTTCAACCTTAAAAACAGCAACGCTTGTCATACTAATGGCTGTGAAAATTACTGATACAAAATGGTTCCTTCAATGCTTTGAACATGTCCACACTATTATATTAGAGTGGCATTCCTCTTAACTTTCAATTTTGCATTGAACAATTTATTCCCATTACATTGTATTGGATTTCTTTTCTGTTTGCTTCTTTTTTAAAGTGATTGACAGAGCTGATTTCATAATGATAAAATGTTCTATCTCAAAAAAGACTCTTGACTTTTCAGCTACTGAATGAAAATGTATTGCAATATCTACCCAGAACTCACAGACCTGGTGTATTGTGGATGTGAACAGGTTACAATTCAGATGATCAGTCAGTAGATGTACAAAGTTCTTTCAGAGCTGTTAATCAAGGTCCCAAGGACATGCCACTGTGCTGAACCCTCAACCCAGAGGCACTTAGCTCCTGGTCGATGGGTCAGAACCCAGCTCCCTGAATTAAGTTCCCTGGAGCACCCTTCTCCAGTAAGCTTCAGCCCCAAGGCACAGCTCTAGGTCCAGGGTCAGGAAACTCCACTTCCCCAATGAATTGTCCACAGACATTCTGGTACCAGAAGGCAGCCTCCTGGAGCCCCTAGCTCATCAAGTTCTAGTTCCTAAATCTGCTGCTGCTCCTTCTCTTCCACTCCTCAAACGTTACCGCTGTCTTCTTGACCATGGAGATTCATTGCACAGGGAGCTCAGTTTCCAGAGGAAATGCTTCAACTTCTGACTCTTGCTTGTTGATAGTGTAATGTGGGGGGGAAAGCCAGTCCCCCACAAACAACCGCGGGTTCGATAGGCACAATTGTACAGTTAATATATATATTATAATAAAGTCATAGAGAGCATGAGAGATAAAAGAGAGATTGAAATAATGGAGTCAGACATATTTCATGGTAGCATGCTCACCCCAGCCCCACTTGGTGGTCCATGTGGAGACAGGGGGAGGGGAAGAAGGACAAGGGGAAAGGGAACAGGGGAGCGAGGATGGGGAGGAGAGGGAACTGATGAGAAGCCAAGAGGAGGGAAGCCCTAGAGAGCTCTTTATTGCTAACCCAGGCTTACATACCTTTTGGGGGGCATGCAAGCCCCCTAATTACAGGTGAAGACATATGTCACAGGAAGGGGTTGCACTATAGTTTATACAGTAATGAGAGGGGAACAACCTAGGGATATACACGTGATAGGAAGGGGAGGGATAGGGGTACACATGTGACAAGAAGGGCGCATCCTAGATTCAGGATGGCAGCCGAACTTTGGATGTCACCTGTTCTCTGGATCTTCATAGAAACCAGTATCAGTAGGGTGTAAACCCAGCCTACAGGGACCAAGCTAATGGTCATAAGCCTTTAGGGAGAAGTAGCCCATTGTCCTTAACAGCAGGGAGTGGGTCCTTCTTGTGGTGGGACCAGACAGTAGTCTGACAACTGACTACCTTCAGGGAGATAACTTGACAATCATTTACCATTAGCTGCAAGCAGTGTCCTAAGTCTAACATATATTTGGGGAAGATGACTTGGGAGAAATATGTTTCCCACAGTGAAATCCCCCCTTCTGCTTCCCAGAGGACTTTTTCTCATACGAATCACAGTGAATCCGGTTAACAAGCACTCACAACTGAATCCTATCAGAATCTTCCCTATCATCTCTTATCCAGACCCATAAGGTAAAGGGAATTTGGTGGGGGTTACCGAAGCTAGAAGAGCCACATTAAATAATTCACGGCCCTGCAGATAGCCATGTTATAGACAGAGGTGCTGTGCATAACAGAAATGCTGCAAAGGTAAGGTGATGGGATAAGCAAATATATGATACTGATTCTGGGTGATCTGCTTAATTTCAAACTTACTGTAGCTTTTCACTTGTTGAAATGTTATCTCCATGGGACATGGAAAGTCGTGCTGTTTGGTTTTGTAAAACCAACTTGATGGAGGTAGAGCTCACGGTTACATCATAGGAAATGATGCTGGTTTAATATTACTGGATGGCCACTCATTTCTGGTAGTCTATCTTGATGCACTATTATCCAGTTTCTTTGTCCATATAAAGACATACTAGATAAACTATTTACAGTGTGTTAGGTTGTTCCAGAGTTCAACTACTTTGAAAATCATCCTGGTGAATGATACAGAAATAAAAATGTGAGCAAATAATGAAAGAAAGACTAGGCAGGAGAAAGCATTAGGCTTTGAGGTTAAATAGACCTAGATTAAAACCTCACTTCATTACTTGCTGTGTAATAGTGATTTTCAATGTCTGAATGACTGCTGGGCTGCATTCACATTTATCATCTCTTCAAATTTTTTGAAACAAAGCTTTTTCAGTTGGCAAATGGAAGTTTCATTTGGAGGATGTCTAAGCACTTGTACCCAGGGAAATCTGAATAACTTCTCCTTTCTCTTAGCAAGCTCCAACATAAGGATGAGCTCTAGTGAGAACATGGCACAGAGGGGAAACAAGATATGGGGACTGCAAGCTAGTGTGTTTCATTTATTAATGTCCAGATTTAAAGAAGCTATTAAAAACAGTGCCAGAATTCAGTCCCAGGTTCACCTCACACTAAAATTCATCTATTGTCCCATATGATATGACCTGACCTTCATGGCAATGGATAATCTAAGAGTAGAAAAAAATAGTTTATGATTGGTCTTCGCTAACTCATGGAGTTGTACCAATATGGGGGTTACCCAGGGTTATACATTTTGCTTCTACCTTCCACAAATCTTAGTTCTTGAGGATAGGATATGAATACAAGTTCATGCTGCTTGCTATCCCTACTGCACTTGCACTCCCTATAGTGTTTTTTAAATGGAGGGGAAAGGTGGTTTTGAGAGAACTATGGCCATCATGTGAGGAGAATCTGTGAGTGAGGTCAGGGAGTCAAGAAAAGATATTCTCTCTTATGAAACCAGATGAGATAACCATTTGTGATCACCACCTACAGAGGAAAAAATAGGGTTCTTAATTTTTTTTTATAAAACCATGTGAAATTCTAAAAAAAAATCTGTGTTTATGTAATTTATTTTTAAAAAGTCTTTCCTTTTATTTTACTAATTTTGTAGCTTTTGAAATCAAATAGGGAAATAATTGCTTTTATTAGAATTGTATATTCAATTAAAGCAAATATGTAAGTGTAGCTTATAAAATATAATAATTATTATTATCTTGGATAGATGAGCCATAAATTTAGCTATTATACATAATAATAGAGGTGTGATCAAATCCAATGCATAATACATAATTAAATGTCTATTTTTCAGTGAAAATTTCTTTGCTTTCAGTTTCTGAAAGCTATAGTACTGGTTTCTATAAAGATAGATTTGTCTCTCAAACATACATATGCTTATTCAAAAGTAGATGCTGAGGAAACACTGTGTGCTAATATAGAGGTGTTATTACAATTCAAGAATTCATATAAATGCCACACTTGAACTTAATGCCTATTACCTAAGAGGCACCAAGTGGGTTGTAGTTTCCTTTGGTGAAAATGTAATTTTCAAAATGGCAAAATCACAGCTCTCAGAAAAATATAAAACAAACATCTATCAAGATACTTTTTCTTTCTTAATTAGTGTGGAACAACAAAAGATATTAAAATCAGTTAAAATTGAAATGTCTTACAGAGATTTTTATTCTGTACTAGACAAAATTCATTTGCCTTGCTGTGAACAAGAAGCATTTCCTCTGCTATCAGGTTCCTGCAACATAACTTCCATTCTCAATGGAGTTGTAAAATTTCCTAGTCAATAAAAGACAATCAAAGGTTCACAGCCTCATAGAAACAGACGATCTCAGAGCCTCTGATAGACAATGCCCAGCAATTCACTGCAAGGACAACTAGTAGTAGCTTTTGCTAATTTTCAAGGCAATAGCTTAGTGATCATTTTTATTCTGTTTCTAAGACAACTTTTCCTGACACTTTCTTTTCCATTATGTTAATTTATCTTAGAACCCAGATATTATTTACCTTTCTATCTTCATATATGCTAACTAAATATGCTAAATTAATTCATTAACAGCCATTCCCATTTATGCAGTTTGTTATAAGCAAAGGAGTTCTGATGCATCATTCATTGTTGCAATTATGTTATATGAAGCATTATAAAAACAATGACAATCACAATAATTTAAATTAAACTTACTAAATATTGGATGAGCACCTACCATGTACTCATTAGAAAAATAAATGAGAAGAAAACTAGCTACAGAGGCTTAATTTGTGTCTCTTCACTCCTCCTCCACCATGCTTCCACCCCCATGATGAGACACTGAGGTTTTCTTTCTATCAGCTGTTGAACATCATTACCATGGAAACACTTGTGGAGTTATAATTCTGTCTTATATAAGCAGTTTCCAGTTTGGAGAGCTGAAGGGCCATATAAAAAGCACAACTCCTTCCTAGTCATTTATTCTGTCATCTTGCTATAACCTTCACAACAATCCACTGTGCTGTTACATATTGCTTATGACTAGTTTAAAGCAAAAGCACGGTATTGAGGGGGGGATTGTGAGATCCCATGTATGTAGAGGTACCTTATCTCTTTTTAAGCTTACACTCGATACTGTACTGACTTCCCATTTTCCAAGGGATTCAACAAAGTTTCTGTCCCATGAGGGTTTCATGCTTCCATGTGACTTCAAGCGAAAGAACGAGCTCTCCGTCTAGCTTTACTCTGACTTGCTTCTATGAAAGCCAAGCATTTGGGGAAGGAAGAATAGCAATAATAACGATGTTGGCACAGGGGGTTGTTGGCAGAGGGGATTGATTCAGGTGCTTTGACTCTGACCCAAACCAATCACCATCAAGGCCATTTGGATGTGTAATAGCCTCACGTGCATCCTAGCAGAAACACTGTGCCACATAAAGCTTTCAGTGATTTCTTTTTTGGTATTAGAGCCTTCAGGTTAGCAGAAAAGCGTATGATTGCACCACCAAATTCTGAAAATTATTTATGACAATATTGCATAAAGACAGTGGAGTTCAGTAAAACCTAAATATCTTGATCACATTGAATAGACAGTGTCAGAAAGCCAAACCTGTTGTCACTAAGCCAGTTTGACCCATAGCAATCCATTTCGTTACAAAGTAAACTGCTCCGAAGAGTTTTCATGACTGTGGTCTTTACAGAAGTGGATTGCCAGACCTTGCTTCCAAAGGCACTGCTGGATGGACTCAAAGCATCAATCTAAATTAGTAGTTGTGTTTGCCAAGAGGAACTTAAATTCAATTTTCCTGGAGGCATTTTGGAAGGGCCTTCATCTACTCTGTGTGACGTTTTGAAAAGTACTTACTCCCTTTATTCTTGTGAATTATTTTTCTAGAAATAGTAATAATGTCTCCCCATCAATCAGATTGTCATACGGTCATGGGTTGCTGTTGTGAAGTTGCTGGAAGTTATGTCTCTGATATTTCAAATACAGGCGGATCCTTCCGTGGTGGGCTCGTTGGAGTGGGGCATCCAGCCTAAATAGACTAGGGGGAAACCCTGATATTATACTTGCAAAACGGTCAGGGAAACCTTACCAATCACAACAAAATCATATACGATTGGATAATAAGCATTTTCAATTAGAAAGCACCAAAGTATACAATGATGGCAATAATGACCTGAGCCTACCAAAAATTGGGAAGATGATGTGGGGCCAGGCAACATTTTATTGTTTTCTAAATGGAGTTGTTATGCATCAGAGCTACAATGAAGGCAGTTAACAATAACAGCAACCCAATCTAATAAGTCAAGATCAAATGGAATCTGCCTAATCATCATTTAAATGTTAATATCCTAACTTTCAATGTTGTTTTCTCCAGTTAATTTTGTGAACCCATTTACTATTTAGAACCAAACAAAGAACAAAGGTAACATGCATGAAGGGATGACTCAAGTTAAGACATCTTAGGCAGTTCTTGAAGTCTATATAATTGTAGGCACAAACATATGTGTCTGTCTGCTTTTAGCATTTTCTAAAGGTAGAATTCATGAATCATTTCAATCATAGATCTCCATCCCAACTATCTCCTAATTTTCATGTTTTCACTAAATGACACTTAACTCCTCTATTTCAGAGAATCACCTTTCCTAATCCTTTGGTATGGTTCCTTGACTCAAGGGTAATTTTCACTTTAGAGTTTCTTTAAAAAAAAAGGTGTTTGTTTTATTTTTAGCTTGTCTTCTGATACAAGTTTAAAATCAATCTCTTTTCTGTGCAAGCCTTTAGCACATTGAATAGGGGAGGAGCTCATCTGTGACTCAGAAAGAATGGCTTTCTATCGGATTCGTTTTAAATTCTCAATATCCCTTCCCAAACAGCTCAGCCAGACCTAAACGTGTAGATTGACTTGAACAGTAACCTACTGGTCCTATATACCCAATTTATGGTACAGATAGTCTTTTTCCGTTACTAATAATTCTCCTATTTCAACAACATGGTTTATTTGGATCATATTAACCATCCTTTCTTTCTCTATACTGTGTTGCTGTTAGCTGCCCTCAAGTCTCCCTGGACACTTGGCCATGTAGTGACTAGAGTGCAATGGAACATACAATGGAGTGAGACCTCGCCAGCTCCCGAGCCGTCGCTAGCGTGGGTTGAGGACCAGACTATTGTAATCCAAAGCCTATTATCTGACTGAGTTTTGGAAGTAGATGGCCGGATCTCTTTCACATCTTCCATTCCACTTGCCACAAGCTAATATGAATCTGGCCTAAGACTGAATTTTTGTTTGTGATGCGATTCATAAATATTTCTGGAGTGTATGTGGAGGGTGTGGACAGCAGGGCCCTGATGAAATGCTTGATTGATTTTCAAATAAATCTTTTAAAAAATCATTTTATTGGGGGCTCTTACAGCTCTTATAACATTCCATCCATCAATTGTATCAAGCATATTTGTACATATGTTGCCATCATCATTAATGG
>NW_022104341.1:42802050-42814115 GCF_000313985.2 Echinops telfairi
TCAAAAAGTATTGCTTCAAACTAATAGAAACCTTTACTACACTATGTGAAGCTGTGTTTCTGGACATTCCCTCTGTCAAGGCCCTGCTATACTGAAGGCAGTGTTTGCATTTCTCTCCAATCTTTTAAAAGAATTCTACGCTCATCGATTTACACCATGTCAAATGGGTAATGTTGGTATTCTCCAGCTACTTAAATTGCTTTCCTTACAATATTCTTTGATTTTTGCTTCAACAAAAAGAAAGAAAGAAAGAAAGAAAGACTGAAGGTCAAGTTCCTGGTTATAGAGTGAATGGGCTAAAGGGCCTTCATATGATTATCAAAGACTGGTCCTTGCTACCTACAGGATCGGTGCATTATTAATGTAGCTCTTCTTACTAATGTCTCCAGCTTCCAGCAAATGGCTTTCTCCTGCATTTGGGTATAGTAAGAAGGTGGGAACATATATTGATAGTATTCATGGAATGCCATTTTGCTGTGCATAAAAGGAGCGTTCTGATTAGCAGGGGAGGAGGTTGTCATTACAGCAAGAGGCAGGAGTAGAACAGGTCCACTGGACTAGAGATCCATGAGCAGTAAACCTCCTGGATCCAGAAGACAACAGTTGTGACATCAAAGGAAGAGCAACAACAGAACCAGGAAACAAAGCATTAAACAGAGTCCTAGGCTTCCCAGCCCACAAAGAAAGTAAAGCTGAGTACTTCTGTTCAGGAGGCTGCCTTGAGGAATAGGGTATTTCTGAGCACTTAATTAGGGTAGTTGGGCTTGCGAACCCAGGAAATGGATCTTCCTGCCTTTAGGCCTCTTTTGGTGGCCCTGGAAACCCTTTGTACCATGTCTTGATGAATGTCTTTTCAGAGCAGTTCTCACTTGCATTACAACTTGTTAACTTTCTTAACAAACTCTTTAATCATGAACTATGTCTGTGTAAGCCATTACAATGGATCTTAGAGGCCAGAGATAAAGCAGAGAAAACTAGTGAATATAACAACCTAATCTAGATGAACGTACAGGTGCATTTTCATGATAGGAAAAAAAATACTTCCATGCAATTTTACAGCCTTTTTTCTCACCAATACAGTTTTCAATTAAAAAAAATCATTATAAGCCTGTGGGATCACTCTGTGTCCTTGAAAAAAAAAAATCTACCAAAATTATCTCTTGAAATTCCCCCCTAAAATAGTGTCCCTAATATGTTTTTTTCTCTTTTAAATTTAATTAACCCACCAGTTCCCCTACCACAGTTTTCACTGGATCATTTTTTGGGAAGGCGCCTTAATGAGAATACAGCAAGGACATTGCTGAGAGAAATTGTCTGACGCCATCCTCTAAGCACAAAGACACAGTTAAACACATTTATAATAAATCTGTGTGTGCCTGTATGAATTGAAATCTTATTAGCAATATGTATATATATATTTTTCTTACCCCTGTATTTCTGAGATAGGAAGGTTTATTGTGCCAACAATGACCAATGAACATGTGGGATTAATTGAAGGGCAGAGAGATAAATGGCTCTGCGAGCCTCGCCTTTCTTGTCTCCTGCTCTTTGATGATCAGACCAGTGTGCAGCTGCCTTGCTTGTTCTGTGCCTCAATTTGCAAGCTACACTACCTGTGGGACAGTTAACCCGTGTCGCTGTAATTTGAGGTTCCTTCAAGACCTGCTTTGCCACACAATTGGAATATACATCTCTTGAGCTGGGGACTCTCAGACCCTGGCATCTGGCTGACCATTGGTCACCTGCCTTGCTGTTTGCTGCCTGTGCCCAGATAGCCTGAATTGCTCTATAGAGGACTACCTGGTGGTCCTCAAGACTTGAAGAACTGCCAGTGTATTAGCTGTCTCACGGAAGTGAGTTGCTTTATAGATTATAGATTGCATTATAGATGAACTATTTCTTATGTTATATGTCTATCTAACTATATAAATATATATAAACTCATTAGTGTCCTGGTTTTGTTTCTCTAGAGAGCCCTGTCTTACAGAGTTTCCAAAAGGAAAGTGAATCTAGACTTTAAACTGGACTGCTAGAAGTCTTTTACCCCACAGCAAGACAATATATTTGTGATACACGCACAAACTAAGTTGTCTGGAAAAATAATTCAGTCTTGTTGTGTTGCTTTTGTACCTTCTGTTTTACTTTGTATTCTACTCCTTTTCCCATTCCACTCACATGTAAACTCTTATATGGCATGGAGCATACAAAAATCTTTTTGTTTATTTTGTTTTATCATTTTCTCTTTTAAGTGCTGGTACTTAGCACATTATCTAGCACATAGCAAGTGCTGACAGTTTGTGCTGACTGAAGCCCAAGCACAAAGAGTTAGAAGCAGCCTGAGAAGTAGGCCATAAAGTGGTATTAAGGAAGTTAAGGAAGAAAATAAAATTGCTGTTCTAATGTTTTTCTGAGTATCTGGAATATTTTTGCACTACAACAGGCCAATAGCATAATAAAATGTCAAGGGATGAATTATCCAAGATTAAAAGAAGTGCATAGCTCAAAAAGCATAAAGAAAACTTTAATAGGATTATAAACAAGGGAGCACGTGGAAAATGGATAATAAAAACATTGTTTTACATTACAAACGTGAAAATAATTTAGTATAACCAATAGAGCATTGACAATATAGTAAATGACTCCTCCAGTTTAAAATATGTGATAAACCTGCCCTGGGACAGAATTTTGTTCATGATGTAATTTACAAATATCTCTTCAGAAAGGAAAACAAATATTATTACTTTTTGTTGAGTAGGCTCTATTTCATGGAAGTCCTATGTATATCTGAACTCAATATTTCCCTATCCTTTACCATATTTAGAATCACTGCAATGTTTGGGGCCATTTTTGTAACTATTGTGTCATCCAGACCTTTAATATTACACAACCCACCATCCCCTATTTTCACTTGATCTTTACATTAGTGGAACAGAAACAAACAAACAAAAGCAATGTACTGATATCAAGATGATTAATACTAATAAATAAATAGCCTACTACCATCAAGGCAGTTCTGACTCAGCGACACTGTATAGCGTTGACAAGGCTATAAAGCTTTACTGGAGTAGATAAACTTAACTTACTTTCTTGGAACACTTGGTAGGTTTGAACTACTTACCTTACAATTAGTAATCTACTTCACCTGGTCTCCTTAGGCCATATTAGGAAGGTCATGATATACTTCAAGAGTTTTTCATAATTACCCAAAATATTTGAAATTTATTATAAAGTCTGTTGTGGCTGCAATGTGTTTCAAAAAGCTGATAAGAATAAGATATGAATATAGGTACCAAATTGAGGATTTTATTTTGATGTACTTTTAATCACTATTGTCAACCTGAGAACAGATTCCTCAAGCCATCTCTAGATGTTAAAATTAATCTCTGCCACATTGTTGGTAATGCTGTGCAACTCAACCAGACTTCCCTGGCCATGGCATCTAGAATGATGATATCCAGATACTTGAGTGTTTTATGCCAATAACGAATGAGCTAATCACAGGAAAGGAGGAGAAGTTAGCAATGATACATGTCCACATGTAGTAGACATGTCCTTGTCAAGAAAACTGCCATCTGGAACAGAAAGGCACTGGTCAGACAGTCACCATCAAAATATATCTTTTATTAAACAAACATCACTCCAAGGAGATATAGTTTCTCTTAAACATAAACAATTTAGAAATAAACCGGAGAAATCAAATATTATTCGAATTTTATTTCTACTCAATATGGGACAACAAATATGTATACGACCTTTTATTTGAGCACTATGGTAAAAAAAAGACCAAGTACAATGAACTTGAAATAACAATACCTATATGAGGATGCTTGATGTTAACTCTTCAGTTGCTAACTGCTAAGTGCTCAGTTGCTAACTGAAAAGTTTTTGGTTCAAATCCACCCAGTAACATCAGAGGATAAAGTACTGGTTTGTTGCTTTTATATCTGCTGCTACACCTTCCTGGGTACCTCTGGGCACTTAATTAGGGCAGTTGGGCCTGCTAACCCAGGAAATGGAGCTTAGAACCTTCGGGCTGAGGTTTAGGAGAGAGTGAGGTGTCTCTGGGCACTTAATTCAGGAAGCTGGGTTTGCCCACCTACGGGTTGAGGCTTTTAGCTGAGTGGTATGCCTTCAGGCATCTACTGGTGGCATTGGAAAACCTTTGTAACATGCCTTGATGAAAATTTATTCTGAGCAGTTTTCACTTACAGTTTTCACATTACAAATTGCTAAGTTTCTTAATAAACTTGATAATCATGAAGTATGCCTGTGTAGCCATTTCAGTGAATATTAGCGCCTAGAGATAAAGCAGAGAAAACTGGTGAATATAGCACACTAACCTGGATGAATGAGCAGATAGAGTCTAAGGAATCTCTTTCCTTAGCAACCATTGTTGCTGTTAGATGCTGATGAGTCGCCTTTGTCTAATGGGGGCCCTAAGTACAGCAGAACAAAGTACTGCCCAATCCTATACCACCCTTACTACTGTTTGAGTCCATTGCTGAAATCACTGTGTTAGTCCATCTAGTTAAAGGTCTTTCTGCTCCACACTAGTTGCAAACACCTTTCAACCATGTAGTATCTTGTTCTATTCATATACCCGCCTCTTGGTCTATGTAGAGTTTCCACACAGACGTTGTTGAAGAAAAGTGTTTGCAATCAATAAGTCAGTCTTGTAAATTTTTATACTGAGATTTCTGGCTTTGTTTTCATCACCATTGGTGATTATTTCCTTTAGAAGAATTAATAACAGACGAGGCCCAAAGAGTTGGGAATTAAAGATGCCCCAAATGCTCAAGTCTTCCAAAGTGCTTCTCTGCTCCTCCTTCCCCCTATACCTTGAGTATATTCCTTCACATCTCATGGTTCTGTGACTCACTTCACATCGCAAAGAAACTCACAAAACTGCAGAACTGTCTCCCCTGGCAGTGGTGCTGTTCGGTCCAGATTCGAAGCTCACGTAGAGGTGCCATGTAATATGGTACATCCATCTAGCTGGGTGTGGGCTTCCTAGGGTCCCACGTGGGAATTCCCCTCATTAGATACTTCCCAGACAAGGGAAATAGAATAAACGTGTTTAGGTCTTCTTAATCTTGGGGTCCAGCAGAGGTTTTGTTGGTCCACTTAACCTCCTGAAGTCTCTATGAAAACCTTTGTATCAACTACATTTATGTCCACTATGTTCATCCCATTTCTTAGTAGCCATCTAAAAATCCCTTTCTTACTAGCATAACACTTTTCCAATCCCCCCCATTCCCATTGTCCCATTAATTACCCTGATGAGCTGTGGGATGGCATGATGAATATCATACATAAATTACCCAAAATTTCATTTAAAAACAATGAAAAGAGCAAAGTTAATATCAGAAGAGCCTCTGAAACTTGCACTTAATCATTGAGTGTGTAAGTTAATGGAAGAAATGATGAAATGAAAGAATTGAATAGAAAATTTCAAAGGGCAGTTCAGGAAGACAATATAAAATATTATAGTGAAGTGTGCAAAGACTCAGAGTTAGAAAACAAAATGGAAGAACGTGCTCAGCATATCTCAAACTAGAAGAACAAAGTCAAGCTTTGGGTTGTATATGAAAAGACTCCGTGGGGGTGGGTGGGGGAGGGAGTTCTGGTGGCATGGTAGTTACCCATTCAGTTGGTGTGTTAGGACAGGTTGTCAACAGGAACAGCCCCAGTTACACTCATCTATGTATAGGAAAGTGCTTAATGGAGAGAAATAATTTTTTATCAAGAAAGCATCCCAGTCCAACTCAAGTCCCTAAGTCTAATGTAAGTCGGAGCCCTCCTCAGTCTCCCATCCCTTGAGGCCAGTGATACAGAAAGGTGAAGCAGGATGGTGGAAGAGCAGAGTGGTGTGGATCCAAGGTAACTGGAAACATGGCAGGCACTGGCAGCTTTCAGGATAGAACAGTCCACGTGGGGCCACCCCTGGAGGCAAGCAGGGCCCCAGCAAGCGGAAAGGAGAAGGGGCAGAAAGAGAGTTCCCAGTGTCATTAGCTCTTATACAAAAAGGCTTATCACACCAAGCAAGTGTCAGCAAGCTGCCACACAAGCAATAGATTGTACCCACCTCTGCCCTAAACTGGAAGGTAGCCAGTTTACCTAATCCTTAGCCATTACAGCATCTAAGTACCAGTTTAGCAGTTCGAAACCACCAGCCACTCTACAGGAAAAAGACAAGGCTTTTCACTCCTGTAAAGAGTTACAGTCCCAGAAACCCATAAGGGCAAGTCTACTCTTCCTTACAGGGTTGCTATGAGCCACAACCAACTCGGATGCAGTGACTATGGACAAAATATTAGATGGTGCAGGAAGCATCAAAATAAGATGGAAAGAATACAGAATCACTGTACCAAAAAGAACTAGTCGATATTCAAACATTTCAAGAGGTGGCATATAAACAATTGCTTATGGTACTGAAGGAAGAGGTTCCAAGCAGAACTGAATTAAAAGAAGCCTTCAGGAATTGATGGAATAACAATTTTCAACAAACTGAAGAAATGGTTGAAATAATCCCTTGTCTATGCCAGGTATTTTGGAGACAGCTACTTGTCCAACTGACTGAAAGAGACACATATTTGTACCTATTCCAAAGAAAGGTGGCCCAATGCAATGATTGAGATTATAGAACAATAGCATTAATATTATAAGAAAGTCAAAGATTATCTAACAATGGCTGCTGTAGTACATTGACAGAGAAGGCAGAAGTTCAGACCCGATTTAAAAAAGGATGTGGAGTAAACAACATCATTTCTGATGTCAGATGGATCTCAGCTGAAAGCAGAGATGACAAGACGTCGATTTACTTGTGTTTTCTTGGCTATGCAATGGCGTCTCACTGTAGGAACCATAAGAAACTATGAGCAGTCTTGAGAAGAATGAAAATTCCAGAATACTGCATTGTGCTCAGGTAGGACTTGCACATGGATCGAGTGGCAGTTGCTCAAACAGAACAAGGAGTACATGTTTTAAAACCAGGAAATAAGGTGTGTGTCAGGGTTGTGTCCTTTCATCACACTTGTTCAATCCAAATTGGGAATGGCGAATGGCGTATTAGCACCCTACGGCATGCAGATGACCCGTCTTGCTTGCTGAAAGTGAGTAGGACTTGCAGAACTGTGTGATGAAGATAAATGGTTGCAGCTGTTAGTCTGGCTGAGACCTCAAGGTCAAGAATGTAAAAAGACCAAAACTGACTCTCTCAAACCGAAAAGCAACTGCAGCATATCATCCAACTCCCTCTAGACACTTAGCATCTTTCTTCCTTTCCTCTACGCCTTTTCTTACATAGCTCACTTTGTTAGAGGAACTCTAGTGGTTCTTTGTATGAAGTGTCAGGCTGCTGACCTCAAGCCAGATGGTTTAAACCTACCTGACACTCAGGGTGATAAAGATGGAGCCATCTGCTCCCATAAAGAGTCACAACCCTGAAAACTGCCAAGAGAAGCTATACTCTGCCATATAGGATCTCTATGGGCTGCAGTTGATTTGTTGGCAGGATTTGTTTTGTTTGAGGAAACAATTCTTAAAAAGTTTAAATTCCAAGATCACTCTGCAGGAGAAAGATGAGGCTGTTTGCTCACTTTCAGTCCTAGTCTACTTTAAGGCAGTGAGTTTGTTGTTTGTTTGTTGTATGATAAACCAAGAATATTTACAAGTGCGCTCATTATATTAGATTTTGTAACAACATTCTGCTTTTATTTACTATACCAAGTAATTTTCTGAGTTTAAGGTAAACCAGGACAACATTATGGGAGGAAATGAAACTGAAGCTGTGTAGTCCTGTAAAGACGCATAGTCTAGGACGTCCCCAGGGACAGTTCGTTCTACCTTGTCCCATGGGTCACTATGAGTTAGAATGATCGCAGTAGCAGTGAGTGAGTGAGTGAATACAATAGTCAGTGTTCATAGCTGTTAAGCTTCTGTTTTTAAAGCATGCTAAAATATTTATAACCAACAAATATAACTGAAGTCTCTGGTGGCCTCTAGTATTCCCGGTGGACCCTTTCTCTTATTTATTTTCAACCATTTACACAAATGGAACCAAGTGAACGCTCCTCAACCTCTAAAAGCATCTGTTTGTCTAGATGCTCACAAACCTCATTTAATCTTATAAAATGCATGTAGTATGAGATCTTAAATATTTTCTGCATATTAAAATACTCTATAAAAAGCACAAAACTGGAGCCACAGAAAACCTGATATTGGATGCTCCCTTGCTAGAGGTAACTCAGTTACAACAGCTAGATTTGCTTGAATGTTTGTTAAAACCTGAACTCCCACGAAGTACTAAAAAGCCTCTGTAAGCGTCCATGTAACTGCATTGAAATCTGATTAAAGCATGGAGGCAGACTCAAAAAAAATCAAAAAATATATTGCATGGGAAATGTGCAGTGCAAGAGTTCTTTAAAATGTTGGAAGAACAAACATGTAACTCTGAGGGCTAAGGTGCACCTAAGCCAAGCTATGCTATTTTCAATCTCCTCATGTGCATGAGAAAATGAGAAATTGAAAAAGGAAGAACAAAGAACCAAGGCATTTGGATTATGTTGATGCACTTAAAGAATCTTGAAAGAGCAAAGAGATTTGTCTTGGAGTACAGCCAGCATGTTCCTTAGAGGTAAGCATGGTCAAACTGCTCACATATTTTGGCCTGGCATCAGGAGGGGTCAGTCACTGCAGAAGAGCATCCTTTGTAAGTGGAGAGCACAGAAACCCTTCATGCAGTGGGTTGACACAGTGGCTCCAACAATGGACTCAAACACATCAGCAATTGGGAAGAAAGCACAGATGGGCATCGTTTAATGCTGCTGTGTTAGTTTGGGTGGGCTAGACAAACAAATCCATAGGCACTCATATCAAATGTGCATACGAAAGAGCTTTATATAAAGAGTAATTGTATATTAAGAAAACATTCCAGCCCAATTCAGATCAGGTCCCTAAGTCCAGTATTAGCCTATATGTCCGATACCAAGTTATAAAGTCCTCTCCAGACTCACGAAACACAAGCAATAATGCTGAATGCAGGAAGACCACAGGCCAGTGGGTGGGAAGCCACAGGTGAGTGACATTGTGACATCTCAGTGCTGGCAGGGGTCTCCACATGGCTTCTTCAGCTCCCAGGGCTCTGGCTGCATCAGGGTAGCTTCATGTGGCTTCTCATTAGAAATATCTCACAGGTGGTAAGCATGTGTCCAGCCTCCAGCAAGCTATTTATCTTCTCAGTGCTTTCAAATGAGGTCATCAAGCTGTGACTTGATTGACAGGCCAAACTCCACACCTTCACTCATATGTCTTCAGCATTGACAACAATATGCAATTGCTCTTGTACAAAGAGTACTTCCTATATTCATATCCTTGTTTGTGAATTTGTTTCTCTAGTCTACCCGAACTAACAGCCCCTGTCTTTTGCCAAGCATGATATCCTCTTCAGGGATGGCTCTCTCCAGCCAAGGTCCAAAGTCTTGGCATCTTTGCCTCAGAATGCTGGCTATCCTTCTTCCAAGACAGAATCGTTTGTTCTTTGGGTAGTCCATAGTATTTTCAAGATTCTACTCCAGCACCATAATTAAAACCCATTGATACCTCTGTAGTCTTCAACATCAAACTTTCAATGCTTATGAGGTCATTGAAAACCCCTTAGTTTAAGTGAGGCCCACCCTAGTCCTCAAAGTAGCATTCTTGCTTTGCAAGACTTTAAAATGGTCTTGAACTTCAGATTTATGCAGTGAGATGCATTGTTTGAGATCTTGACTGTTCTTTCATTAGGAATGACTGTGGATCCAAGCAAAACAAAATCATTGACAACTTTAATCTTTCTCCATTTGTCATGATGTAACCTACTGGTGCAGTGAGAGGCTTTGGGTTTTCTCTACATTGATTAATGTATTCTGAAGATGCCAATCCTTGATCTTCATCAGCAAGTGTTTTAAGTGCTCCTCACTCTCAGCAAGCAAAATTATGTCACCTGCAAATCAAAGGTTGTTAATAAACCTTCATCCATTCTTGATGATGAATTCTTCAAAATATCCAGCTTCTCTGATTATTTCTTCAGAATACAGATTCAATAATTATGGTGAGAGGACACAACTCTGATGTACACTTTTCATGATTTTCCACCATGGAGTATTCCCTTGTTCTACTCACTTAACTGACTCTTGACCTATATTCAAGGTTTCACATAAGCATGATGTAGTTCTCTGGGTGCCCTGCACTGTCAAAAGCATTAGCATAGTACAGAAAAAAATAATATCCTTCTGATATTCTTTGCTTTCAGCCAAGATCCATCTGACATCAACAACAATATCCCTGTTCCATGTTTTCTTCAGAATCTGGTCTGAACCTCTGGCATCTTCCTTTTCATGTATTGCTGCAACAGTTGTTGGATGGTTTCCAACAAAATGTTATGCCCATGTGATATCAGTTCTATTATTCTCTAATTGAGCATTCTGTTGGGTCATCTTTCTCCTAATGAGTAGTAAGGTGCATCTTTTCTAGTCAGTTGGCTAAGGATTTGTTTCCCAAATTTCCTGGCATAGAGGAAAAAGTACTTTCATTCCTTCATCAGATTTTGGAATATTTCAACTGATATGCTATCAATTCCTGGAGGTTTTGAGCTACTAAGCCCTAGGCAAGCAAATGGACACAACCAGCCCCTCAGTAGGAGAAAGATGGGCTTTCTACTCCTATAAAAAGTTACAGTCTGGGACACTCTCAGGGGGGTGTTCAAGTTGGCATTGACTTGTTGGCCATGAGTTTGGTTTGATTTTGGTTTCATAGAATGCTTTCAGGGCAGCTTCAACTTCTTCATTCAATACTTGTTCATTCAATACTTGTTCAGCTGACACCTCTCAAAATGGTTGAATGCCATCTAGTTGATAGTATTTTCTTGAATGTAGGTAGATATAATACTATCACACATAGCATTGTATTTCAAGATGGCTCTTGAAATGTCCCTTTTGACAATGAAGGCAAAACTATTCTTCTTCGTTATTTTATTCTCAGCATAGTAAGCCATAAGATTTTTGATTCAAAATGGCCCAAAGCAGTTCATTTCAGTTCACTACTCCCTAGAATGTCAAGTTTCATGTGTTAAATTTCATTTTTGGCAACTTCCAAAAATATTCCTATATTCATACTCCATATTTTGCAAGTTCTGATTAAAAATTGATGTTTGCCACTGTTTGTCTTCAGCTGGGGTTATGACCCATCAGCAAATGAAGGTTCCGAAGGCTGTCTTCACACGTTGTCATCACTGTTAACTCTAATTTGAGCTACTTTGAGAAGGCAGCCCTTCCTCACTCATATTGTGAGTGCCTCCACCCTGGAGGACTCATTGTCTGGCACCATCTCAGACAATATTCTGCTTCTTCTCATGGGGTTTTCCATATCTGACAATGCTCTGATTCTGTCCATAAGGTTTGCAGCAGATAATTCATCAGAAGTAGACCCCTAGTCCTTTTGTGTGGCCCATTACTGTCCTAGAAGCTCTGTTGAATCTGTTCACTAGGGTGCACCTGCTTTTATTTAAAATACTTGTAAAACAGCTTCCAGGATTAGAGCAACACACAAGCTACCATAGTTTGACAAACTGATAGACAAATGGTGTATACACACTTTTAGACATTTGAATTAATTTCTGTGTCATATCACTAGTAGATATAGCTAAAAATAACTATTTCTGATTTTAAAGCTAAACACAAAATAATTTATTGCTTGATCTTTTACATTGCATGTTAGAAACTCTATCTGAGATTATGAGACATGGTATAATCTCAGTGTTTGGCTATTGCCACAAATTGTGCCCCAGGGATTTATGCTGTAAGGGGCACACACACACACACACACACACAAACACACACACAATCCACTAAAATGACATGACTGGGTTTGATCAGGCAATTATATTTTGTCTGCCCAGAAATGACACATATTTAAAAGCCATAATTTACATAAAAGGAAACATCAATACACATAAAAATATCTACTAGGGCTACCATAAACACCTGAAATATAAGTCTAGGTGACTAAAAGCAATATCCCAAAACACA
>NW_022104341.1:42814871-42816850 GCF_000313985.2 Echinops telfairi
AACAGAAAAGTGGATGAAGGGAGATGTTGGATAGTGTAAGACATGAGGAAATAATAATAATTTATAAATTATCAAGGGTTCATGGGGGGGAACAGGGAGGCAGGGAGAAAATGAGGAGCTGTTACCAAGGGCTTGAGTAGAAAGCAAACGTTTTGAGAATGATGATGGCAACAAATGTGCTTGACACAATGGATGTTGTATGGATTTTGATAAGAGTTGTATGAGCCCCCAATAAAATGATTAAAAAATAAATAAATTTTCAAATGTATTATATGCTTAACTATGATTTATTATTGGCCTCTTGACTCTGTTAAATAATCTTCTTATACCAATCAAATATTTTTTCATCTTTAATCTATAGTTTCTGTTAAACATAATAAAGAGAGCTGAGATGCTCACTAGGCTTTTACTAATAAAATATATTTCTAGTTATTTTTTATATCTCACTCACAACACAATATTCAATGACTCATAATTCTAATTTCTATAAAATATTGGTAGAGTTTGATCAGTATACTTTAGTTAGTTATTAAATTAGCAGTGATGTCCTTTATGTGCCAAGAAAATGAAGTCATAAAACTTTAAGTCCTCGTTCTACAAGGTATGAGTTACAAAATGTTAAAAAAAGACAAAGTTTTAGAGTCTGTTTTTTCAGATGTTATGTCAAGCAAATAATGCATCGCATGGTGAAGTTTGTTATCTTAAGATACAATTAATCAAATATCATCTCAATATACACATAACTGCACACTCAATTTTATGTGAATATAAGTAGAAACTATAATATCTTGTTCTTATATTAGGCATATAAGAAAAATACAGAAGGAATTATCTATGTGACCTTCATAGTGTGAGGGTTTCATTGCCAAATTAAGCACTTTCATTTGCGTGTTTTTAAATATTTTAAGATGATAACAGATGAGAATGTGGGAAACCATGAAGGTCTAGTTAGTTCAAAGTTTTGGCCAGTTCTCAGTCATACTAGCAAAGAACCAAGGCAGTGTTTTATTCCTAATTTAAGTATTTTATTTCATTGCAACCAGACCCAGTTCACTTGACACTATCTGAACCACAGGTGATTGGTTAGTTGTGTAATTACTGTTCTATGGTTTCAGTTTAATACTTTGGACTCAATTTAGTTGTACAAAGAGAATGCAAGATCACCACATAGATTAGCTGTTTAAAGACTTTTGATCCTTTTGTATTTTAATAAAATTTCCAAATGCTATTATTGCTTCTCTTAAAGACTTGATTCTTGAAATATTTTGCTCCTTACAAGCTTAATATATGTTGAATAAGGCTCAGGAAAAAATGTTCAATAATGAAAATGTTAAGCCTTCATTTTCATAATCAACATGGTCTTTGAATTTTATCAAACCTTTATCAAATGTTCATTACAGTCTATCCTCAGAAGTCATGCTGACTTCAGTATTGAACTCTTGATTGTTAAGTTTATATGTCTTTGTTTTGCTTTAGCAATTTTTTTTGTGTGTTTTGACATTTGGAAGACATGTTTTTAATCAAAGGCTTTGTTGGTGCTCACTGTTAGTAACAGTTTCAATTCAATGGCATCCACATCTCACATGCAAAATTGTCATAGAGCATGAAGTCCTTGATTAATATTCCAGTTGTAGTTCAATTATGTATTGTTAAACTTATCACAAAAACAATTATAAGTGGTTTTTTGTTTGTTGGCTTGTCGGTGCTGCAGCCGTCGTCGCCAGGTACTTATGAGCCACTTTGGCACTGCGCTGTCAAAGCCAACCCCAATTTTATTCACACATTGTTATGTCTGCACATTGTTATGTCTGCACACACACCTAGATAAGAGAGGTTGGACAAATATATATATATATATATATAAAATAAAGGGGCCGATGGCCCCGGAGAGACATGGGAGTGTAGAAGGTAGGGGAAGGGAGGAGGGTTGGCCAACCTAGGGACAAGGGAACAAAAAATGGTTCAAAACCAATGGTAGG
>NW_022104341.1:42818322-42820207 GCF_000313985.2 Echinops telfairi
AAACAAACAAACAAACAAACAAACAAAAAACCGTGGTTGTTTTCCAGACAAATTTTAAATGTTTATCTTTTCCACTCTAAATGAATAAAACAATACCCTTCAGATCCACTCCGTATGAGGAACAGTGTTAGGTGTGTGTACTGCAGATAGAAAAAGGCCTAAAATACTTCCTGGTTCCAGGGGGTTATAGCCTTGTAACTATATAAATAATTAAACATACTATGATACATATGTTAATGCATTTGACATGGAAGAACTGAAAACATGTGTGACATTTTTCTGGTTTGGAAATTAGGGAACAATTTCACAAGTGTGATATTTAACCTAAATAATGAAGATTATCTATGGCTACTAATGTAGAAAGTTAAATAGAAATAAATAAATGGAAAGGTTATCCAAAGCCGGTCTATATTGACCTTTGAATCTTACTGATCATGGCATTTTCCTAATATAAGTAAGCTGGACTATTTCTTTCTGTTTTGTTTGGTGTAACTCCCTGGAAATCATATTTCCATATCTGATTGTCTCAGAGGATCATGGGCCCAGGGCAAAATAATGAATATGCTTTATATTTAGGTTCTTCCAATAGCAACCTGCATAGTTTTAAGGAGTATTGCAGCTGCTTAACATAAGTGAGAAGCTGAGAGGAAGATGAGAAATCATTAATACATTTTTAATAATTTAAAGTACACTTATTTTTTGTAGAACTCATATACTCATCCTATGCAATTGCTTAGTTGCTATATGTAAGCCTCTATAATGTATTTCTCTCATTAAAAATCATTTGCATTAAAGGACATTTATAGAGGTCTACATGCAGGCATGTACATATGTAAATATATTTATATATAATGATAGGAAAATAGATATATTTACATGTATTATATGTTAAGTATTAAGGTAGCAGACGGATATTGGGCCTTTAATCAAGTACTCCCTCAGTGCAAGAATGCTTTGTTCTAATAACCAGGCATTGTGTGATGCTCACCTTCCTGACAGGATTGCTGAAGACAAAATGGGTTCATAAGCAAATGTGGTGAAGAAAGCTGATGGTGCCTGGCTATCAAAAGATATATCATCATGGGGTCTAAAAGACTTGAAGACAAACAATTGTCCATCTGGCTGAGAAGCAACCAAGTCCACATGGAAGAAACACACCAACCTTGTGATCATGAGGTGTCTATGAGATCAAGTATCAGGCATCAAAGACACAGAACAAAGAATCATATTACTGTGAATGAGGGGGAGTGCGGAGTGGAGACCCAAAGTTATTCTGTAGACAATTGAACATACCCTTACAGAAGGGTCACTAGCAAGAGAAGAGCCAGCCAGGGTGCAGTATAGCATTGAAGAAACACACAAATTTCCTCTAGTTCTTTAATGCTTCCTATCCTATCCTTATCCCACTACATTGATCCCAATTCTACATTACAAATCTGACTAGACCAGAACATTTACACTGGTACAGATAAGAGCTGGAAACACAGAGAATCCAGGACAGAAAAATCCCTCAGGACCAATAATGAGAGTAGGGAGGGGAAAGGGAAGGTGGGGAGAGAAAAGGGGAACAGATCACTATGATCTACATATTACCCCCTCCCAGGGGGCATGGACAACAGAAAAGTGGGTGAAGGGAGACATCAGTCAGTGCAAGACATGAAAAAAAAATATAAATTATCAAGGGTTCATGAGGGAGGAAGGGTGGAGGTGGGGGGAGACATGAGCTGATACCAAAGGTACAAGTAGAAAGAAAATATTTTGAAAATGATTATGACAATGCATGCAAAAACATGTTTGACATTATGGTTGTAGGTATGGATTGTGATAAGAGCTGTATGAGCCCCCAATAACATTATTAATAAAAGAAATAGAAATGAAATAAAAT
>NW_022104341.1:42821588-42827093 GCF_000313985.2 Echinops telfairi
GAGCTAGATGGCCGATTGTTTGCCTACAAGCCTTTAAGACCCAAGACGCTATATCTTTTGATAGCCGGGCACCATCGGCTTTCTTCACCACATTTTCTTATGCACACATCTGTCTTCAGCGATGATGTCGGGAAGGTAGATATCATGGAATGACCGTTGAGCTGAGCATGGTGCTCTTGTATTGAAGCATTTTTTTTAAATTGAGAGCATACACAGAGTTACTGTGCCCAATAACTGGTCAACTGTGATGGTCAGTTTTTTTGGTCAACTTGGTGCACTGGTAAGAAGACATGGGTAGCGCCCAAACTGTCAATCAAGTCACCTTTTGATGATGCCTCCTTTGAGATGTGGCATACTTGATGTAGCTCTAAGTAAATGCTTAAGAAGGTTCTCCTTCCCTTCTCACTGGTGTCTAACTCCCATTGGTCTCTGCTACCTTCACCATAGCTCCTGTAGCCTGCCTGCTACAGCCACCACCTGAGCTTTCATTGCAGCCGCTTCTGGAGCCATCCCCCCAGCAACTTCAATGTTACCACCACTGTCAGACCTTGCCATTCGACTTCCTGCCCCTGGGCGTTTTGGCCCAGCAACAAGAGTCCAAAAGGGTCTTCATCCAGCATCTGATCCAGGAGAGTGAGCCAATCCCATTAATCTTTCAGAAGAACTTGTTATACATTTCTTTCCTGATATAAGCATCTCTTTTTATATGCACACATATGGGTCCCTGTTATGCTAATCTAGATTCAACCATTTCAATATGATGAAGAACTAATGATAAAAATAATTATAAAAATTATTTTATAACAAAATTTATAAAAAAAAAATAATAAAAAAAATTGAAGAAAGCACTGGAGAAAAACAAGGGTCCAGGAATTTGTGGAATTCCAATTGAGATGTTTCAACAAGGTGATAAAACACTAGACTCACTCATCTATTTCAAGAACTTTGGAAAACAGCAACCTATCCAATAGACTGGAAGAGGTCTATCTTTGTGCCCATAACAAATAAAGATTACCCCACAGAAAGTGGACATTAAAGAACATATCATTAATAACACATACAAGTAAAGTTTGCTAATCATCGCTAAAGAGACAATGATTACATCAGTATGTTGACAGGACCTTCAAGAGACTCAAGACGAATTCCGAGGAAGGCATCAGACAAGGATTATCATTGCTGAGGTCAGATGGATTCTGGCAGAAAGCAGAGAATACCAGAAAGACAATTGCTTGGGTTTTATTGAATATGCATAAATGTTTGACTTGTGGATTGTAACAAACTATGGATAGCACTGAGAAGACTCAGAATTCAAGAACACTTCGTTGGTATAAAATCAGGAAAGGTGTGTATGCGGGTTGTATCATCACACCCTATTTATTAAAACTGTGTTTTGAACAAATAATCAGGAGCTGGAAGATATGAGAAGAATGTGGTGTCCAGATTGCATGAAGGTTTATTAACAACCTACGACATGCAGATGACACAGCCTTGTTTGATGAAAGTGCAAAGGACTTGACCTTTTTGTTGATGAAGATCAAGCATTACAGTCATCGGTAGAGACGACAACTGAATGGAAATAAAACAAAAGTCCTCACTAACTTTTCAAGAGGTAGCATCATGATAAGCCAAGAAGAGTGAAGTTGTCAAGGATTTTGTCTTGCTTGCCATGTATTGCTTTGTGTAAACATACTGCACAGGACCTCTTTAAAGTATTGAAAAGAAAGGATGCTACTTTGAGGACTAAGGTGCACCTGACCCAATGCATGATATTTTCAGTCACTTTGCATACATGTGAAACTTGAATACTTAATAAGGAAGACCAACAAAGAATCAATACATTTGAATTATTATGCTGGTGAAGAATATTGAAAATACCATAAATATGTATTTATGGAAGTAGTCTCTGGAAAATGTATCATATTTAGTAAAACAGAGAGTTAGTGCAGTGTATTTAATTACTTACAATGACTATCAATCGTGTATTTTGTGATATGTTGTAAATCCTTTGCTTCCTACATGGGGCGATAGTGATCATTTTGGAGTGAGTTTTCTACTATGCTAATGAGACAAAATTAAGGTGGGAATTACTTTGAGTTTCCACCTTCTTGGAGTGTTTAATTCAACTTACCACCCTTAGTTCCCTTGAGGGTATGTTCTGCAGATTGGCCAGAACCCAGAAGATAAAACACATCTCCATCAAAAAACTGCATATATGTAAATACAATAAGGAAGCAGATGGACTTTGGACCTCTACTTAAATCTTACCTCAGTACAAGAATAGTTTGTTCTAAAAATGTGGCACTGTACGATACTCACCTTCCCGACACCATTGCTGAAGCCAAAATAGTTCATAAAGAAATATGGTGAAGATAATTGATGGTTCCTGGATATTAACAAAATATAGCAACCGATTACAGTGATCTACATATAACCTCCTCCCTGGGGGATGGACAACAGAAAAGTGAGTGAAGAGAGATGTTGGACAGTGTAAGATATGACAAAATAATAATTTATAAATTATCCAGGGTCCATAAGGGAGGGAGGAGCGAGAAGGGAGCGGGGAAAAATAAGGAGCTGATGCCAGGGGCTTAAGTGGAGAACAAATGTTTTGAGAATGTTGAGGGTAATGAACGTACAAATGTGCTTTACATGATTGATGTATGTATGGATTGTGAAAGATTTTTATGCGCCCCCAATAAAATGATTAAACAAATATTATATAGCATCTGGAATCTTAAAGGCTTGAGGTAAAACAAGTGGCCAACTAGCAGGGAAGCTACATAGCCCACATGGAAGACGCACACCAGCTTGTGTGATCATGAGGTGTCAACGGGAATTGGTATCAGAAATACAAAAACAAGTAATCAAATTATGAGAAGGAGCATAAGCAAAGTGGAGACCCCAAACCCATCTGTAAGATAATTGGACAATTCCCTCATGAAGGGCCACATGGAAGGGATGCTCTATCCAAAGTGCAGTATGGCACTGATGAAACACATACCTGTCCTCTAGTTCTTTAATATTTCATCCCCCTACTATTATGGTCTTAGTTTTACCTCATTAATCTTGTTAGACCTGCATATGTTCATTTGTACAATTAAGATCATTTGATGCATGAAATCCAAGATAAATAATCCCTTCAGATAGAAATGGGAGTGATGATTCCCTGAGGCTATGGAAAGAAGGGGAGCAAGGGTCATGGGAGAACTGATAGCACTGATGACTGTATAATCCCAGTTGAGAGGAATGACTAACAGAGTGGTAGGTCAATGGATACATTGGATGGTGTAAGATAAGGCATAAATAAATAAATGATATAATAACAAGAGTTCTTGGGAGAATTGGGTGGGGGAGGGAATATAGGGGAGCTGATATTAAAGAGCTTAAAAAGAAAGAAAATATTTTGAAAGTGATGGTGGCAGCAATTGTACAATTATGCTTGATCAAAATGAACTAAGGTTGTCATATCTGCAAGAGCTTCCAATAAAATAGAAAAAAAAACTGCCTCCTTGTAGCCTCCCCATCTTGACTGATCATGTGCTAAATACCAGTGCTAAATTACCGGTGGTGAGCACTAACCATCTCTAAGTTACTCTCCAAAAAGATGTATGGCTCAGCATTTCAGTAGCCATGCTGACAGGAGTCCGAGCATGCTATTTTCTGGCTAAGCAAAGAGACCTGCTTATACTTTCAGACTCTTTGCGCTTTTGTACCAGTAATGATCAACTTTGACAGTTGCCTCCCTTGCTCTGGCTTGCCTCTCTCCCTGGCCTCTGCTTCTTGGGACTCGAGTTATTAGCTAACACCTGAACTCATTCACCAGCTCCCACAGCTTTATGTACAAAATGAGTCTTCAAGACAGAGGTGTGAATTTGGACCTTACCCTCCTCCACAACTGCATGAATCATTCCCTTATGGAATTTTGAGTTTTGTAAAGTGTTGCAAATTGTGGAACTCTAGGATGTAAGAAATATACTAAGGATGGGAGTGGTGGTTGATATTAGGGATAATGTAGTGGCATAGCATTTTTGGAGACATTGGGCATTTGTAACATCTTTGATCTCCATTGCATTGGGGCCATTTTTGCATTAATCTTTCTAAGCCATATTAATTTTTCCTGCAAGCTAAAAGAGGAATGCATTCACCTAGTTGGACTGACACCATAGCTATTGCAATGGGTGTAAACATAGCAACAATGGTGTGCATGGCTGTGTGATCTGGGGCCCCCAGGATTTGGAGGAAACTTGATGGTACCTAACAGCAACAACAGTGACAAATGACAGTGCCTTGATGTTGATGACACAGCTTGACAGATATGTTTTTACCAGTCATATAGTTTCTGTGCTCAATTCTAAATTCAGAGCTTTTTAAACTAGTTTATTTTCATTTTCAATGTGAACTTCACTTTCTACCTTTTGGAAGCAACAGAAAATCTAGTTTGAGTAAATAACATGAAATATTAATGAACTTAAATATTGTCCATGGTTTGCTTCTTTTCTTCTCTCATTACCTATGCTAGTAATGAGGACATTTTCATCTTTGAACTATGTCCTTGTTTGACTCAGTGTTATGAATATTTAGTGATATCTGCCAGAATTATAGTCTGGTGATATTCTGACCATGAGCAGTCTATGCTGGTATACCCAAGGTCCCAAGGATACATGATATAGATACTCATTTTGTGCTAAAGGGTCATATTGTTTGCACATTTTCTCATTCTTTTATGGTCAGGTATTTTTTCCTCTCCAACTTAACTTTTTTCTTTTAATGTGTTTATATCAGGCATAGCTCTAATCACACATTGCATATTACATTGGCTTGATAAGTAGAAGGCCAGCAGTTTGAACTCACCAACCTCTTCACACTATGTACTCCCACAAAATGTCACAACCTTGGTAACCCAAAGGGAAGCTCTACCCTGCTCCACATGGTTGTCACATGTCAAAATGTACTCAAAGGGAGTGGGCTTTGAAAAATAGTATTAAATATGGATCCATAATGATAAGGCGGTTTATATTTAGAGCTGCTCAAGCATACCTTTGGGTGAACAGTGGGGTCACTTAAAGTGTAAAGTAACCAGGTTTCAGCGGAGCTAGACTAAGAACAGAATATGAAGAAGGAATTGCTTGCCAATTTGGAAGACGTAGCCGTGCTGCTGCCTATCAAATAATCCCTCGGAGAAGCAGGGGTGTGATTTTATCACTGGCAAGAGCCAGACGTGAAACACATTCTTTGGACCCAGCATCTGGTTTACCAATGCCTGACATTCAGATTTTGGACTGAACAACACCCACCACCACATGACACATAGCCTCAAATTTTCATGCGATTCTGGAGGATGCTCTGGTGATTTGCAGAACCCCAAAACACGAGGGAAGATACTCAAGGTAGGAATGGGTGGCAGGGGTGCAGAGGGGGTGAAAATGGGGAAGACTAGCATCATGAGATAGTTATACATTTGGGACCTCTTCAATCTCCAACTCCTTGAGAACAAAAGAGATTAGT
>NW_022104341.1:42827193-42828712 GCF_000313985.2 Echinops telfairi
AGAGGGGGTGAAAATGGGGAAGACTAGCATCATGAGATAGTTATACATTTGGGACCTCTTCAATCTCCAACTCCTTGAGAACAAAAGAGATTAGTTTTTACAAAAGAAATTATCACCACAGGTCACTCACGTTCATTATGTCCAACCTAATTGTTGTTGTTTGTGATCCATTTTATGATAGAGAATAAGTACGCCATAATTTCTTGATTGTAATCTTTCTTATTTCCACTTCCTCATTTCTGATGCTTTGTGGGATTCCACACCTGTAGATAAGACATTCCGTAGATCCTCAGATGATAGCTTGGGCCAAAGCATTACATAAAGGGAAGGCAAGTCAATACCCAGAGTAAGTGTCCTCATGATCAACAAGACATCGCTCTTTCCAATAGCTTTGTTCCCATATAGAATGGTTCTTTGTGCCACAGGATGCTGGTTGATCTCCCTGAGGAATGGTCCTGTATCTTGGAATCAGCGCTAGTCTCTGGTGCTAGTTTTTGGAGAACACAGCAGTGGTAGTAACCAAGTCAGCCGTGGTGAGTACAATTCCATGTTGCTGAGCCCACACTTAATCTCTATCCATGTCACCATAGTCTCTTTGTTCCTGAGCTCTTTTGACAGTGCCAAAAGCTATTGGGACAAGACGATGGCTGATTGCCACAGAAACTGTCAGCCTATTCACTTGATGTTTAAAATACTACTCTGCATAAGTAACAATTTGGTGAGAATGTGCATGGTAAAAAAATATTTTCACCATTTTGTCCCATTCAGAGAGGTCTATCCTCATTCCTCTTCCCAATATTTCCTTAACATCACTTTGCCAATCATGCTTTTGCCAAATCCTCAACCACCCAGCCTAACCATTGGCTGCAGTCCCTGAATCACTATACAGTTTCACAATCGGTCATTTCCTCTTCCAAGAAAAATGAACCTCCAGGTGCCCTGCTTGAAGGTGTTCTGCCTCGTGAGAGATTATCCCTTGACGGAGGTCTCGCAGAGATGTCCCAGAAATGGGCTATCATATTTCTGCTGCTGTCCACTTTTCAGTAGTACCTGCATATCATGTAGAAAGAATCATCTATAAACCAAGCACATGTTTGTTTTGTTTCCTTCCTCAGTCAACTGATCATAACAAATTCCCTATGAGAGTGCAGACTTGGAGAAGGATGGTACTGTGACAAGAATGGAGACCATAAGCATTTGGGCCACTTCTTTAGACAGTCCGCCTACTTGAGGTTCTGAAGGTACTAGCCCAATCTCATATATTCCACTTCTTTTTAATGATGGAATATTGCTTTGAATTTCGAACGTTTTGCCTATATAAGTCATATATCACCCAATTCAGGATGGGCAGCCGATGCTTCATGGTAACTTAGTATCCAATTTCTATTAAGACCTAGTATTAAGCCAAAACGTATGCCTCCAAGAAAAGGAGTTATGTGCCAAGATTTCAGAGCTTTCTCCAAAATCGAAGTGTCATCATTTGCTGTATCAGTGGCGATGTGCAGAAGACTTCAAAGTG
>NW_022104341.1:42828812-42850044 GCF_000313985.2 Echinops telfairi
AGTGTCATCATTTGCTGTATCAGTGGCGATGTGCAGAAGACTTCAAAGTGCCTCTCTATCTGCCCCGGACACTTCAGGTACCATGGGATCCCTTTGGATCATTTGGCCCAAGTGACCGCCCCGAACCCATTGCCAAGCCTTCCTGTGTCCTGGGCCCCACTGAGCGCTGTCAGGTTTCACATCACTTGATAAATAGGACAGAGAATTACACTCACATGATATGTTTGTTTCCAGAATCGAAATAAGACCACCAGGCCCTGTGTCTCCTTTTCAGTTCTGGGAGGGGCCAGATGCAATAAAGTATCCACTCAGTGGGTGGAGTAGTGCTAACTGCAAGATCAGTCCCTCAAACCCACCAGTGCTCCAGAGGAGAAGACCGGGCTTTCCACCCCCATAGAGTGACAGTCTCAGAAACACAGTGGCAGCTCTACTGTCCTGCCGGGTTGCTAGGGGTCAGCATCAACTTGATGGCCGTGGGTTTTGGAAGGTGTCTTAGCCTGCTCTGTACCACACAGCCAAAAGACCAAACTTACTGACTTCTAGAAGATTGCGCTAGTGAGAACTGCCGCCCATGCATGTCTGATAAGAAACCGCTTTATGGCAATAGAAAGTCCCATCTGTCTCCCATGGAACCGCTGGTGGTTTTAAACTCCTGACCTTGTGGTGAGCAGCCCCATGCATAACTTAATACACCACACAGTGATAATTCCCTAAAAATTTCATGAAAGTGGAAGGCACCTGAGTTTTTGTCAGGTTATTTTCCCCGTCTCTAGCAAGCAGCTTTGATATTAATTAATGTCTAGCATCATTGATATTAATAATCATGGCATATTAAATGTAATGGGCCATTGTCATATTTTGTAGAAGTATGAGTATCAAAGTCCAGCTGAACTTTGTGACATAGTGCTAGAGAGTTACTATACGCCTGAGTTATGTCAGAAAGTTTGCCAACAGAAGCAAATTACTTCTAATGATATTTCAAAATAAAAATTTAGATATAGGTATTTGCAGAACAATAGCTGCATAGAAGGTACCAAGAGAAGTATTAATTTTCTCAGGCACTGAAACCCCATTTGCAATGGTATTTGCCCCTGGAGTCACTACTTCGTTAAGTTTATAATAATTCACTCTTATTCTACAAAATCCATCTTCTTTTGTTTCTTTTGGCACAGGCAAAATAGGTGAATAAAATAGGAATGTGTGATCGATGGTAACATTAATCTCTGCAATCTCTCCAGGAATGTGATGTTACTTTAGGGTTATCATTGTTCTAGCTAGTGGTCGTTCTAATGGCATCTGCTTAACTTCCCCTACCATCACAGCTCCTATTCCCCATGGCCAAGACCCAGGCTGAGAGTTTGCCAGTTGCATGCAGAGCATGTCTATTCCAAACATGCATTCTAGGACTGGATCATGAATACAGGATGGGTTGACGGACTCACTGATGCCTCTGAAAGTCTTACATGAGCTAAGACTCAATTAATAACTTCACTTTCATATACCCCCACACAGACTGGTGGGCTTTCAAAATGTTTTGGGTTTCCTGGGATTAGTGTTATTTCTGAGCCAATATCCAGTAATTAACATCAATATGAAGGGAATTGAAATCCACCCTATACTTTTTACAATTGATTGGCTGCTCATAACAGAACCCATTATGGAGTTGACTACATTGTGGTAGGTCATACTACTAGGTTGTAACTGCTAAAGCACTGAGAATCCTGGCCCAGTCAAGTTCATAAAATTGAACTATCTAACTGAAATTTTTACTTACATAAATGCCACCCTAATCCCAAAGTATGCTAAGGTTTACTGTGGTGAGGTAAGCTTGCTTGTTATATGGCTCTTCTATCCATCATCTTTAAATTTCCATGCAATAAGGTATAGAGGAGTCTAACTTGGGAATTTTGCCAACTTTGCCATTCTATTGGGTATAACGTGACCATCTCAGAAGCAAGAGAAGGGATCTGATGACTATTAAAGACAAGCCACCCGAGGTGTACTTGTGAGAGCCCTGTCTGAAATGAGACCATGAGATGGAATAAAATAGCTATGCTTAACCCATGTGATAGAATAGACAAAGGCCAAGGGACCATATGAATGAGAGGCAGAGGGCAAGAGAACTGTCTGTCGGCATGACTAAGAAGAGGCATTGTGGATAAAAGAACTGTGTCCCTCATATTTTGTAACCTGTTAGGTTCCCTAATGGGTATATACTTGTGAATACTGTCTATGAGTTTTGTGTGGTCATTACAATGAGTTATCATATCCAAGAGAAAGAGAGAGCTGTAGGGAGGGACGGTTGTTGTCAAAATAGGATGTCAGCACATGTTGGTTGCATGTTTAATCAGTTCCAGTTTGAAGAAAGTATTAAAATTCTTCACTTTCTTATATTCTACTGTTAGTGTTTGTTGCTTAATTTTGAATAATAGTTGCATCAAATGGATTTTTTCTGGCTATTACCTTATCAAGACAGCACTGTATTTCAAGGTCTTGAAATGTTCTTTCTGATTGTGAACGAGACTCCGTGCCTCTTGAATCGCTCGTTTCTGGCACAGTAAACCATATACCTGTCTGATGCAAAATTGCTAAGACCAGGCCATTTCAGCCTAAGATAACAATCTTTATGTGTTCCATTTAATTTTTGTTATGATTATGGAGGTTTATTAGAGAAGTAACTAGGTTAGCAGAAGTCAGAATTATAAACCATTAAGAATATAATCATTGGCCCCAGCAGCACCTTCCTCATCCAACAGCTAAGTGTCTGACTTGGTCCTCAGCCTGTCTGTCCGCCACATGATTCCGTGGCCTCTGCCTCTGGGGGCTGGGACGCTCCCAGTCTCCTACTCTTCTGGTCTCTGTTCTGACTGCTGTGGCTCCTCTCCTCTTGTCGGGACTTGGTGTAGGGATCCCAACTTGAGGCAGGGATCTCCAAAGAATTTGCTCCATTGGTGACTCTTCTTCCTTGAGGGTCACCGGAATTCTCTTTTTGCCTCTGAAATGTCACATTCTTGTGCACACTCACCCACCAGGTTAGTGTTTCACACACCCTATTTGCATGATCGGACCCAAGCATTTGGTGGGAGTTACAAAGACCTGGATAGAAACCTGTTCCAAGTAATTTCATGTCACCTTTGATGTTAGGCCAAAGTGGTCTATAATAGGACTTTATCAAGTTGCAGAAGGGTCCTCCAGTTCTAACTTTTCAAATTCCGTTTTTATGACTTTGTGCATTCCACATTCTGGTTATTAATAGATGCTAGCGCCACTTCCTATTTTGAGATGTACCTCATCAGCAAATGAAGTCTCAGGCTTTCCTCCATCCTTGGCTTTATGATCAACTCTACTTTGGGAAGGCAGTTCTTCCACAGCCATATTTTGAGTGCCTTTCAAGCTGATTGAAAGAATATTGTGCTATAACTCATGAGGTGTTCAGTATACCTGCCAAGGTTCCACAACTATTCCTAAGATTCTCTGTGACTAATCCCTCTGAAGTGGACAGTCTATTCCTTCTTCGTAGTCTGTTCTTCGTATGAAGCTGTGCTGATACCTGTTCAGTTTATGCGAACCTGCTGGTATTTCAAATACAGGAGACACATCATCCACTATCGAAGCAAAATGCATGCCACCAGAATATGACAAAGTGAAAACTGAGTGTTGACAATTGAGTTATGTATGTGCTTAAATGTCACCTTATCAGAGTTGCTTGCCTGGGTAGTTCTACATATCATGTCATTGGTTATCCTCACTCAACCCTTTGACACCACTTTATTTTTCACTTCAGAATATTCTCTCCAGGAGTAATATGTAATTGTTATCATTAGTTATGTTTTTATAGTGTATCTTCCCCATTAGAAATAACTGTTTGCTTTATCAGCACCTACAGCTTCTAGAATGCATATACATCGTTGAAAAATGAGCAGAAGCAAGATTACATTTTGCTTAAAAATATATAATTAGTTAAATTTCTTTTAATATATGGCAGTTAAATTTGTTTTAATAATAAAGATAAGCATCTAAAAGTTATATACTTTCCACATAAAGAGCTGTCCTCTAGAAATTCTAAAATATGATGCAAAATCATTTTTCAAGGAAAGAAGTTGTTCTCAATTGACTCTAGTTTAGTTCCCCAAACAATCACACTTTTCCATCTCATCCTATTTAAGCAAACACTTTACACATTTGGGAAGATCAAAGAAAAATCAATGCATTTGAATTATGGGGCTGTCAAAGAATATTGAAAGTACTCTAGACTGCTAGAAGAACAAACAAGTGTGTCATGTAAGAAATAGAGCCAGAATGCTCCTTAGAAACAAGGTTGGTGAGAATCACTCACATACACATTATAAGGAGAGACCAGTTCTTGAAAAAAGACAACATGCCTGGTAAGGTAAAGGGGAAGTTAAAAGGAGGAAGACCCTTAAAAAGAGGGAGGGCAAGTGCGGGATGGGGACCCAATGCCCATCTGTAGACAACTGGACATCCCTTGCCAAAAGGTAGTGGGGAGGAGACGCCCCAGTCAGGGTGATGTGTAGCATCGATGAAACACACAACTTTCCTCTAGTTCTAAAATACTCCCCCACCACCACCACCACTATCATGATCCCAATTCTGACTTACAAATCTGGTTAGACCAGAGGATGTACACTGGTACAGATAGGAACTGGAAACACAGGGAATTGAGGACAGATGAACCCCTCAGGACTAGTGGTGAGAGTGGTGATCCCGGGAGGGTGGAGGGAAAGGGGAGTAGAAAGTGGGAACTGATTATAACGATCTACATATGTATTAGTCTAGGTACTTTGGAGAAATAAATCCACAGCAACTCACGTATAAGAGTTTTATGCAAAGAAAATGTGCATCACGAAAACATCCCAACCCAATGCTGCCCAAGCCCACAAGTCCAACATTAACCCATACCCAACACCAGTCCACAAAGTCCTTCACCTCACAAAACAGAGGCAATAATGCCGACTGCAGGAGGAAAGCTGAGTCAGTGAACGTGTAAGCATCTCAGCACTGGCAGGGGTCTCCACATGGCTGCTCCAGCACCCAGGGCTGCATCGGGATAGATCCATGCGGCTTCTCCTTGGGGATGTCTTGTAGGAAATCCATCTTGCAAGCTGAAGCAGGGAACTGCTAAGGCAGCTGCACCCGATGCAACCATCACAAAACAAGAGACCCGAGAACTAGAAAGGCGAGGCTTCACCACCCATTTATCCCTCCGACTTTCAACTAGACCCACATGTGATTATCGGCCAGGCTGGCACAATTAACTAACTCAACATATAACCTCCTCCATGGGGGATGGACAACAGAAAAGTGGGTGAAGGGAGACGTCGGGCAGTGTAAGATATGATAAAATAACAATAACTTATAAATTATCAAGGGTTCATGAGGGAGAGGCGACAGGGAGAGAGGGGAAAAAAGAAAAATGAGGAGCTGATTCCAAGAGCCCAAGCGGAAAGCAAATGTTTTGAGAATGATGAGGGCAACGAATGTACAAATGTGCTTTACAAAATTGACATATGTATGGATTGTGATAAGAGTTGTACGAACCTCCAATAAAATGATTAAAAAAAAAAGATTGATGGGTAAAGTGGCTCAACAACAAACTGAAATATAACAACAATCGTAAGGAAATATAACAATAATTGTAACAGGGTCACAAAGTATGTGGTCCTCTTGTACGTAGTCACTGGGAGTCAGAATTGATTCAGAGGCTGCTGGCAACAGCAGCGTGTCTCTAGTGAACAGTATTATGGATTCTATACATTAATGTAAGTAACATAAATATACATGCTAAAATATGCACAGGTTAAAAACCCATAGGGGCATTTTTACTCTGTCCTATAGGACCACTATAGGAGCCCTGGTGGTTTCCTGTTGGGCTGCTAACCCCAAGGTCGGCAGTTTGAAACCACCAGCGCCCCATGGGAAAACGATGGGGGCTCTCTAGTCCAGTTGAAGAAACTCACAGGCGCAGTTCTTCCCTGTTCTATAGGGATGCTAGGAGTCAGTACTGCCGCAATAGCTGTGAGTTTGGTTTGGTATCCATATAAACACACAAAGGTCAAGAAAAAAATGCTCTTGGAATTCCACATCATGCATGGGTTTATTTCAACAAATGCATTTAAGCATGCCTCTATGGTCAGTGAAAGGCTACAGACAAGCTCTTTCAGTAATACACTTGCCTTACCTCAGTTGGGTGCCTTCAGAATAAACAGGTCAAGTTAAAGCAGCGGCTTTCAAGGGGGTCCTGCTAGGCCAGTTAAATTTAAGGCAGAGGGGTCTGTTCAGAAAGTAGGGTGACTCTTTCTTGGGATTCCAAAAGGAATAATCTAGATAGATTTTCTCAGAGAACACAAGATGAACATGGAACCTTACTTTGAAGAAACTTTAAGAAAATTGAGAACTACATTGAAGAGAAAAGGAAAAGGCCAGGGAATTGAAACTGAGATTTTTGCTTTCTTTCTCCTCCCGACACTGACCTGTTCCCTCTTCCAGGGCAGCAAGGGGTGCTTATTATATGGGGATTTTGGTGGCGGAAATCTAACCTACCGTCCTGATCTTGCCCCTTCAGATTTTCTATTTGTTTCCAAACCTCCCACAGCACTTGAAGCAAGCAAAATTTGAGTTTTGTGAGGAACTTAACATTGCTGTTTTGATGTAGTGTAAATCAAAGATTGAAACATTGTTCAGGGAGGGGTTAGGCAGAAGGAAACATGGCCTTCAGAGATGCATAGATGTAGGTGGAGCATGTGTCAGGATAGAATAGCTTCACATTTTGATATTTTTGTTTAGTCATTCTTTCTATGATTTTTGTAGGAATACTTTCTCACTTACCTTCATATACAAGCAATATTTGAAAAGTTGGTGTAAAAATTCCACGGTATTCTACTTTTTCACAAGGTTTTTGGAGCTCCTTTATATATATCCCCACTGTTGAAAAATCAATCCTAACTCATTGCCATTTATTGGACAGAAAAAGACTGTTTCAGAAGGTTCCTATGGTTGGAAACAACCATGGAAGCTGGTTTCCTCATCTTTATCCAGAGGAGGCACTGGTAGGTTCGAACCTTTTGATTAGCAGGCACCAGCAGGGTTTGCTTCTCTCTCTCTCTCAAAACACAGCTATATCTATATTTAGATATACTTCTCAATCTATATATACAAAATCTCTAGCTTTTTTAGTAACACTTAAAGTAAGATGTTGTTTATATGTCTATTGTTTGTGTTCAGGTTAGCTCTGTATAGTCATCTCATAGATGCTTCCTTGATCACGCCACATGGATAACTACTAACACAAAAAAAAACAAAAAAGACCCTCCACTTCCCATGAATCAATATGCCCAAGTTATTGCTCTCCTGAATCACTTTTGGATGGCATCCAAATTTTAGTTTTTTTAGAAACTCTCTAGAAGTTTAGAACCAAGTAGAAACAACCCCTCTTTCAAGTTTCCAGAATATTAATAAAAACATTCTGTTGCTCATAAAACTGTAGGTGTATTTTGAACCGATTTTATATCAATCTTTTATTTTGAATGTTCATAGCTATGATTTTGGCACAGAATACAAGAAATACACTTTATAAGTCTCTTGCTCCCAAGTCTCTAAATTGCACATTCTGAAAAACTGGCTATTGCTGCGCAGAACATCGAGATTGAATGCAAGGCTATAATTCACTTTCGGGTTTTCTGCTGATGACAGAAACCACCAGAGCTTGTTGGTTTATGAACAGCAACAGGATACAGAGATTGAATTATGGTGCCTGCCAGTGATGAGAGAGAAAGAATTGGCATCCACAACCCAATGATAATAGTTTCTTTCCATTTAAATTTGAGACATGCAGAAACATGATTTTTGAGCATTTAGGAAAGAATTCATCTAAAAAAATTAAATTTTATGACATAACTACTGAGAAAAATTTGAATAAAAAATAAAATCTATTTACAAGAAATCATAAAATATAAAGATGATGCAAGGAAGTCCACAGGTATGTCCAGCATTTTAGATAACTGAAATATTTCTTCATTTGCTGGGGGAAAAAACTCTTTCTTCCTTCTGGCAGTAGCAAGTTCAAAGCATTGTATTAGTTCATTTGTGACCTTGACTTCTAAAACTGCTGTTTTTATTAGTAGTACAACAACAATCCTTTCTTTTTATTTCTTGCTATCATTTGAAAGAAAAGCATAGAGGTGTTGGCAGAATAAGTAAACACTACTATACATTATTTTTAAAGGGTAGTCACTAAGGTACGTTATGATAGCATTCTTTAATTTTTAAGTTTCCACAATAGTGCAGGTGCCAATTTAGTAGAATCAGCACAACTACTGTGCCATGTAAAAGGAGATACCAACTCTTAAGAGATTATCCCAATGGGGTCGCTGGGGGCAAAGACTGAAGTAAGGGGTATAAGGCTGAGATTTGATTCTGCACATGCTAGGAAGCACCCCTCGTGACCTAAATCGTTAAGCACTCAGCTGCTAAATAAAGAGCTGAGACTTCAAACCCAACCAGCGGCGGCAGAGGAGAAATGTATCGCGATCTGTTTCTGTCACGTTTGGAATCAAGAAAAGCTTCGGGGGCAGAGCTCCTCTGTCACATGGGTTGCTTTGAGTTAAACTAGATGACAACTACTAACAATAGCGACTGAAATGTGGGTTGTTGTTAGGTGTTGTTAGGTGCCATTGAGTGGCTCTGACGACTACGGAGAGAAGCACTGGCCAGTTCTGCGTCATCCTCGTAATTCTTCTTAGGTTTGAGCCCGTTGTGGAGACCCTGGTTAATGGAAATGGTGAATGTGTTTAGCTGCTGATGGAAAACTGGGCACTTCTGCTCAACCCAGAGCTGCCTTGGAAGACATGCTTGACATTTGCTTCCAAAATATTCAGCCATGAAGAATAGTATGGAGCAATGGTTTTGCCTGATACACAAGGAGTCTCCCTGGGTCAGCATCCACTGGACAACATTGGGATACAAGTGAATTACTGCTTTCAATTATTTTAGGCACATACCCAAGGCTGGGATTACTGGGCCACAAGGCAGCTCTCTGTTTAACTTTGTGAAGAGTGCTCAAACTGTTTTCCACAGCAGCAAAGGAGACACTTTGTAATGAGTCACTCTTTGTAACATTTTACAGAATTGAAATTTGCCCTAATATGTCTTTCCTAGGTTCTTGAACCACTAACCACTGTCATTGAGCTAATTCTGACATATAATCACCCGATATAAGGGTTTGATGGCTGAACATCTTTAAAAGAGCATGCAGACTCTATCTTTGTTCCTTAGAGCAGCTTGTGGGTTTGAGCTGCCAAACTTGGGGTTAGCAGACCAACACCTACCTGACAGGGAGTGCCACCAGGATCCAGGACTAGCTCTATCTGAGCTTCCGAGAGCTGACATCACATATGCTATAGGAAGCTCTTCCAAGAGCCTACACAGCCCTCTCCTTGCCAGCAGAAATGACCAATATCGGCCCATTTCTGAAAGATTCTGATTTTCTCTCACACACAGCCAGTTCTTTCAAAGTTGTCTTATTTCAAGAGCAAAATATACAACAAATTGGATCATTCTCATTGTCTCCACTGCTACAAACCTAATCTAAGTTACCATGAACCCTCCCTGTCCTGCTATAGGAGACTACCACTGTTAGAATTTTTTCACAAAACAGATAATGTGCTCTTTTAAGGATACATCTATTTTGCTGCTTCAGGATATTTCTATTGCAATGAGATTAAAAACCATGCTCTTATTCATGATCTATGAAGCACAATCTTCCTTTGTGATCATTCCTGTTTATTTCTCTCGGATCATTTCCTAGTATCATTTATTTTTCTTATTCCATTTCAGATACTCCAGCACTCCTTCTGTCTCTCCATTTTTTTCTGTCTCTCTCTCTCTATCTCTCTACATACACACACAGATATGAGATATCTCATAGATAGATGGATACATGTTAGATGATAGATAGATATCTCTTTTTGCCCATTTGTTTCACCTCCTCAACGGACTAGAGAAATGTTTCTCTAAAATCTTGGCATGGGTACATCATTTGGGTTCTTACCTTAAACTCAGTTTCTTTTGAGAGAAATTACCGGCTCTATTACCGTATGTTATTTCCTTCAGAATACTTACTATTATCAGAAATTATCTTTCTTATAGATCTGTGTGCTCATATTCTGATTTCATCACATGAACCTTTCATGAACATTGAGATGCAGTCGCTGCTCTCTCCATAGTACATGAAACAGTGCAAAAATATGGATAATGAGCATGCGCACTGCAAAGCCTCTGTCTAACGTGTGAACAGGAGTTCTTCAATAGATACTACTAGCAAAGGCAGTGATTCAAACCTATCAGCTGCTCTTCATAAAGAAGATGAGGCTATAAGCTCCCATAATGATTTACAGCATTGAAAACTCTAAGGCAGTGGTTCTCAACCTTCCTAATGCCGCGACCCTATAATATTGTTCCTCACGTTGTGGTGACCCCCAACCATAAAATTATTTTTGTGCTACTTCACAACTGTAATTTTGTGACTGTTATGAAGAGGGCGACCCCTTTGAAAGGGTCTTTCATCCCCCAAAGGAGTCACGACCCACAGGTTGAGAACTGCTGCTTTAAGAAGAAGTTCTATTCTACCATTGTCATGTTTCTTTTTTTTTTTTTTGGGGGGGGGGTGGTTCAGCAATGGTATTTTCTTTTTTTTTAAATGATTTTTAAAATAATTTTATTAGGGGCTCATACAACTCTTATCACAATCCATACACACATCAATTGTGTAAAGCACATTTGTACATTCATTGCCCTCATCATTCTCAAAACATTTCCTCTCCACTTAAACCCCGGCATTAGGTCCTCATTTTTCCCCTCCCTCCCCGCTCCCTCCTCCCACATGAGCCCCTGGTAGTTTATAAATTGGTATTTTGTCATATCTTGCCCTGTCCGATGTCTCCCTTTACCCACTTTTCAGTTGTCCATCCCCCAGGGAGGAGGTCACATATAGTTCCTTGTAATCGGTTCCCTCTTTCCTACCCACTCTCCCTCTACCCTTCCTGTATCGCCATTCACACCACTGGTCCTGTAGGGCTCATCTGCCCTGGATTCCCTGTATTTCCAGTTCCTATCTGTACCAGTGTACATCCTCTGGTCTAGCCAGACTTGCAAGGTAGAATTCATGTCAAGATAATGGGAGTGGGGAGGAAACATTTAGGAACTAGAGGAAAGTTGTATTTTTCATCGTTGCTACATCTCACCCTGACTGGCTTGTCTCCTCCCCGAGACCCCTCTGCAAGGGGATCTCCAGTGGCCTACTAATGGGCTTTGGATCTCCACTCCGCATTCCCCCCATCATTCACTATGGTAAGATTTTTTGTTATGATGATGCCTTATACCTGATCCCTTCAACACCTCGTGATTGCATAGGCTGGTGTGCTTCTTCCATGTGGGCTTTGTTGCTTCTGAGTTTGATGGCTGCTTGTTTAGCTTCAAGCCTTTAAGACCCCAGATGCTATACTTTTTGATAGCCGGGCACCATCAGCTTCTTCGTCACATTTGCTTATGCACTCATTTGTCTTCAGTGATCCGTTCGACACCTAGTGATCACACAGGCTGATATGTTGCTCCATGTGGGCTTTGTTGCTTCTGAGCTAGATTGCCGCTTGTTTACCTTCAAGCTTTTAAGACCCCAGACACGAATGGAATCATATCTATGGTAGTAGGTTTGGGTTTTGATTATTTGAACTAAATAAAATTATATTATTTTGCAGACATATTTATTGATGCCAAGTACCTCAAGGGAATTAAAACAATATATCAGGAAAAACTCATGATGACGTGTATAATGAAGTGAAAAGGCACTCTATAAAATTAATTACAAAGAATAGTATGAAATGCAGAACAATGTCCTCACCAGGAGGTCACATCCTGATACTATGAGCATGTTGGGTTACAGCACAAAAAGGGATTACATTTGCAAGTCCTGTACATTGTTAATTAGTAGACCTTAAAATAAGGAGATTTTTCTGGATTATGAAAGGAAGCATAATGTACTTACAGAGTTGTTGGAAAAATGAAAGAGGGAAGCACAGGGAATAAAAATCAGAGGGATATATGACTATTGAAACCAGCACTGGAGATTGATTTTGATGATGAAAGAATGTTCTAAAAGTCAAGAAATCGGGTAATCACTAGAAAGCAGTGAAAGTCAAGAAAAAGACTTTAGCTCTAACTCTAGCTGGGGGGCAGCATCTTACTTCCGTGAACTCTTCAGGGGGAAAGGCAAATCGAACTCAGTAGTGCAAATCTAATTGATATGAGGCAGCGATCATACATATATGTCTGCACCCTTCAACCTTCTTTACCAATTGACACCAATCATCCCTCCCATGATACTCTGCATCTCTACCGGGTTAGAGAGTTCATTGCCATGGCCACACAGAACTCACAGACCATATTCATGATTATGCAGTTCGTTAGAAAAATTTAAAGGTATTCAGGATCAGAAATGTGCAGGATTTGCTTCTTCCAATCAGTCATGCTTGTGGGCACACCTCACTCTGGTCCCTGGCCCCCATGCACACAACCCCTTCATTCTCTTTACTCCTTGAATAGTGTTACATAGGGTTTTTTGTTTGTTTGTTTTAGCACTGCTGATAAATGCCTAAAAGGTGTACAGCTCCTCCATGACACTGAGCTCCAGGCTGGGCTTTGATTACAAGTGCCAGTGAAGCAAACTCCCTGATTAAATGCTTCCTGATTAATGCTCCCATACTGAAAATTAAGGTCTGCAGTCTTTCTGTTTTATTCATTCTGTGGTCCAGGAAGCTTGACCCTGTCTGAATCTCTGCTTCTTGATTCTGCTACCTTTGCTGCAGCTGTTTCTTTGCTGCTCCTCTGGTGTCACAGCTCTCTCCTGGATCAAGGACGTTCAATGCACCGGAATCTGAAGGTCAAGAGGATGTGCTCTGCTCTTGGCTCTTCTTTCTGATATCCTCTGTTCATGCTTTTCAGATGACTTATTTTATATTCAATATGATGGAAAATTTCATAGATCCCCTTAGTGTCTCATTCACTGAATACACTTTATTGCCATGTAGTCATCTGAAGAGAGTTATGAAGAGGACTGGTAGAGCCATGATACATAACTCATTGCACCATTGTCGATGAGTCCCTCAACATCTTGATTCTAACATGGTAATAACCTGAAAAACACTAGATTTGTGCTGCTTAAGCCAACGTTTAAGAAAAGAATCTAACTGTGAAGCAAGTATATCTATTAAACAAATACAATTCTTTAGAGAGAGTAACAATTTTTATCATAGAATAATTATCTAGTTCCTGTTACTCAATCCATATTTACAAGTAAATTCTCCAAATTTTCATTTTTAAATTTAATGAATATTAATAAATTAAATCATAAAATCAGTCATCTACTTTAGCTATTCTTTTTAGTTATTGTTATCAATTCTTAAATATTCTTCAGGTTGGAATTGTAAACTGATTTTGCATATGAATAAAATGAAATTCAAAGGAGGATACTACCTTTTCAGTTTTTATCACACTCCTGCTCCCCCATTTCCTTCAAGGAACAGAAAATGTTTCTTACTTAAAGTGAGTAGCCAGGTAGTTATCAATATAAATCAATACAACTCCATGCTACATTTTTATGTATTTATTTTCGTGGGGTTTTTTTGCACAGTTATCTAACTATTGAATCCATATTCATTCTCTTTATAAAAAAGCAAAGAAAGAAATATAACTTTGAAGAAGTCCTGGGATACTGTAACAAAATCAGTAAAGAGTCAGTCATCATTTACCAAATGACCTCTCTTTGAACTTCGGCATCTTTTAAATTGTAACAGACCACAACCTTTTTAGTCCCAGGCTTGTCTTAGAGTAGAACTGATATTATATGAGCTGTGAAACTTAAAGTAACTTTTGTGGAAAAGCATTACTTTTTTATATGTTAGATGGAAAAGTACTATGACTTAAAAGAAAATAAAGGATAGATAAGACTTCCAGATAAATATAAGATATCAAGTAAAATTTTAATTTCAGATAAACTAATAATGCTTTATAATTTGTAATCATGTGTCAAATATTGCATATTAACAATCTTATAAATTTTAACAATTACCCTTCTGCATGGTGAAACCTTATATTAAATGGTTTTTATTATCTGAATTCAGATTTTAACTGAGACATTTTTATTTCATATTTGTTTAATCTGTTAGCACTAGAAGTGGAAAATGTTATAAAAGCAAATCTATATAATAAAACATGTAGGTAAACACTTTAGATGATAGATGTGAAGCTGGGTTTCCTCTGGAGATTCAAAACTCGCTGTAATTTATTTTATTGGGCTTCATGAAGAAACAATAATACCCCTAGTATAGTGGCATCGTTCAGCTGCTTTGGATTCAGACAATGTAGATTTGAGTCCTGCCACCTCTTACCCACTGCGACGGTGAGACCTACAAGTCTCTGACATACTCTCGGTTTTCACCTCTTCAAATCTAAAGAAGACAATTGTGGTGGCTATGCTTTATGTCCACTTGATGTGCATGAAGTGTAGTGGTGGGGTACAAACTATACATTGAGTCGCAGCCTGATAGGTCCTTGCGGGGCTGACATGTTTTATAGATGAGACACTAGGGGTAATTCTCATTCCTTCACCCTCCTACTTGGGTGATTCAGTGTCTATCTCCAGAAAGGGGTCCCACATGGAAGCTGTTGGTGTCTGTCTATGCTCCAACCAACATTAGATCCATGCTACTTTGCACCAATACTGTACCCACCAGCTTGCGCTCCTCCTGCTTCTGGCTTCACCTTTATCAATCATCAGCCTGCAGCTATATGAGTCTGAAGAGGGCTGGGCTAGCTTCATGCCCATGGACTTGAGATGAACTGGGCTGGATGCCTTCTTGATATAATTCCTGATATAAAGTTATTTCATATACACACACACACACACATATATACATATACACACATACATATACATATATGAACAAGTGTTCCTGCAATATATGTATGCATGTATACATACATATATTTATACATATATATACACACACACATATATATACATATACATATATATATACACACACACCTCAGCTTAAGATAATTGAACAATGGTTGCAGAAGTATATTGACAGAGACCTGTCAGTTCATGCCAGATTCAAAAGGAGACATGGAACAAGGGATATCACTACTAATATCAGATGGATTTTGGCTCAAAGTAAAGAATACCAGAAATATGTTTACTTGTTTCATTGACTATGCAAAGGCATTCAACTATGTAGCTCATAAGAAACGTTGTATACTATTGGAAATAATGGGAATTCCAGGTCCTTCAGTATGCTCCTGAGGACCTTGCACACGAATCAAGAGGCCGTGGTGTGAACAGAACAAGAGAACACTGCGTGGTTTAAAATCAGGAAAGGTGAGTCAGGGTTTCATCCTCTCATCACACTGAGTCTATTTGTATGCTGAGCAAGTCATTAGAGAAGCTGGATTATATGAGGAAGAATGTGGCATCAGACTTGGAGGAAATTTTATTACCATCTCCAATATTCAGATGACACGTCTTGCTCGCTGAAATTGAGGAAGGCTTGAAGCACTTGCTGATGAAGATCAAGGATGGTAGCCTTCAGTATGGATTACAACCAAATGAAAGAAAGGCCAATATCCTCACAACTGGACCAATAGATATTATTGTGATAAATGGAGAAAGGTTTGAAATTCTCATGATTTTGTCTTGCTTCTATCCACAAGCAATGGTTATGGAAGCAGTCAATCTGTGGCAGAGAGCTCTTCCAGGTATTGACGTGAGGGCAGAAAGCTGGGCTGGCTTTGCCTGTGTTGCTTACTGAAAATCTTAAAGAGCAAACCACAGGGAAGTCCCTGCGGTGCCTCACTGGCAGCATTCCTCTAAGCAGCCCAAAGATGAGCTCTGTTTTCGAAGATGCTGAGGGCCAGAACCAAGCATATGACAGATTCGGAGGTGACCATGGCTTGTTGCACCTTCTCAGCCACTTAAATGCCTGAAATAGAAACAGAGGGATCAGAATAGCTACAAGTGAAACTTGTCTGCCTCATCGTAGTGTCTGTCACAGGAGAGGCTGTTCATTTTTGTGACCTCCAGCCTAGGAGCACTGTCTCCTCAGTGATATATTGACTCCCCAGAATTGTATCAGTATTGAAATCTCCCGAGCTGATTATGTAACGTTCAGTCATAAGGAAGAAGCAGTCTTAAATTATTGACAGTATCAGTAAGTTAATTAAGAATTCTTCTCCTGGTGACAGTAAAAAAGCTGATGTATTTTCAATATCAACTGTCATTACTCAAGGCAAAAGCATAACAGATGTTTGTTCAATAATAATCAAATATGCCATAGATTGTGTAGGGCACTTAATATCTACACTAAACATAAAATCTAGCATTGGAGAAAAATATATGCTTTCTAGACCCCTGCTATTGTTCTCAGATACAATTGAATTTCTTAGGTGACAAAAAGTTTTACAAGTTAGTCAATGCATGTTGCCCTGAATCCAGATGAGCAGAACTTTCATTTTATTTTGTTTTTTTTTAAACAATATCAATAGCAGAACACTGAAAACTATGAAAAAGAAGTCAGCAGACTACAGTGGAAAGGCTTTCAATACTGCCATGCAGGAGACTGGACCTCGAGGCTATATTCCACTATGAACAACAATATGGTCTTAAAATATTTGATTCTCAGTTTGAGATCTGGATAACATTTTCAAGGTTTTGGATAAGTGAACAGGCTTTTTAGGTAGATAGAAATTAGTCTCATTCTACTGTGATTTATTCTGTCTCTTACACAATCACTTAGAGTTTTATTTTCCTCTTTTAAAAATTGGGGATCATTAGAGTACCTACCTAATCAAGAGAGCTTGTATGAGTTCTGGGATGGGGGGAGCACTGAGTGGGGAGGGTAGCATATAGCAAGGCCTTGACAGGAAAGTTTCAAATTATTTTCTTCTCCATCCTTTTTTCTCCTCTCCCACAGCTTCTTAGTCCAGTCTGTAATTTTGTATTTACACATGATGTTATTACTTTGTTTTGAATTTTGAAATACTTCAAGTATTTCAAGATCCCTATAAATGTTTTTAGTGAAATATCAACTGAGAAATGATAAGTTGTATACAATAAAGTAATGAACCTAGGTAAACATAGAACACCTAACCATGCTTTACAAAATTTACAATTTAAGTTATAAACAATCACTTGCCTATTTAGAAGAGTGAAGCAAGATGAGCCTTATTTTGGCCTGAATAGTTCAGCAATAGCATCTTCATGTTGACATATGGAGTTTGAAGTTGTGTAGATTGCAGAGATGATCGAAAATATGCTGCATGCAGAAAAAAAATACAAAGACTCTATCTTGACACAGCTAGAAATGCACAAAGATGGACAAGTGTGTTATTGCAGTACAAGAAAAGGAAGAGGGAGAGGTAGGCATGTAATGAAAGCTCATCAAGAGCTCTTGGAGAGTCTCTTGCGGTGAAAGACATTGGATGTGTTGGAGTGCTGTTGCCTAGCAATTTTCAGATTATGAAAGTGAATGAATGCAAATTCCATTTAGACTTAGTAGTCTGACAGCATCAGGTTATGTAGGCTGAGATTGAAGTTTAAATAAAATGGACACAGGGAAATAATTTTAAAGGAATATTCTGGAAGTTAAGGTAGACAGTTATGAATGAGCCCATGAACTTAAAAATATAACTAAAAATGGGAAGCTTTCAGTCAAAATACTCAATGACATTGTGCAAATTCAGACTCATATCAACCATATAAGAGAGGGTGGAACTGTCCCCGTAGGTTTCCGAAACAGTAACTCTTTTAAAAAAAATTGTTCATATATAGTTTTACGGTACACATATAATATATGTCTAGTGTTCAGCCATATTAAAAAGAGTGGCACAGTCATTTTTACAATCAGTTCCAGGGCATTTTCTGCCATCTTATATTTGTTTTCAGTTCCCTTCAACTACCTATCCTCCCTCTGGCCCTCAATACCCGTCATCTGGTACTGTCTCTGTAGCTTTACCCATCCAGGTCTTCATACACTAGAAAACACACACACACAAGAGATACCATCAGAGGGGGTGGAGGACACTCAAGAAAAGGAGGGCCTATTAAAAAGTAGAACATGTTTTAAAAATGCCAAAAGAGAGATCAAGTGATCAGGTATCACATTTTAGCCAAATTACATCTACCATGTTGCATCTATGATAAACTCTGTCTGACAGCAAGACTATTCACATCCTTCAACTGTGGTTGGTTGGAATTCAGAGACTGTAACTCTTTGACTGTAGTAGAAAGCCCCTTTCCCCCACAGGGTGTCTTCTAGTTTCCAAATGCTGACCTTGCAGGGAGCAGCCCAATGTGTCTCTAGCACACGATGCTGCCAGCGTTCTAGTGGGAAGCTAGTTACACAGAAATATCAGTTATTATTACAATTTTTCAAGCATCCTAAGCACTTCAATTGTTCTCAAAAATCCATATTCTTTTATAAGATACCTTTACAATTTGCTATTTTCTCTTCCTAGTGTCATTTTCCCCTTTTTCTGAAATCTTATTTATCCTCTTATTAAAAAGTATTTTTCCTTAAGCTTTCTTCTGACTTCATATCCTTATATCGTTTTATTTTCATATTTCAATCAGACTTTTTGTACCAAGCATTGACATAAACCTGTTTTCTCATTTTTCAAGAAATTTTTTGCCGATTTGCCTACTGCGGAAGGACACATATTAAAATATGGGGCTGTTTATTTCATCATTAATCCAACAAATATATATTGAATCCATACTGGGAGTCAGGTCCCGTCCTCCTAGATTCAAGACAGGGAGCAATCAATTAGAGTGAGGAGATCCTTGGCTCAGTAAATTTCACATTTTAAACAGTATGCAGGTCAATATGACTGATTCAGAGGGACTTTTACGGTTTCAAGTAAAAATGTATCATTTTTATTGGATATTTCTATAATAATATAAGATAATAGTATATGATAACAGTGAAAGGACTCTGGCTTAAGGAGGGTATTGAGGTAAAAATGCTGGGTTTTATAGAGAAACAAAATAAATGACATTTATGTGCAGGAAAGAGCTTTATATCTAGAGAGGATCTTGTCAGGGCCTCCTTAAGTCCATGGATCTAATGCTAGCCAAGGCCTATTCAGAATAACGCAGCTGCAAGCCAATGATACCAAGATGAGACGTGAAGTTGGATGCAGGGTGATCACCGGCAGGGAGTGCCGAGTTGAGGTACAGAGGTTGGTGGAAAGATGGCAGGGTGCCAACAGCTCCCAGGCTCAGGCCGCCTACCTGGGGCTTCTCCTGGAGGCAGACAGAGCTCTAGTAAGGGTGAAGGTGAAGAGGGAGAGCGAGAGAGAGAGAGAGAGGAGGTTCCCCAATGCCTCTCTTCAAAAGGATAAACTTCCCAGGAGGCTTTATCAGGCTGTGATCTGATTGACAAGGTGGACTCCATCCTTGAACAAGCACAAGTTGACATAAAATCTAAGTATTTCAGATGCTAAAGCCTAAATAATACAAGGGCAAGTCAAAAAATAGTGAGTAAGGAACACTGGTGAAGAATCAATGACTTTCAGTTACGGTGTGGCAAAGAAACGAATAATAAACCATGGAAAATCAGAGGAGTAAATATTTAAAAAAATTTTTTTTAAATCTGTGTTGGAAGAAATACAGCCTGAAATCTCCTTGAACTTGAAGATGACAAGAGTTCCTATGACCTACTCTGAGCACGTCATCAGGAGAGACTATTCCCTGGAGGTAGACACCCTGTTGGTAAAGTAGGTGGCAAGGCCTTCAAAGAAATAGATTGACGCTGTTGCTACAAGGATGGGTTCCCAGAGGGCCTATCCAAAGGCTTCCCTCCTTGGACCTAGCGTCTGACCAAGTGCCATCATGTCTTTGTGAGGCAGAACTTTTATGGCACTTGAAAACAACAAATGACAGAGTATCGCCCACCCTTTGTTCAACAAAGATATCAACATGTGAAGCTGTTCGTACTCCACATGGCCTCCATCTAGATCTACACCTTTGGGGGGAAAAGAGCTCCATATTCATGTCTTCATCCCTCACCCTCCCAATTCTGCCCTGTGCTACGAACGCGTCCGCCACAATGAGCAGGCTGGTACTCCTGGAGAGATTCTTGATGCCAGGTTCCTTTGAAGTGCTCTCTGAGTTTTAGGCATAACAATAACCACAAAAATCTAAAGGGGCATCATCGGGGCTGTCAGTCGATATAGTAAGTTTTTCCAGTTAAATTCTTCGTGGTCAGCCACAGCTACCCTTGAAAAATAAGGATGTACTTTTATGGGGCAGAAGGGCAGAGGGGCGGGGGGCGGGGAATCCTCAGCACAACATTCCTGGCTTTTTTATTACCAATATAGTATTCTATTTTATTAAAACTTCTGCATAAAAAGCACCCATGGTTATTCTCTGTTCTTCTAAAAAAAGCTATCCGTTATGCTTGAGGTTTCCTAAGAAACAGCCACTGTAATCTTCTACCCTGACTTGTCTGCCTTGCACATCACAGGCCAGGAGCACTGCTCCAGAAGCGGCAGTTTTGTGCATCCTGTGTTTGTTTGTGTTACAACGCACTCGAACGAGACCAGCGTGCCAATGAGAGAACCTTTCTGTGGCTCTGCAGATCACAGATGCACGTTTGAACATATTTTCTTTAAAATAAACCTGTGTGTGTATGAACTGGAAGTCTAACAGCAACACTTGTAACTTATCCTACTAAAATGATATAATACATAACTACAATTTCATGGAAGAGGTCAAATACCTAAGGGAACGGCTGAGAGGTACACTAAACTGGATATGTTTGAGCTGAAATGGTCAAGCTGAAATTCTGAGTGAAGGGGAAAAGGTTTAGATATGCTCTCAGGATGAAAGCAATCGTTTCATTCATTTAAGTCTTTGCAGGATTTTGAGAAAAGTTTGAGTTATTCGCCTAGATGCTAATGTAAGATTATAATAGTATTTAGCAACCTAGGCACGGCTAAAATTATCAAAATCAATAAAATAAATGTTAGATTTTTATGACCTCAGACTTTTACAATACAATATTTAGAGATTATGTAGAAGATGAGGAACAAAGAAGTTTAAGATATAACTGATATTGATTGGGGGTAAAAAACAACACTAAATCTGGCAATACATTAGGTC
>NW_022104341.1:42864175-42880699 GCF_000313985.2 Echinops telfairi
TTTATGATTTAACATTTCATTTTTTGTTATATATTAATTACCTTTATAAATAAATATATTATATTATCAAGAATTTGGTTTTATCTCTCTAGAGAACCCTGTCTAACACAACATGCTAAAGGTTTATTAACAATTGAGGGAAATTCTCATGCGTGGGCATTTTTACCCAATGTGTTGTTGTGTGTTGCACAGTGCACAGCAACAATAAAAACAATAATAGATAAACAGGGACTCAAAATTTAAATGATCAAAATGCCTCTCTGTCTTCCCACTTAGGGAAGATGGCATTCTGGAAGGGAATTGGGAGGCAATATGGTTTCCAATTCCTTGTAGCAGGATTTTAAATAGTGATTATCTTACAAGAGAGAGTAGGTGAATGACAACAGTTTTACATATTTAACTTTATATGAATGCATAATATAAGCTAGGAAAAATATTCATACAATAAAACAAAGAAAAAGTTCTACGCTTTAAGTTTTATTGGACCAATGAAGGTGAAGGTCATTTCCAATTATAAAGTTTCCACTTAGTGATAGAGGTGATATTCCACATACACACACAAAAATCTAGATGATGTTAGGAATAGAAAGAAGTAAGGAATTCTGAATACATCAGTATTGAGAAAATCCTCCCTAATCGAACTTCTGAAAGTGAAAATTCAAATATTTTGTACTATTTAGTTGTGCAAAACTATAAACATAATTTTGCACATAATACGCATTCAATAACAAGATCGTGAATTAAAGAAGGTTGTTAGAGAATGAAATGAACAAGTATCTAATATACAGTCAATAACTGTAAGAATATTGTATTTGTTTTCAGTTTACACATAACCACTTGGGTTTCATAATATTAAGTAATCTTACAAATAAAGCACATTTAATTATCAGTGCTGAAGCTAAATCCAAATTTTCTCATTTGAAGTTTTATAAAAAGAATAACTCATTTAGTCGTGTAAAAACTAAATTCTATCTATCCACATGATTATATGTAATATTAATATATATGAGAAAATACAAGACAATAAGCAACCATATGCCCCAGTAACATTTTGAAGGACCTGAGCACTTAAATAGCATAGCAAAAATGCAAATGATTAATCCTGTACTAAAATTATGTTTCTCTACATGCATGTATGCATGTGTCTACAATGCAGACACATAGCAATATAGAAATGGATTATATAAACCTTTCATGTGTCATCAGATATTTCATAATCTCCACTTTATAAAAATTTAAAAGATATACATAAAGAAAATCAGTTAATTGAAAGTTTTTGGAAAGCATAGTCATTCTGAAATGTTTCACAATGTATTTAAATTTATGAAACAAAATTAAAAAAATGAAATCATGGTCCAAAATTAAAATCATTTTAGCTGCTTGAGAACATGCCAATATCATCTTGATATTCATGTAAACAGACATATATTTGTGAACACATTTAAAACTTTTGTATCTTTGATACAAGTATATTTATATTTAATATGAAAGAAAGCAAGGAAGTGTCTTAGTTACTTGGACTGACAGGCAGAAAGCATTAAGGTATACGAAAAGATTTACTTGTCTCACACACAGTATTAGAACTATGCACAGTCCTCTGGGAGATAATTGTAATTTAGATAATCTGAAATAATGTTATATGTGGCCTTGTATTTTTCTGTATATTTGACTTATCAGACATAATAGATTATAACTCCCAGGGTAGCATATGTTCTACATCTATGTCTTCCAATAATGCTTATCAATGTACCCATAACTCAGATTCACATTTTATTGTATGATTATTGTAAGCTTATTTTAATGGCTTATGTTATTTTCGTCATCATACCTGACATAAACTTAACAGTAGAATCTCTCAGGAGCTTTATTTCCACAGTTGAAATAAAAGATTAATGCTAACCTGTTTAATCACAACACCAATTGTCTGTCAGTTTGTCGTATTGTTGTGGCCTGTGTGTTGCTGTGATATTGGAAGCTAGGCCACTAGTATTTAAATGTGAACAGGGTCAGCCAAAGTGAACAGGTTTTAGCTAAGTTTCCAGACTAAGAAAAGACAATGAAGACTGAATCAGCTGCCTGGTTCAGAGGAAGTAACCTCTGAAAACCTTATGCATAGCTTCAAAACCTTGTCAGATACCGAGACCTAGTGAATGGAAGCAGCACATTGTTGGAGCACGTGCCAGAGAATGGCCCCCTTGCCTCAGAGGTCACTCAAAATGTGACTGTTAAGGAGACCTGTTCTCAGAGTAGAGCCGTTTGTGTACCCATTTGACTTAAATGGGGTACAGCCTGTGCACCCGGAGTCTGTGAATTTCATTTTCTGATGAGGCGTGACTCAAAATGAAGAGAAGCAACTGCAAAAATCTGCTATTGACTAGACTTGGGCTATACGAAATATGAAACAAAGACAATGTGAAGTAGTCAAAGATGAAATGAAATGCATAAAGATGGATATTCTAGGCATTAGCAAGCTGAAATGGACTGATGTCATCCTGAATCAGAAAATCATATCATTTACTCAGAATGAAACAATTCAGAGGAATGGTGTGGCATTCATTATCAAAAAGGACATTGAAAAATCAATCATGAACTACAATGCTGTCTGTTATTGTATTATATCTAACTGTGTTCAAGAAAATCCATCAATGCAACTATTATTTAAATGTATGCACTGACCACAAAAGCTGGTGATGAAGAAATTGAAGAATTCTGAAATTTCTTAATCATCAAATCAAGATGCACTGATAATTGGTGATTTCTACACAAAAGCTGGAAACAAAGAAGAAGGAAAATTATTTGGAAAATATGGACTTGGTGATAGAAATGAAGCTGGAGGTCCATGACAGAATTGTACAAGACCAACAATATGTTCATAGCAAATACCTTTTGTCAACAACACAAAAATTGACTGTACACATGGACTTCTCCAGATGGAATACACTGAAATCAAATTGACCATATCTGTGGGAACACACGTCTCCCAAATCTCCTGGCATAGACTAGTGAGTCCTTCCAGTGTGTCATCAGCTTGCTGAAACACATCAGTTGGCATTCCATCAATTCCTAGAGCTTTGTTTTTGGCTAATATATTCAATGCAGCTTGAACTTCTTTTTTCAGCACCGTTGTTTCTTGCTCATATGCTATTTCTTGAAATGGTGGAATGTTGACTAGTTCTTTTTGGTACTTCTTGAAATTTGGAAGACAGTTACTTGGTAATCAACTGGAAGAGAGCCACATTTGTACCTATTCCAAAGAAAGATGACATAACAGAATGCTCAAATTATAGGACAATATTATTGACATCACATGGAAGTAGAATTTTGCTGAAGATGGTCCAACAATGGTTGCAGCAGTACGTTGTCCAGGAGATGCCAGAGGTTCAGCCAAAGATTCAGAGAGGATGTGAAAAAAGGGCTATCATTGCTGATCTCAGATGTATCTTGACTGAAAACAGAGAATACAAATAAGATTTTTACTTTTGTTTCATTGAGAATTCCAAGGCGTTTGAATGAGGGGATCTCAAAAAAGTATGGACAACCTTGAGAAGAATGTGAATGTGAATTCCAGAACACTTTATTGTGCTCCTGTTGAACTTGAACATGGATCAAGAGGCATTTGTGGCAACAGCAAGGGAATACTGCATGGTTTAAATTCAGGGAATGAGTGACACAGAGTTGTATCATCTCACCACTTATTCAATATGTATGCTAAGCAAGTAATCATAAACCAGGGTTATATGAAGAAGAATGAGGTGTCACAGTTGAAATCAGGCTTCTTAACAGATGACACAACCTTGCTTGCTGTAATTAAAGAGGACTAGAAGCACTTAGTGTTGAAAACCAATGATTATAGCATTTAGTTCGGATTGCAACTCAATGTAAAGAAGACCAAAATCCTCAAAACTGGACCAGTAGGTAGCATCATGTTAAATGGAAGGAAAGTTAAAGTTGTCAAGGATTTTGTCTTAAAAGGATCCATAATCACTATTCATGGATGCAGAAGTCAAGAGATCAAAAAGACACCGCATTAGGTATATCTGCTGCACAGGATCTCATTGGAGTATGGAAAAGCAAAGCTGATACTTTGAGGTCTAAGGTGTGCCTAACTAAGGACATGTCATTTTCTACTACATTATATGTGTATGAAATTGGACATTGAATAAGGAAGATCCAAGGAGAATCAGTTCATTTTAACTGTGGAGCTGGAAAGAATATTGAAAATAATGTGGACTTCTTAAAGGACTAACAGATATGTCTTGGAAGAAGTACAGCCAGGATGCTCTTTTGATACAAGGACGGCTTTATTTTACATACCATGGACTTGTTGTCAAGAGAGATAAGTCCCTGGAGAAGGACATCATTCTTGGCACAGAGGAGGAGCAGCAGAACAGAAGATCCTCAAGGAGATGGATTGACACAATGGCTGAAATACTAGTAAAGTAACAACAAAGGCATAGTAACAATTGTGGGGCTGGTGTCAGACTGGGCAGTGTTTTGTTCTGTTGTGCATAGAGTCTCATTGGGTTTGAACCAACTGGTTGATATCTCACAACATTCAATGCATTAATTATTAGCTATTTGATTAAGTGAATCCGGTGACGTTTTACAGAGCAGATCACAGTTTCATGATTAACAATTTACTTACATTTCACTTCAACTCTTCCATTGAATCACCACAATGTACCACCATGGACATGACTGTGTTTACTATTTCCTTTCTTCTTTTGTTTCCTAACACTCTGATTTTTCTTTCTTGAGTAAATGCTGCCTTTTTGATCTAAAGGTGTCTGTTATTCAAACAGCGAGCTGAGTACAGTTCTAGAGGCATTTTTTTTCTCCATGAAAACATTTAATGATATCTGGAGTGGATGTCCACAATGAATCTTCCTAGAAATAGCGGTTAAGAAACCAGATGATTTGCTGCATTAGACAAATCTGCTTTACAAGACCTCTGTAAAATGTGGAAGAGTAAGGATGTCGCTTTGAGGACTAAGGTATGTAAGACCCAAACCCTGATATTTTGAATTGCCTCAAATGCATGTGAAACTTGAACAATGAATAAGGAAGACCATCAAAGAATTGATGCTTTAGAATCAGAGTATTGCCAAACAAGATTGAAAATACCTTGGACTTGCAGAAGTATACACACATCTACCTCAGAGAAAGTACATCCAAGAATGTTCCTTAGAAGGCGGTAGCAAAACTCAGTTTCACATATTTTGGACTTCTGATTATTAGAGAACAATTCCTTGGAAAATACATGCTTGGAAATGCTGAAGGTCAGCACAAAATAGGAAAATCCTCAAGGAAATGGATTGGCAACAATGGCTGCCACAGTGGGCTCAAACATAAGAGTTGTGGGGATGACCCACTACTGCGCCACGTTTCCTTCCGTGGTACGTAGACTTGCTATGAATTCCAACCCACTAGATGGCACCTAATAACATAACAGTGATTTTTGGTTGCTACATTTTGAGTGTACCAGAAAGATGAGCCTTTTTACTCCCGTATCATAGTATCAGGAACTCACATGGTCAGTCTACTCTATTGCATAAGGTCACTATCAAGTTGGAAATGACAGAATGGCAGTGAGTTTTTGTTTCTTTTACTGGCATCTAATAGAGAGAGGTCACAGAGACTGTTAAACACACCCCCATCACACACAAGACAGCCTCCCACAATACCACAAAACAATAATTCAGTCAAAATGTCAATAACATTGAGATTGAAAAAGTCTAGGTTTATAAAATCATATTGCTTTATTTAAATATCTGAAATGATGATATCCCAGTTTTGTGGTACAGATAAAACACTAATATCACTCAGATATGGCACTAGAATCCATTAGTAACCAAAAATCAACTTTAGATTGATCTATATGTATTATCATTTATTTACCATATCTTTTTATCTGTACCTACACATATATTAACATGATTTTAAAAGAAAAAATATTTTCATTATATAATATTTTCATTGAATAAGTACTTATACAAGTACTTTTTCTTTAAATTGCTACAGAGTGATTATATTTAATTAAAGCCTAGAAATTTTAATGCCATAGCAAAGAACTCTGAGGTGTCTACAAGAAGTTAGAACAAATTTAACAGAATTTAGTTTGAGTAAACTGCTATATAAAGGCATTTTTGTCAAAATGCACTTGTCTTTTAAATTGCTAAAAATCAGTGAAGAGGTAACTACACAATCTGTGCTTCCATCAAGTGCCAGTTGTAGAACGTTTTTATTGGACATAAACACAGATAACATAAAGAATACTAATATATCTCAAGGGGTATTATAAGGCTATAATTCCTTCAAGGATGCATGTAATGTCATAAATTGTAGGAGAAATCTCAGCACTTTAGTCATAGGAACCCCAAGATGAAATTACAGCCTTTATAATCCCCTGAGAGGATATTCTTTTGGTATAATAGAAACTGTAGTCATTTAGAAACACCCTGCTCTCTTGGCCTCCCAAAGCTACAATGGTCATTCGAAGATTGAAAAGCACTAAGCAGGTGACTGAAAAGTGAATTGTACTCATCATAAGAGTAATAGAAAAATTATATTGAGGGCATTATGGTATCTACTAAATATAGTATGCTCTTCTTTCTAAAATAAGATTTGTAAAAGACACCTACATAATTACAGCGATAAGAAGAGACTTTTCAGGTGTAAACCTAAAGATACTAAATGTATATTTCTAAAACCTAGCAGCTTTGCATTAAATATATCCAAGGCTTTTATAGGCACATGAAAAAGAAAGCATGTTCATTATATTAAATGTCAGTAGCTAAATAAGCAACTGTACCAGATTAAAAAACATAAAATAAATATTATGGGGTATTGAAACAACATAAGGTTCACAAAATATAACTGTAGATCATACTTAAATTTTTAAGAAGTGAAAGCAGATTATTTAATTTCAAAACTCACATTTATCATGAATCACATAATGTATATATAGTCAAGTGAGCAATCAAATAGAAAGTTTGGTAGATGAACAGTATACATGAAGAAGGTTAATGCCTATAAATAAATGTTAAATAACTGAGTTTCCAGAATGACAGGATCACCAATGCAGAGTAAAATCTTAACATTACTTTGTTCTGATCTTATCCTTGGGCTTTTATTTTATTATAAATTTTAAACAAAATTAATTGTCTTATGACAGTAGAAGACTTTTCTTGGCTACTTATAAGTATCTGGGTCACTGTTTTCCACTCATTTCTATTTTTTGTTATATTCTTTTTTATATTATCTATTTGTTATTATAATTAATTGGGAATTAATACATATATCATTCCATAATCCTATCACATCAAGCAGAATTTGTACATTTGCTACCACAGTTTCCAAGCATTCTTTTGTACATGCACACCTTGACATCATTGCCCCTTCGTGCCGCCACCACCACTGTACCACCACCCCCTGAATCCCTTATTCTATTTGCTATCTCTATGGGTTCATTAATACGTGTTCCATATACTCCAAAATGAAAAAAACCTATAACACAATGTCAAGAGGGTGACTTCTGAAATACATCCTAATATGTACAAACAAAAAACCAACATAACAATACAAACCAAAGATACAGAACATTTTGGAAACAAGATAAGGCCCAGCATGCAAAATAGAGGGGATCTGCTGATAACGTTTTAACTGTTCATGTCAAATGTGTGCCTTTGATCTTCTGTACTCGTCTCTCTACTGCACTCTAGTTAGTAACCACTTTCCTTCTATCCCCCAATTGTGGAGAGAGGGACTTCACCGGAGGCTTGTTTCCTATGTAGTTCCACAAATGCATCTTGGGCTCCCACTGTCATCCATTGCCTTCTGCAAACCAGATTCTCACAAAGTAGGCTCTGATACTAATCCCTCCTTCAAGGTCGGATCATATACTTCACCATCCTGCGCTGACTGACAATGGTGTGCTTTTTTTCATGCAGACTTAGTGAACATCTCCCTTGGCTGCTTGTTTGGAGACAGGCCTTTAAGACCCCAGACACTATTTTATCTAACATCCAGGCACAAGCTAAGTTCTTCACCACATTTTGCTATAACACCATCTCCTCCATGTTCTTTTCCTGAGGGCAAGTATCAAGCAGGGCCATGATGTAAGAACTAATTGTTCTTAAATTGGAGCTAGGATTTCGTTTAAGCCCAGCAATCATTCCTGGATCTATGCTGTTGTCGTCAATTTTATACTCATTATTACTTGGACGTAACACAAATGACATGTCATTGCACCGTTCAGTCATATCAAGCAGAATTGTACCATCACTGCAATCATGTTTCCAAACATACTATTTTTCTGGCATCTCTGACATGGTCTCCTCCCCATCTCCTATTCTCCTCCACCTCTCCTCTGCAAATCCTTGTTCTAATTGCTATCCCTATAGGTTCATCAACTGAAAGAAGAACAGCATATATCACAACTTCAAGAGGTAACCACCAATTACATAGCACCTCTGAGATACACCCTCATATGGACAAATAAAACAGAATGACTGCTGCAGGTTTGTTCAAATAACACATATCTTAATACATTGTAAAGGACATTGATGTAACAAGAACTTGTTTGTCTGCCTACTAGCAGCTTACCAATCTTCTGCTTTCTCAGACACCATGTATGTTCTGACTGAAGTCCTCAAGTTCTACGTGTGTCTGAGGTAGAGTCCAATTCACCCAATGGAGTTTCCACATGGGATCTCACTGGTGCAGCCTCCGGAGCATGCTGTGTGCCTTGAAGGTCCACGATTCAGTGTCCCAGCATGCCTCGGCGGCAGGCCAAGTTCCCCAGGATGCATTCAGAAGCTGTGCTCCATTTGGTCCACCTGGTGCATAGCGCCCAAAGTACGCCCCCTCTAGTGGCCCCCAAAGCATTACTAGTCATTTCCCCCCGCATATTCTTAATTATTACAAATGAGTAAATCACTCTCCTGTAATTTGTGATATAATGTTTACATATAATCAATTTAATCAATATTGAGAGTAATAAAGTGCCAAGAATTTAAATAGTACAAAAAGTTAATATGGCATGATCGAATTTATTTGGGAATTGTTCATCATTCTATTAGCATGACAATGCAAAATTCATAAGCTTGGTCTCATACGCTATTGTTTCAAATGATATTTACGTTCTTAGACTTGCAAGAAATTCAATGGCACTGATAACATTTTTCTTTGCTCTGGTAAGGTTGGCAATAGGAAAGTCACATATTGGTGGACCCCAGAATCCATCACAGTACAGCAAACTGATAGACAAGTGGTAGCAAGTTTTGCTAACTGAGAACAATGTTACACTAAAAAATAAGGAATGTCAAGAGACCTTGAAATTTTTACCTAATATTTTAAAGATCTTAGATTTCTTACCTATAACATGAAAACATTGAGTTTGTACAGTCTACTTTTTATGAAACCCATATGACAAGTGTCTCTATTTGTGTCCTAGAAAGCAGGATCCTAAAGTTTATTGATGTGAGTGAAAATATATACGTCAATTTCATCTATTTACTGGTAGTATATTAAACAACACGTTTTGTTTAATGTGGTTCTGTGAACGGTTGTTAGAACTAGCAGATACTCATGTGAGAAAGGATCCCCCAAAATGTGTTGGAAAGCTATTTCTCCAGATTAACTCTAAATATGTAAGTAACTAAAAATTATTTTGCCAATTTGAGTTTAGCTCATTTTGAGGAAGAGCCTGTTATGTTTTCATTTTAATTCAACTGGATTGTTGCTCCTAGTGTGTATGTCAACACTTTTCTATTTTTTCTATACTGGATTACCAGCACAGGTCGCGTAAATTTCTCCTAAGGAGACTCACTTCCTGGAAATGAGGGGGGGAATCCTTTGATGTACACAATAGAAATTGAAGACAAAAAATGTGAAACTCTGTATTAATATAAACCCTCTGATCAGAAGACATGTTGATTATTTGGAATAATATCAATGGAGCATAAGAGTTGACAGTGTTGTTTCCCTGTGGCTATAATGATATTGTTTCAAATAATGTCATTTTGTAATATAACATTATGGTGCCTTCACATTTTCACCTCATTTATGTAATTAACAATCATCTAGCAGATTGCCCTGAGTTACTATTAATTTTCTGATTATTAATATTATTAGAAGTTGTTCTATATTTTAGAAAGCAATAAAATAACTGTTCTAGTGTTGTGCTGTTACATTAACTCTTAAAGGCCTATAATACTGTTTTTTATCATTATTTATAACTTAGTTATCTATATTCACTAAACATATAAAATGATTTATAGCATTCATTTTTTTCAGACTATATGGTTGGACTAAATAAGTCACTAATTTTTACTACTGTGGGTGATTTGAAAGTTGCATATTTTATCCTTACAGTAATGTATAGACTACAATAGTTGGAATTCATTGCATATTCATTTACTTTATATTACGTTGCTTCTTAAATATGTTAGATGTATTTGAAGATTGTGGGAGTTAAAAGATTTTATAATTTTCATCCCAAATAACTATGAGGGAGCTATCTGGGTGAGGTGTCAACTAAGTCCACATGGAAGAAGCACAGGGGCCTGTGCGATCCACAGATGACAACGAAAACCATACATGGTGAGGGGAAGTATCAAAGTTTAAATTGTGAGCATCCCATTTGCAGAAGGCTGTGGAGGACGGCGGGAACCGCAAACCATCTTCAGAGTGTCCGGTCAAGTTAAGCCTCTCGCTGCTCCCCTCTGGCCACAGACGGAGGACCTGAAAAGCTCTCCTATCAGACAGTGATGATCATAAGCTCCCTTACAGTGGGTCAATTCAAGGTGTATTATATTTGGTCAGTTGACCTTCTTCTTGACCCAACCTGAATTTGCTCTAGGCTCAGATGTTTCTCACTTGTTCCATGACACTAATTTATTTTCTGACTTTTTAAATATTGACAGGTTTTTTTTTCTCCTTATACTTTATTTTTATCTGTATATTATTATTATTATTGCCCTTTTGGTGCTTTGTTTATTTTTATTTTTTATTGTCTTTATTGGGTTTCCAATTTCGTAAAGCACAGAAGGAGTGAATGCATAGAGACAATAACTTATGCGATTGTTTATTGGGCATGGGGTGGGGGTGGGAGGGTGAGGGGATTTGGGGAGAAGACAGTGAATGCGAGTGGGGAGTGGGAACATAAGAACGGATTGTGGTGGTGTATATGCAACTCTTTTAAAAAGTGAATTAACTATGAAAGTGTGTAATATGTATTATATCAAGACTGCAATTAAAAAAAAGAAGAAACCAAACTTGACCAATAGTTACCATGGGTGAAGGAGAAAGGGATTTTTCTTAGGGGGCATTGAATTCTTCTCACATACTTTGGACGGGTTGCGAGGCGAGACCAGTCATGACCAGTCATGAGGAGAACATCATGCTTGGTGAAGGAGAGGGCCAGCAAAGAGGAAAGCCCACAGTGAGAGAGATTGACATGGGGACTGCAACCCTGGGTTCAGGCACAGAAGCAACTGTGAAGCTGTCACGGGACCAGGCCGTTTTCCCTTCTGTTGTGAATCAGGGGGTTGTGAGGTGGATTCTGCTGGATGGCACCCAGGAATGACAACAACCCTCAGTAAAGTGTCTTTACGCACAAACACACATCAAACAAGATTACATATTAGTCAAAGACATCGCTTCTTAAGTAATGGATCATGAGATCTCAGGCTCATATTTGGAACCAACGGTTTGCTAAATCACTATTTATTGCAACTTTGTCGCACTGAACTCACCTGAATGACAACAATTGACTCTCACATTCTCGAGCAACACTAGGATTGTTGTGTTTTGCCATATCAATGTATTAGAAATATGTTTCTGAGTAAATCAAGGCTAGATTTTTTTCTTTATAATTGGAGGAATTATTAGTCTTTAAAATGTTAACATAAGTAAGGATTCTCTGAAGTAAGAGTAGAAAATATAGGATTTTTTCTAATTTCTTTACTTACAAAATATTTATATTTGAAAATTATAGTGAGAAAATATTTCATGGATTATTCTTTCAAAAGCACAGAAAATGTTTCACAACTTGGGATTTAAAGACTAGTAGCTCCCATGAAATATAACCCATTCACAAAGGGCTAAGTTTTGATACCAACGATAAGCATTTCATAAGCATCATATAAAATGTAAGTAAAAAATATAATGAATTTGGAGTTTGTGTTTTCTCACATTTTGTTTTTATTTATTTTTATTTTTCTAATATGAATTTCTTGAATTTTTCTAGGATTAATCACTACCTTTATTTTACAGAATCATCAGCTTACCTACACATTGAACTCTATGGTGCCCAGCTACCATGCCAAACACTCAGAAGGGACCATATTGGTCCTTAGTACCACAGGAGAGAAATGTAACTCAACACTGACAGGAATAAAAAAGAACATGCTGCTTGATTGGAGAGAGGCTGGTGGAATCTGGGAGACCATGATCTTTAGTGACACTTTAAGCATTGACTTGAACTCACCCTCATAGCGCAATTTTCAGCCTAACAAGGTGCAGGTTAATAAGGCACACACTATAGCTTGGAATATATCACTCCTTTGAACAGCCAATCCTATGAGATCAGAAGGGCAGCGTTTGCCTCAGGATGAAGCTCAGAAGGCCAGGCGAGTTAGGAAAGGAGGGGGAATGGAAATGGGACGCAAAAAGGCAGAAGTGAGATGATGAATGTTGTATTGTGGGGTTGCAATCTACAACATTAAGCAAATGAGGCATGGATTATTGGATGGAAACTCTTTTTGTCTTGTAACCCTCCATCCACAGTAAAAATGTACTAGTCTGTGATGATTGCCCCAAATGGTCTTCACTATAAAGTTCTTCACATGCAGAAGAATGACATCAGGATTGGAATACAGCCTCATCAACAATCTGTCATGTGAAGGTCCCACAACTTTGTGTGCAGAGGTGAGGAAGATGTGAAGTGCTTTGTGAAGATCAAAGCTTTTAGTAGAGATTATAATGCAGTGTAAAGAAAGCAAAAATTATTATGATTAGACAGATATAGAACATCATAATAAATGGAAAATAGATCCACAGGGAATCCAGGATGGATGATCCCTTCAGGACCAGTGGTGTGAGTGGTGATACGGGGAGAGTGGAGGGACAGTGGGTAGGAAAGGGGGAACCAATTACAAGGATCTACATATAACCTCCTCCCTGGGGGATGGACAACAGAAAAGTGGGTGAAGGGAGACCTCGGACAGGGAAAGATATGACAAAATAATAATTTATAAATTATCAAGGGTTCATGAGGGAGGGGTGATCAGGGAGTGAGGGGAAAATGAGGAGCTGATACCAGGGGCTTAGGTGGAGAGCAAATGTTTTGAGAATGATGAGGGCAATGAATGTACAAATGTACTTTACACAATTGATGTATGTATGGATGGTGATAAGAGTTATAGGAGCTCCTAATAAAACGATATAAAAAATGGATGAGTTGAAAAAAATGGAAAATAGATCAAAGTTTTAAAGGATTTCTTTTCCTTGGACCCACAATCAATGGTCATGGTAGCAATAATGAAAAATCAAACGATGTATTACATTGGGCAAATCTACTGTAAAAGACCACTTTAAAGTGTCAAATAGAATAGATGGCACTGGGAGGACTAACATGTGATGGACCAACCCATGGTGATTTTCAGTCCTCTCATATGCATGTGAAAGCTGGTCAATGAATAAAGACCACAGAAGAATTGGCTAATAGAAAAAGAATAGCAGAAAGCATAGAAATAATCACAACTGAGTAAACCTCTTGGACACAGATGTTATTTTATCGAGAGGCTCAATTTTCTATATTGTTATTGTTAGGTGTCTTTAAGTTATTTCTAACCATCATGATCCTATATACAAAAGAACAAAATACTAGCCAGGCTTCTGACACTTTCACCATTTCACTATTGTTTCACCCACTATGCCAATCTATCTCCTTGCAGACTTGGCTCTTTTTTGATGACTCTCATTACCAAGCATATTGTTTAGTGAGCGTTGACTGTGGATCATGTTGTTGTTATTGTAGATGAGTTAGTTCTAACTCATAGACACTCTACGTAAGGCAGAATGAAACACTGTGCAGCCCTTTACCACCTTTATAACCATGCTTCAGTTTGAGCCCATTGTTGCCGCCACCATATCAAGCCATCTTGTGGTGGGCCTTATTCTCCTTCCCTGCCCCAACACTTGACCAAGCAAGATGTCCTTCTCCAATGGAGATGTCCTTCTCCATTGGTCTCTCTGACAACATGTCCAAAAACTGTGAGTTGGATGTCAAGTATAATGTGATCTTTTGTCTCCTGCTTCCAGGATCATTGGTGTTGGAGCCAAGCAGGACAAAATTCCTGGCAATATCAATATTCGCTTCACTTATCATGATATTACCTATTGGTCCAGTTGTGAAGCTTTTGTTTGTCTTTACATTGAGCTGTAATCTGCACGAAAGATTGCAATTGTTGATCTCCATCATCAATTAAATCAAGTTCTCCTCACTTTAGCAAGCAAGCTTGTGTCATCTGCACATTACAGGTTGTTAGTTAGACTTCCTGCATTACATTCTTCTTCATATAGAACAGCTTCTCTGAATATTTCCTTAGCATGCAGATTGAAGAACCATGGTGAGAGGAAAGAACATGGAAGCACACTTTCCTTGATTTTCAACTATACAGTAGTCCCTTGTTCTGGTGCCACAACTGCCTCTTGACCCATGCACTGGTTCTGTTCAAGCATAATGAAGAATTCTGGAATTCCCATTCTTATCAAGGCTGTCCATAATGTGTGCTAACCCATATAGTAGAATGCCCTGGCATACTCAATGAAACACAAGTGTACATTTTCTGGTATTCTATGCTTTCAGCCAAGATCCATCTGACATCAACAATGATATATCCCTTGTCCCACTTCCTCTTCTGATTCCAGCCTGAACCTCTGGCAGCTCATCTTCTAGTACTCTACCAGACAATATGCTCTTGCCATTCATAAGGTTTTCTGTAGCTAATGCCTCAGAAGTTGACAGCCTATTCCTTCTGTTGGTTCTCAGTCTGGATTCTCCGCTGAAACCTATTCAACAGCACTGACCCCGCTGGTATTGGAAACACTGGTCACCTAGCTTCCAGCATCCAAGCAACAAGCAAGCCATCCCAGTGCTATAGATAGCTTTTTCTCAGATTGAACCTCTTGTACCTGGAAGTATTTTGCTCAGGAGACACAACTTGAATATTAGTAAAAACTATTTAGCAGGTTTTACTTCCAATGATCCTATCCAGTTGGGAACAAAAATGCCAATGGACTATCACCTCCTATGTAGTAAAAGGAAGAGCAAGTTTGTGGAGATGATTTGTGGTGATTTAAGCCAGGGTTAGGAACTGAAAATCTTCATCAGTAATAGCCCTAGGATGAGGGTATACTAAAATTATGTATAACAATTATCCATGCACGTGACAATGTAATAGGCCATCCTTGGAGCTGTAAATCAGCGATATTTTCCCTTCTGTATAGAACAGCTCACCTGAAAGACAATCTGTGGAAAGTGACCCAAACTATACTCAAACAGAGAAAATAAAAATAAATTTCTCTGATAGCTTTCTATTTTTGAATGGTCAGTTTCTTATTGAGGCTTGACCGAATCCCTGTTTTAGAGGTACATGGACTTTAATAATAAATCATAGTTGATTTCTGAATAATAATTTTAGGTGGTTTCTGAAACCAGTAGTCATGGAAACTTGACTAATAAGATATACTCCAAATTAGAATGCATTTCATTATACAAAAGTGCTATGAAGTGAGCATAGTGTGGTTCTTAAAGACAACCCAATATTATAGACGATCCATAACAATTAATATATCAGATTCTGCTTTAGGGAATTATGAAAATGAAAATTATCCCATATGTCAAAGGATAATTCTAGAATGATACTTCAGTCCCATGTGGAAATAAAACAAGTCTTCTGTCCTCCTTTATCTAATAGAGTCTACATTTATTTTTTAGAGCTACCTTACAACGTACCACAAAGCAGCTGAATTGACACAACTGAAGTTTATTTTTCCTGGTTTGGAATAATGGAATTCTGAAATCAGGTCTCAACAGGACCATGTTCTACCTGAACAGCTTTTCTTCCCTGTCTCTTTAGTTTCTAGAGGCTCCTGAAAATCTTCGGGCTCCTTAGGTGTCCAGATGTATCTTTCCAATCTCTGCCACAATAGTCACATGCCTGTACTCCTTCTGTTTCCACACACCTCATGTGTCTCTCCTCTTTCTATAACGACACCATCCGTATTGGACTAGGCCCCATTTTACTCCAGCAGGATTTCTTTAATTAATAATACTCTTAAAGCCTGCTGCAAACAAACACAGAATCACATGTACTGCAGTTGGGCCTAAAGCTCCTCTTCTCAGAGGAAGTAAAGCAGAGGAGGCATTCCTGGTTAGGACTCCGATGTGGCACTGAAGAAGGAAGGAGGCCGGAATATGGAAAACAACGGAATGCAAGCGGACACACTAACCAGTGA
>NW_022104341.1:42880817-42888471 GCF_000313985.2 Echinops telfairi
TGAATCCATCCTAGTCTCTGTATAGTGATAAGCTCGGTCAGAAACTCCACTTGTTTATGTATGTATTTATTTTTCAAAAGAAAATGTACACTAGATTAAATTTCAGTGCAAACTCATAAGCTTTATTTGGGATTTATTAATTGGGGAGCATAGAGTTTGGAAGGCAGACAAGAGCTCAAAAAACTGGTACCGAGTAGGATTAAGAGGGGAAAACAGAGAAATCAGCCAGCTAGCGTTGCTTACTTGGCATTAAGGGAGATTTTTAACTAGTTAGGATAAGCAAGCATGTCCTAACAGTTGAGATTTCTGTTTCTGGGGGAGCCATGCATTAACAGTAAATAGTAAGTTAGCATTGTTATTGTTTACAAATATTATGTCCAAGTAAATGGAATATACACAAAGCATACTCTGTGACGTTTCCAGAAGTGAATTTGGTCTCATTCATGCTGAAAATGTTACTTTTGTCATATTTGTATAAAAAAGGTATATGATAGAATCAAGAAGTCATGATCGAGTTTATAGAACCTTAATATTCAATAAACAAACTATTGAGATTGTATGCTTGTTTCGGAGATGTTCATGGCAAGATCTGAGTGGTAGAATTTTTTGTAACCAATCTGTGCCTAGGTATATTGCACCAGAAATTGGCAAGGAATGTCAGAGTAGGGTTGTGACCAGGAATGTCACTACCTGAGCATGAGTGGGTCCAATAGCCAGTAGTGGAGACAGGTCATTTCCTGCACTAACATAGGTCCCATGATGTTAACTACACATGTGGCAGGATGCTGTGAGGGTATGCACACACTGCCTGGGTCCCGCGAGGCTTTCAGTCAGAGTCATCTCATCAAATGTGTATCCCCTCAGCACCAACCCTCTCCTATCCATGAAGCAATGTTCTGTTCAGCAGGAAGATTCAAATGGCTGAGGAAGGGGACATGGCCAGGAAGACGATGGGGTGGAATGCTGGTAGCTGCTAATGCAGCCTTACTGGGGTGCATGCTTCTCTGGGGAGGGGCACACAATTCTTTATTTTATCTCTGGGCTGGGCTAACTGCCCCAACAAAGGCTGTTTCCAAGCAAGACAAAGTTATTTCTTCCTGCACTAAAGAAAGCTTTTTGCCAAACAAAAAATGAGGGGTTATTTTTGAAACAGGAAGTCATCTAGGCAGGGTCTGCTGTTGGAAACCAAACCTCAATTTCAACGTCAAGTTGATTCTGATTCACAGGCACCAAGATGAAGACAAAGCATTACATAAACCTAAGTTAGACATAAAATTTATCAAAATCGAAGTGTGTGATATAAAATATTAGGGTAACATGTTTATGTAAATAATCTTTAGGTATTGTAAGATATACAGAAACGTATAACACGTACTTCTTGCACAGAAAAATGCAGTACTTAAATTTCAGTTTGCTGATGTGGGGCTTAGCATGAGTGACTGTGTCTTAGACCTGGTAAAGTCAGGCTAATAATATGTATACATTTTATTCTTGCTGTTTCAATAAAATTATTTGATTTAAATATAAATTTTCCATTATGATTTAAGTCATTTGAGGGCAAAGACTGTTTCACTTTTATTCATTGTTGTATTTACTGTGCAAGAGCCAGTAATAAATATTGAATTGTAGTAATTATGAAATAATGAGTTAAGAACAGAGCCCTGGTGAAATTGAAGGTTAGGTCTAAAACAGCTAAGACACTTTGCATGTATAACAGTTTTAGAATTCCTAAACTTTAAAGAGCAAAACAGAAGAAGTAGGGCAATAGCCATTTTACAGTTGTCTTGGAAATAAATATAAAGATGAAGAAAGAAACCGCAGTCAAGGTAATGGGTTATGTAGGGGTTTAACCATTTTTACTAGACATTATTGAATGTGTCTACTCTGTAATGGTTTTTATTCCCACTTTATAGTTAGAAAATACATCTAGTGCTACAATGGAGTGGGAAATGGTTTAAATTGTTGAGCTAAAGGCTAGCTGTTTACCCTGTGATTCCTTTTATTTATCACAATGACACAACATAAAGTTTAGAGCATATAATGGGGAGAGAAGAAAGTCTTCCAAATAACCAGGCAGGAATATCTTTCAATTTAATGCATCCGTCAGGCCGGGCAACAGAGAGTGAACTTATTATTGGCAGACCTGTACCGTAGTGAGTTCCAAACTTGATGGAGTCACCAAAGCAGTATCCACTCTGTGTCCTTGGCACGGTTTCTGCGACTTGGGGAATAAAAGTCTTTATCAGAAGGAAGTGCTATGCCACATGTTTCCCCGTTTGACAGGAGAGATATTTAATCTTTGTAACATTGACAAATCATCTCTTTAGTTAAATAGTTTATCAATTCTATTGCAAATAAGAGACAGTCTACTTGTTTGTATAATTCATCATAATAAAATAATCAGCTCATTTGCATTATTTTCAAAAGCAGAAAGTAGGAAAACAAGGATGAAAGAAATGGTAAAAAAGAGTTACAGAGAAAGAGACTGTGTTTCTGAATCAATGTTTTCCCTCCAGATCTATTGTTTTACTGCTCCTTGTTGTCTGCCACAGCACCTGGCTTGGTGCTACATGTAGAAGCTCGGATCATTAGAAATGCATGCAGAGAACATTTCTGTGTTAGACCGGGTAGACTAGAGACACAACCCCAGAGACATTCATTTATGTGTAAGAGAGAAGTTTATAACAAGCAGTAATGATGCATCAATTAAATATCCCAACCCAGTCCAGATCAAGTCCATAATTCAATATTAGTCTATAAGTCCGATATTAGCCCATGAATTCCTCTTCAGACTCAGTCAGTACATGCACTGATCCCAAATGCAGGAAGATCACAGGCCGGTGGGTGGAAAGTCTTGTGGATCCAATGGCATTAGATGCATCGCTCAGACTCTGGCTGCCATCAGCGTGGCTCCATGTGGCTTGTCAACAGCAAAGTCTGAGGGTGGGGTGGGGAGAGGCCTCTATTGATGGTAGAATCAAGAGTGAGGAATCCGCATGAGAATCTTCATGAGAAGGCCACGCCCACAATGAGGGATCATCAGGCTGTGACCTGATTGACAGGCTAGACTCCATCCGTTCATTCTTTTATCAAGTTGACATGCAATTGTGTAACTACCACAATTTCCAAGGACAGCTATAAGAAACAACTGAAATTTTTAAAAGTAAAATCATAAGTCAAACATATTGAAAAATGATCTTGTTAAATATTTTATTTAAATCACTTCTAAAGAATCCAATGAAGTGTTAGAATCAGTTCAAAGGATAATCTAAGGACAGACCCATCATAGGTAAGTAGGAATACTAAAGTGAGTAAGTATGTGAATAGAGACAACACTGGTTATCTTCATTAACTAAAGAATATTCATCTCAATGTTAATACTCACTGTCTTAGAGTTGATTCCAGCCCACAGTGACCCTACAGAGCAGAATAGAACTTACCCTTCGGCTTTCTGAGACTGCAAACTTTTACAGAAGTAGAAAGTCTCATGCTTCTCCGACAGATACTAATTTCAAACTGCTAGTCTTGTGGTTAGCAGTCTAAGGCACAAGCAAGTATGCCACCAATGCTGTCAGTTATTAATAACTCTTAAGGATATAAATGGTAACATATGAGTGGTGGGTGTTGGATTACACTGCTAACCTCAATAAGCCTCATGTGGCAGAGTTCGTGAGATAGCAAGGAGGAGGGGGCTGGGAGGAAGAACATCTTATCAACCGAATGCCACTAGGAAAAGAACTCAGTCTGACACAACAACCATCACTGACAGGTGACCTGTTGTGGAAGATAGAGAGATGGAAGACTATAAAAGAAAGTAAATCTAATGCAACTGAAAGGAAGTTTAGGAAACAAAACATTTGAAAATAAGAAGCAAAAAACTAAAAAACTGACTAGTTGAATTAACATCTAAGCAAAAGTAATTTGGGATAAAAACATAATTATTGATTGCTATGTTGTTAGGTGCCCTTAACTAGATTCCAACTCATGTTGGCCATATGTACAACAAAATCATCCTCACAAACATTTCTGAGTTGGAACTCCTTTGTAACCAAACCATCTCCTTGAAGAACTCCTGCTTTTTTCTTGGCCTACTTTACTGAGCATGAAGTTCTTTTTCCAGGGATTGATCAATCCTGATAATATGAGATGAAATCTCACCCAAAGTATATGAGATGAAATCTACTATAAAATCACTACTAAGAGCATTCTTGTTTTACTTCTTTCAAGATAAATCTGTTCTGCTGAGAATCCACGGTACTTTCAACGTTCTTTTCCCACAGCATAATTCATATTCAGTTCTTCTTCTGTCTTCTTATTCTTTGTCCGCCTTTACTTTCATTTGTGACATTTGAAAATACCATGGTTTGGGTCACACAGGCATTTCTCACAGTGACATTGTTGCTCTTCAATACTGTAAAGTGGTCTTATCCCTAAACGCTTTCTAATGGGCTATATATAGCTTAGTTTCTTGATGGCTGCTTACCTGAGCCTTGACTATACATCAAAGCAAAATGAAATCTTTGACAGATTTGATCTTTTCTCTACTTACCATGGATTTATCACATTAAACTTCTAGTTTGCCTTACCTTGCATTTTAATCCATACTGCAGGCTGCAATCCCTGAGCACCAAGTCCTTCAGTCCTCTATATTTTCAGCAAGCAAGATTGTGTCATCTACATTTCACAGGCTGTTAATAAATTTTCCTCTGATCCTGATGCAGCATTTGCTCCCCCATAGGCTTTAATGTCTCCTATTATTTGCTCAGTGTACAGATTGAATAAATATGGTGAAAGGATTCAACCCTGACACATACCTTTCTTGATTTTAAACCACTCAGTATTCCCTTATTCTGTTTCAACAACTGCCTCTTGATCCATGTACAATTTCCACATGAGCACGATGAAGTGCTCTGAAATTCCCATTTTTCTCAACATTATCCATAGTTTTATATGATCTGCTTTTTCCTTAATCAGTAAAACACAAGGGAATATCTTTCTGGTGTTCTCTGCTTTCAGTCAAGATCAATTTGACGGCAGCACTGGTACCCCTGGTACTAGGTCCTCTTTTGAATACAGGTTGAATTTCTGGGTGTTCTCTGTCAATGTGATGCTGCAACCATTTTTGAATGATCTTCAGCAAAAATGTACTTGAATGTGATATTAATTGTTTGTGATATTAATTGTTTGTTGTATAACTTTCAAATTCTGTTGGGTCAACTTTCTTTGGAATCAGTACAGATATGGATCTCTTCTAGTTAGTTGGCAACAGAGATTATCTTCCAAATTCCTTGACAGATGAGTGAGTGTGTTCAGTGTTTCATCATCTTGTTGAAACTTTTCAGTTGGAATTCCATCAGGGTTCCTGGAGCTTCAGGGCAACTTGGGTGTCTTCCTTCAGGATCATTGGATTTTGATCATATGTTACCTCTTGAAATGGTTGAAGGTTCAGCAGTTCTTTTAGATACAGTGAATCTATGTATTCCTTCTGTCTTTTTTCAATGCTTCTTGCCTTGCTCAGTATTTGCCAACAGACTCTTTCAATATTGCATCTTAAGGCTTGGATTTTTTTCTTCAATTCAGCTTGAGATGTGCTAAGCACATTATTTCTGTGGGGCTTGTATTGTAATTCTCTGTCGTCTCAGGTTTTCCTTCGTAATTTTCTCTTTTAATTCATTATTTCTTTGCCAGCACCATAATTCAAATGCACTGATTCCTCTTCATCTTTCTTATTTAACGTCCAACCTTCTGCCCTGGTTGCATAACTGCATTGAACTGCAAACCACAGAGTCAGCAGTTCTACCCCACAAACAGCTTTGCAAGAAAAGATGGCTCTGTCTTTCCCCATAAAGGTGTAAAGTCTCAGAAACACCAAAGGGGAAATTCGACCTTTCTCTGTAAGGTCACCCTGAGTCAGATGTACTTTATGGCAGGAGTTTACCAGGAACACAGCTTTCTGCGTCACAACATTTCACTACCCCAGAGGGCCAAAACAAAAAAATCCAACCTGACAGACAAGGGGCAGATTAGTGGATAGACAATGTTTAAATGGACCCCAAACAGTCAAGGTCTTTTAAGTCAAATATGCACATACCAAGATGTGCACATTCAGGTCTACAGTCACAGATTCAATTCTTACTTGCCCCTAATCTATACTACTTAAAATTAAAACTAATTTTATAGTACATATTGATAAAGAGGGGAAAATTAAAGACGGATAAGAATATTCTATTTCTGTTAGTTTATAGTTTTTAATTAAACCTAACTAAAACTCATTAGCCACATAAAAGAATAAAATATGTTTTTAAAAGTATAAAATTTCCTTTACACCTATTGTTAGAACCAAAGGACATATTTTTATAAAAACATAATCTATCAAATTTTGTGCAGGTTAAAAAATAATTGTATTGCATTAATTGAGAAAATGTCATAAGAAACAAGGGTCACCATCAGCTCAAATTATCCAATCAAATGAATTGTAAAAGACCCAACATAAAATAAAATGCTGTTAATGATTACTTGTTGATTTCCTTGATATACAGTAAAATACTATACCAAGAATTCATGTTTTAAATGTTGTTACTAAAGTATAGTTGGCATTCATGTTCCATGAGTTTTGATAAAAATATCCATAACTACTGTTGTCATCAATATATAGCACATTTCTAACATACGTTAAAATTCCTGCATGGTTTACATTCAAATGATTTCAATCTCCCCTCCAAACAATTACTGATCTGATACCTATAACGGTAATTAATTTTGTTCTATAATTTAGGTAGTGAATTTTGAGTAGAGACTTTTTGTGTCTTGCTACTTTTTTCAGATGTTTTTGTGATTCCTCATGTTGGGGAGGGCACCAATAATTAAGTATTTCCATTGCTAAGTAGTGTTCTACTGTATAACGATCCTGCAAGTATTGGTTGAATGTGGATTTCTTTTCCAAACTCTTCTAAACATTTGTAGACAAGTCTTGTGGATATATATTTCCAATTCTCTTAAAAAGATAATTAGCTGTACAAATGTTGGGTCATATAATGTATATTGTTTTAACTTTATAAACTACTGACAAACAAATGTCCAGAATGCTTATTAACTTCTACACTCCCTCCAGCAATGAGAGTTTCAGGAGTTTCATGTCCTTGCTAACACCAGGCTGTTTATATTTTTAATATTAGCCATGCCACTGAGTATGTAGGGGTAGTGCATTATGGTTTTTATTGGTATTTCCCTGATTACTGAAAATAACTATTTCATGTGTGTATTAACCTTTATACGCTTTCACTGAGCAATAAAAAAGAAACTTTGATTTTTACCTCATATTTTATTTTTTCTTCAAACTTATGGTGACCCTATGTAAAATAGAACTGCTCTGTTTTTATGTTTGTGATCTTCTGAGTTTTGGTGTGTGTGTATGTGTATGTGTATCTCTTATTAATTAATTAATTTACTCCCATTTCTCATCTCTTTTTCTTTCCCTTAGCCTCAGGCTTCTCCATAACCATCAAGGTTTGCTTTGTCCAAAGTTTTAATTTAAAATGTATATACTTAGATAAAAGACTAGTAAACTATGTGTAGAGTAAATGTTCTCTCCCATAATGTGAAAATTCTTTTTTCTAGTGAGTGAGTGAGTGAGAGTGAGTGAGTGAGTGAGTGA
>NW_022104341.1:42890918-42897870 GCF_000313985.2 Echinops telfairi
GTGGGCTTTGTTGCTTCTGAGCTAGATGGCCGCTTGTTTACCTTCACTCCCACTTTACCAAAGATGCTCTTTCCAAAGAAAATGTCAGAGGTGGAGAGTTTATGGAATGTTTTTTATTTCCTGCTCTGTATTGAATATAGCTAGGCATATATTCACCAAAATCCAAAGTCACTGCTGTCAGTTGATTGTGATTCACAGAGACCCTATTGAACAAAGTAGGGTATCTAAGACTGTAAATCTTCATAGGAGCAGACAGCTTCATATTCCTACTGTTTGCAGCTGATGTACTGGAGCCATTGACTTTGCAATTAGCAGCCCAACACTTAATGCACAGTGCCAGCAGGGCACATTGGGAATATATATTAGGCACTTAATCAATATTTGTTAAAAGTAATAACTTACTTACTTTAAGACTTGTTGTTTCTTTCTTACCAGACAAAAGGACTGCTAACCAAGTTTGGCAGTTTGAACCCCCTAGACCCTTGATAGAAAAATATAATACATCCTGCTTCCTTAACCATTTATAGCTTTGGAAAACCTAAGGGACAGGTCTGCTTCATTCTGTCGAGGTGCCATCAGTCAGAGTCACATCCAGAGCAGCAGGTTTGGGTTATGAATCTTAGTCTAACCAAATGTTCTGTTGCATGTGTCTGTGTCGGTGTGCACAATAGTAATTTACTTCTAATAGTGGGAGAAAGCAAAGATGTCACTTCCTAGACCTGGCCAGGGTCATGGAATTGTCTGTTGCCTCATATGCATGTGAAAACTGGACAATAGATATAAAAGAAAACAATAAAGAAAGGATCAAAGATGAATTGCTACTTTTAAGTATGGTGTTGATGAAGAATAGTGAATATTGAAACTCAAATATACCACAGACTATTTTGGAGGAAGTACAGCCATTCCTTAGAAAGGTGGATGGCGAGACTTTGTCTTGTATATGTGGGGTATGTTATCAGACTGGACTCTAGAGAAGGATATCATATTTGATAAGATTAGACATATTTGCTTGATTAGACAAATTGATACAGGGGCTGAAAAACGAGTTCAATCATAGCAACAGTTGTACGGCCCAGATACTGCTCCCTTCTGACATCCTTAGGGTTACTATGACTTGATACCAACTCAGCAGTACCTACCAACAAAACGACCATTATTGATAATGATGACATGACAGCTGGATTGAAACATACGGTGATTGTAATGTGTGTTCATTGAAATCAGCATGAATGGAGCAAACATTGTGTACTTGACATGTATATTTGTGTTATGGAAAAAATGAATGAAATTATGCATGGAATTTAATTAAAACAGACTAATAAAAATACACAGTGACAACAATTTAGGATAGATGGGAGCACTTTTATTTGTTTCACTATATTTCTTCATAGATAAGGCATAGAAAATTCAGTGCCTCTCCCTTGCCATATGTATTTATTGCTTTTAGCACAGAACCATGACTCTTTTGCACTAATGGACAGCCACAAATATGCCATAGCTTTTGCAAAAGAATATATCAGCTTAGAGTAGGATGTCAATATCTTAGCTTTTGACCTCAGGAAAAATGTAAAACTATGTACTCTATTTTCATTTACGTTGGTATAACATGAGGATAGAAGAGCAAAATCGTTTATGAAATACAGCAGACACTGCATCTGAAAGGTAACTGCACACTTTTATTTTTTTCCTCACAAAGAGAAAAATAAAAGAAACAAACTATAACTGTGTATCCCTTTGTATAAGACCCTTTCAAAATGACTTACTATCCATGCTTAATAGCCTGTAGTAGTCTCAAGCACCATGTTATGCAATGTATATAGTTATGTAGGCTCATTATTTTATGATGAGCCAAGATACTATTCCAAAGCATTTCCTGAGTGATACTTTTTAGTTACAGATTACAACTCAGAAATTGATTGAGGGAGGAATGTTCCTTCTAGTGACAGAATTATAAAAGTTTTGCAATTATTTTACATTTTTCCCTCTAGGGTTGATTTGATGATATACATTTATGTCTACAGTATTCTAATTAGAGGGTGTAATTCTATTAATGAGGGTCTCCCAAAAGATTCAATATAGGTTTTAAAAAGCTATGTAATTCTTTGTTATTAATATTTTGTTATCAACAATTGTATGGTAAACACTGCTTCCCTTGGCGTTGTGATTTCTTTGAACTGGGGTGTCTTTGGGACATGAAGTAAGGAAAAAATAACTCAGTGACATGATTGAGCCATAAGATTTATGTCGTAGTAGTGGCAGAATAAAACACCACTGAGGAGGAAAAATTAGTTACCAATGGTAGAGTCATTTTGAACACAAAACTAATGTTGGAGAATATGCAGCACTGCAGCACTTTATGTTTCAAAAGTGCATAATTATTCAGTGATGCAGGTCTATTTATTTTTGCACCGTATAACATGTGGAAGAGAACACGCACAGCTATTCCCTTACCTCATATCTAGCTAACTCCCCAAGCTGCTTCACTTGATATTTGCAAAGCAATTGTACAATCAACATGTAATGAACTACATTTAAGTAAAGATGACAAAAATCACATATTAGTGATGGGTTTTGACCAAGAATCCAAATCATGTTACTGTGTATGGGCTTCATTGGTGACTAGCTACACCACACAGGTAAGACAACGGAGGAGTAACAACAAGGAATTACTTTTCCAATGTCACTTTCATGAGTCAGGAATAGAGGCGGACCTATACCATCTCCATTAGACTGGACATACTTTATCTCTTAAAGTTGGCATATTACACTGCAGGTGCATCATACAAGTATCTCTTAAAGACTTTTAGCTGTGATAGTAGAGTGGCCTCTAACAAAATTTGAATTGATTGAAAGTTTTCTCTGAAAGTTGAATCAAAGCAAACCCCACCTTTGCTTTTGCACCTCTTCTCTGGTGGGGAAGGACCCACAGCCAGCACACAAATAGATTTTTCTCTGATACCTGTGGCTTATCATCAAGAATAGAAGTAACAGATATCTCATGAGAAAGCCTGCTCTGAAAAGATATCCGATCCCATTTTTGAGCTCAAAAGGCTTGAATTTATTTCAGATTAATATCCAAGTCTTTCAAAGTAGATGTTCCCGGATTCAGTTATCCGAACTTCAGACACCAGAATTTCGTTTCAATTGTTCTGGTGGCATGAGGCAAGGAATCGGCAAACACATGGAGGCGAGTGTTTCTTTTCTTCAGTTCTTTTATTTTTAAACTTCATTCCTTTCAAAAAGTATCGATGTCTTTCTTGTACATGCTGTTTGTTTCCCCCTTTAAACTTCCATTACCTTCTAACAAAATAATCATGCGCATGCACATACATGTACACCCATACATATTTGATACAATGCGTCTTTATGTTCTTCTATTGCAGTGGTTAAGAGCCTTCTTGGGGACAGAGTACCAATGTACTCAACTTCTAGCCAGAAGGTAAGTGATTCAAATCCATCAGCCTCACTACAGGAGAAAAAATGTGGCAGTTTGCTTCCTTAAAGTTTAGAGGCTTGGAAACCCTATGGGGAAGTTTTACTGAGTAGGAATCAACTCGAGGACAATGATTAAAGCAGGAATAACACAATATGTCATTTCCCCTCTCCTTATCTAATTCTCCATTGTTGAAAACCCTGCTGCAATTAGCATCAAATGATGGTCAGGTTCAGTTTCCTTACATTGTATCTCAACAGAGAGATTGCCTCACTACGCTATCCTTGGGGCAGCCACCATTCCCCTTTTTGTTTCCAGGTCTCCAGTTACTCAGCATTGACGATATGGTTGGGCTGGCTACCAAGCCGTTTCTCCCACTTCTCGAGCTGTTTCTCCCACTTCTCGGGCGAACTGTAAGCCAGCTTCCATAATATCCATAAGACAAGAGGACAGGGTAGCACAGACTAGTGTCCACTTCTATCTGGCCTAGAAAATTTGAAGCAAGAAAGTCAAGAAACAGGATTTATAGTTCACATTGGAAGTCTTTAGGGGATTTGTTTATTATAAAAGCAAGTAATCATACTATGAATTTATAATCAGGAAAACAGAATTCAGTGCTCCCCCATTTCTTTTTAAGAGCCCAGAGAAGTATTCTATTAAGTACTCTATCCTAGCCTACTTTGAGCAGTCTATTTGTCCATTTTCTCTTCCAAACCTTCCTGTTGAGGAGAGTTCTCCTGCTATAGGCCCAGCTGAAGAGGGCACGCATTATCTTGAATTTTCACACTGTAGTCCTGGGTGCCTTTGTCAAATTCCAAAGGAAAAGGTGTTTTATATCTCACTAGACAATTTTTGGCAATTGAAAATGTGATATTATGTGCATATGTTTATTTTTATGAACCTAATATTTAATCTGACTTCAATTAAAATAATCTATATAGGAACATTCTATGTATTTATTATTCAACCATAAATTGCACTTATTTAAAAGAATTATTCAGTCATTGTCAGCAGGAATTGAAAAACAAGAGTTTATGCAATGATAAGTCAAGTCAGAGGTAAACTGGAGACAACTCCTGCTGGGCCATTGCAAGGTTTCTTCTGTGTCAAGACAGCTAATGCTAAAATAAACAGAAATAAAATGATAAATACCAAACATACATTTCTGTAGCTTGTTCTTTGTTTTCTTAAATGGCCACATTTTATAAAAATATTTTTTATTTACTTATTTCACTCAGCAGAATGTTCTTTATTAAACAAGGAAGACCAGAGAAAAATCTGTGCATTTGAATCCTCACGCTGGTGAAGAATGTTGACTGCTCAAAGAAAAACCAACTGCTCCTCAGAAGCAAAGATGGTGAGACTTCATCCCACGTACTTTGAACATGTCACCAAGAAGCCAGTCGCTAGAAAAGGACAGCACGCCGGGTAAAGGAGAACCTTTGCCAAGACGGAACAACAGTGTCTGCAATAATGGGTTCAAACATGAGAATGGTGTGAGGATAGGGTAGGGCTAAGTGGCGTTTTGCTCAGTGGTCGTAGGTCCATTACGAGTGAGAAGCAACTCTAAACTACCTAACCTCCCCACTGCGCCACAATGGCTTAACAATAGCAGCATGAGACATCTAATGATGTCCTCATTGCAACCGCTCCTGTAATGCCCCCATCTTCTCATGTGTCATCTGTTACCACATTTGAATAAAACTGATCTAATGGAAAGCTTAGTTCTGTCTTTCTTTTAGTCCTTTATTACATGTATCATTGCTTATCCTAATTTCCTCTTTTTAGCTTTTTCTTGATGATTTTTATTCTTTTCTATAAAATAATCAAATTAGCTACCATGGAGTCAAGTCTGGCCTATGACAACCACATATATGGCAGGCAGAGCAGGGCCATTTTCCATACGGTTTTCAAACTTGTTACCTTTTGGAAGTAGATTACCAAGACTTTCTTCCTGAGTACCTCTGGACGAGTTTGAGCATCCAACCTTCTCAATAATAATAACCAACAGTTTACCATTGGTGCCACCCAGAGATTCCTTTCTTTCATCATTCAGGGTCAAACAGTCAGTGCTGACCCATCGTGACTCCCTGTGGGCTTCCTAGACGAGAAGTGTTTATGAGGGTAGACAGCTCAGTCTTTCTCCCTAGGAGATGCTGGTGGTTTGCAACTGCCATCCATCAGCTCCCAGCCCAAAGCATAATCACTACAAAGAAACTTAACTTTTTGTTTCCTTATCATGATTTTGCTTTTTCTTTTATTACTCCTATTTGCATTACCCTTCCATTTTTAACTTTTATTTCTTCCTTTTCTTTTTGTTTCTGGATCGCAGTATTTGTTCTTTTCCTTTTATGTCTCCCATTGTTTAACTTCCTCTTAATATTGATTCCTTGGCTTGCATTCTCGTTACTAGAACTTACTTCTGCTACTCCTGAAGCTTGGATTCTTTAAGTCTTTATGTCTGCAGAAGCATATCCTTGCTTGTATTTATGATGAATGAATAGTTCATGCTGTCTTTCTGTCCATGGCTCGGTGTACTCTGAACACTCAGCACTTTGAGAGCTTTAAAACCCTATCTATTGATAAACTCGCCATTTTGTAAATACACTTGATAACAGTGATTTCCTAAGTATGAGTAACATGGGGTCTTCGTAAAGCATGGGTTTTTAATGTGTATCTGAATTTCACTTCTATATAAAATAAACATGATACTTCTGTGTGTGGTACTTTTTTCTATACTCAGTGACTGTGATTGGCTTACCAATTTAATGTATTAAGGCACTCATTCAGTGTCTTGCTTCTTATCATTTGTCTGTCCATTTGTCATATTTTGGTGGCTTATGTATTGCTGTCATGCTTGAATCTCTGTCACTGGTATTTCAAATGTCAGCAGGGTCACCCACAGTGAAGAGGTTTCATCAGAGCTTCTAGACTGAAGAACAGCCAATGGGGAATGGCTGAACTCCCCCACTTCTGTGGAAGGAGCGGCTGAAAACCTTATAACTAGCTTTGAAACACTGTCAGATACTGAGGGGTATTGAGTGGAGGCAGAACATTGTTTGAGATGGTGCCAGACGACGGCCCCTCGGGTCAGGGGCATGCAAAATGTGACTGAGGAGAAGCTGATTTCTCTAAGTGGCGTCAACCATGGTGAGGTGAGTCGAGGAAAGTCTGTGGAATTGGAGACTTCATGATCTTCTGATGGGGACCATCACAAGGTAAGGAGAAACAACTGCTAAGGCTTGGAACTTAGCATGTGCAAAATATGAATCTAGGAAACATGAAAGTGGTTGGAAATGAAACTGAATGCACAAAGCTCAATATACTTGATATTAGTGAGCTGGAGTAGACTTGTATTGGCCATTTTGAATCAGAAAATCATATGATTTACTATGCCAGGACACAACCAAGAGGAATCACATGGCAACCAATGCCAAATAAGACATTCTAAAATCCATTTGATATACAGTGCTGTCTGTGGTAGCATTACAGTGAACCCTCGTTTATAGCGGTTCTAGA
>NW_022104341.1:42898578-42900267 GCF_000313985.2 Echinops telfairi
GTAATGACAGAGCATGCGCTGTTACGCAAAAACCGTGATAGAGTGAAGCCGCGGAAGTCGAAGCGCGAAGTGGCGAGGGTTCACTGTATATTTATCCACAATTGGTAGAGGCAAGTCCCTGGAGAAGGCCATCCTGTTTGATAAAGTGGAGGGGCAGCAAAAAGAGAGTAAGACTCTCAAGGATATGGATTGACATTGCTCCTGCAGCGATGGCTGAAGCATAGAGCAATGTTGAGGACAGCCCAGGACCAGGCAGTGTTTCCTTCTGTTGGGAATAAGGTCACTAGGTGTTGGAACCAACTCAATGGTACATGAGAACAACAAACGACAAGGGGTTTTCATAAAAATTTTTATAATGATTGTGAAAAATGTGCAGATATAAACATCAGAATGGGCAGTATTATAGAGAGTACTACCTATAATTATTTATAGATGAGTTTGGGAGATGGAAAATAGTACATATCTACTCAATGTTATAGAAATTATTCAGTAGCCTTTATGTATTTGTCTTTTAATCCTCAGTCTTGTGATTAGCCTACCATGTAAAGGTCCTAAGGCAGTCAGTCGGTCATGGTCTTGCAGCTCATCCATGTAGTCAAGAGAGTTTCTTGTATGACTTAAGGAGAAATAAACTTCCGATATATTATACTACACAAAATATTTAAATAAATCTTGAAAAACCTTATTACAAGTGAAATAAGTGAGAAACAAAAAGATAAATAATATATGATCACACTTATAAAAAATATCTAGTACAGTTAAAGGCATGGAGTTAAAGTTTATTTGTGGATATCAGGGCCTTTGGATAGTGAAGAATGGGATATTTTAATTTCAGTTACATGACTATTTATGATGACGATAAATAGCAATTACAGTTAAATGGATGTATTATTTTCTTTGGTGTCTATTAAGTAAAGTTACATGTGTTATTTTAAACCATACTTACTGGCATTGTAGAAGTGCTATAAATGAACATGCAACCTAATCAAATTTTAAACCTCACATTTAATAATGGGAGAAAATATGGTAACAAATTAGGTTATCCAATTAGATATTTCAGTTCACTAATTACCAATGATTTCAAATAATTGAATGACTTCAAATTGTGTTTAATAAAATAAATGTACTGACTGAAGTGTTCTTTTAGACTAGAAACTTTCTTGTAAAATCTCACTGAGTGCATAGCAAATCCAGCAAAGAAAGCTGATGGTGCCCGGCTATCAAAAGATATAGCATCTGGGGTCATAAAGGCTTGAAGGTAAACAAGTGGCTTCCTAGCTCAGAAGAAACAAAGCCCACATGGAAGAAGCACACTAGCCTGTGTGATCATGAGGTGTCGAAGGGATCAGGTATCAGGCATCATCAGAACAAAAGATCCTATCATTGTGAATGAGTGGGGGAGTGTGGAGTGGAGACCCAAAGCTCATTTGTAGGTCAATGGACATCCCCTTACAGAAGGGTCTCAGGGAGGAGATGAGTCAGTCAGGGTGCAATGTAGCAACGATGAAACATACAGCTTTCCTCTAGTTCCTAAATGCTTCCTCCCCACCCCCACTCCCCCCACTATCATGATCCCAATTCTACCTTACAAATCTGGCTAGACCGGAGGATGTCCACTGGTATAGGTAGGAACTGGAAACACAGGGAATCCAGGGCGGATGATCCCTTCAGGACCAGTGGTGTGAGTGG
>NW_022104341.1:42900804-42902378 GCF_000313985.2 Echinops telfairi
AGCGTATAAAAGTAAAGCATATACAGAGGACAACACTGGACATAAACTGAGTGGTTCTGACCCGAACAGGTGTGTACTTACTCATTTGTCAATTATGAACATTCAACAAGGATGGTACAATTGAGGTCTCATGGTATGTGAGCCTTCACATAAAATGTCAAATTTCTTGAGAAAGAGAATTTTAGGGATATAAAATCTTCAAAAGAAAGTAGTATTAACTCCCAATAGCACAACAATTAAATGTGTAGTTGGTTTTTAACCACTGGTCTTTGTGACTTCTCATATCACATAAAAGGTGAATTATTAATTTTCTATTTCTGAATATAAAGACAAAGGCCAATTAAGTATGTTTTCTGAGTAATTAAAAGAATCATTGGCATCATTAGGATGACATTCATAGTGAGATGAAGAACCTTCTCTAGTTCCAAGTGGCAGTAGCACTGAACCTACATTTTTTCAAGAAAAATTCTTCAGCATCCGGAGTTTTGACAGCTCTTAAGGGGAAGAAAAGTGCATTTTTATGTTTGATAGAAAGTGTAGCCACAGGTATAGATGCAGTTACAACTTGAAAGCATATTTTGAAGCATTGAAAATGACTCAGTGGGGAAATGGTATGGGTTTAAGTTTTGATAATGCCACAGTAAAGAATAGAACATGAAACTTAAATTATATGCACTTCAGTAAAGTGACAATGTACATTTTCTGTGCAGCATTTGACAGATAGAGCCATATATGACCCTCAGTTGACATGTACAATTCCCACAGCATTGACTAGATTATAGTTTACCTGTTGGAAATTGAGCTACTAGTCATGGTTAGCAACATTCAAGTGCCATGTGAGAGGTTACATGCACAAAGAAAAGATATCCTGCTTGCTTAAAGTCATGTTTTAAGATATTATCACGACACTGTTCTTCCCCTTGCCTCTCCACCCTCTTTCACTGTGTTATGCTTAGCTTCTGGCAACGTGATGATTCTTTTTCCATACTTGTCAAAGCCAAAAGATGAGGGGAAAATCAAGAAAACAGCAACAAAAAATAACTAGTGCCTCCCTGCAAAGTTTTCACAGCTGGCAGAAAGATGGGTGTGAAGCTGTATTTTTCCCCTGAGGCTTTGGAAAGGATTTTTGTCTATTCAGACTAAATGTAGTAAATAGAAACAAAATGTTACAGTGTTTACTACTTATTGTTTACATGAAAATACCCATAGTTTGGAATAAATTGATTGCATTTAGCAAACATTACAAGCTCAGAGTTTAAGCAGCTAAATATTTAGTAAGCGGAGAACATTACTATATAGTCTAGATTGCTAGACTGTTTCTTCCCATAACCACCCACCAGCCACCTTGGTGAGCCTTGAGAATGCACCGGAAATCAGACCTTAACCCAGCATCTCCCAGGAAAAGGGAGGCAAAGAATCTCCTTCTTGCATCAGCGAGTCAATCAAACCAGCTAAAGAGATAACCTGATTTTCCTCCAGGACAAGGTTAAAAAGGCTATTAGCTTGTGGTTAACAGTCTAATTTGTTATCCACTATACCAGTGGCTTCATGTTGTTGCTGTTTTGTTGTACATT
>NW_022104341.1:42904049-42921160 GCF_000313985.2 Echinops telfairi
AAAGAGGATCCAGCTTGCAGGCTATTATTCAAAGAGAGCCACTCCTGCTTTGCAAGCTAAGTAGAGAACTATTATTGGTTGACATTGTTGAGTTGCCCCAATGCATCTTCACAACCATTAGTATACTCTCAATGGCTGATGTGCTTGAGTCCATTTTTGTGAACAATGCGTATGTGGAATGTCATTTAACAGGGACTCATCTTCAAGTAGTATATCTTATACTATTTCACTTCTTCTCTGTCCTACTGAAACCTGCCCACAATCGTTGATCCTGCTAATATTTGAACTATTGGGAACATACCTTCCAGTATCAGAGAGATAGTTAAGCCAACACAGTGTGACAAACGTTCACAAGGGCAGTAGAAGTGCACAGTAGACTCGGAGGGGTATTGTAGGCTAGGCAGTGAAAACAGAACACTAGTAAAGTGTGGCCTGAGCTCAAGATCAAACCCTAAAATTCTCAACTCCATAGAAGAAAGTTGGGGCTGTTTACTCCTTGTGGCAATAGTTTCTTTTAGAAAATTAATATCAGATTAAACCCAAGAAGTTAAAGATTTAAAAAGTTCAAAACATCCAACTCTTCCAAGATACTACCCTGCTCTATTTTTAGCCTGTACCTTGATTATGTTCCCTTTTGTCCCTGGGGTCTGCACTTCACTGTTACTTTGCACAGAAAGTTACAAAATTTTGAGGATATCGCTCATGTAGTTGTGCATGTTGTTCAGGCCCCAAATTGAAGATCAGTCAGAGATGATTCAAATGCAGGATCCAGAACCAGAAGCCAAGAATGTCCAAAAGTTACAGGAGATATTGTTTCTACAAAAAAGGAGTCAGTAAATAAAGTTCTGGCCTTCCAGGTGAAGTGATGTGCATTGGGATTGTATGGTGACACCGGCAGGTACACCCCATTCAAGAAAAACAAAACAGGGTGTCTTACGTTACATTCTCTACTAAGGTAGAGTTAAAGAGGCTTTCAGGGAAACCAAAGGTATAGATAGCATGGTTGACACCTTTAAATACAATAGAGTCAAAGATGCTCACAGGGAAATAAAGAGTGTGAATGGCTGACACCCTTGATTAAGGGCAAGCTTCATCAAGGGTGTGACTTGCTCACACTCTTTATTAAGAACAAGCCTAATCTCCTCCTAATTCTGTCCATTAATATAGTAGAGAATGCTCTTCAAAATGGGAATGTAGCCACAGGTGGATAGAGTACAGATTTATGATATATCACATAAGGATTTATAGCTATAAGGACAATGTTAAATGATTATACTTGTGGTAGTTACATAATCTGTTGTCAGTTTGAGAGGATTAAGAGTGAATGGGGTGGAGCTTAGCCTGTCAATCAGGCCGCAGCTTGATGACCTCATTTGGTGGGGCTAAAGAGATAATTAGCTAGCTGAAGGCAGGACATATGATCACTCCCTGGGAGACATTGCAGCCGACAAGACACATGGAGCTACACTGGTGCCATGAGCTGGAGGAGCCATGTAGAGATCCCTGCCACCGCTGAGATGCTTATACTACCACCGGATCTACAAGACTTTGCACCCACTGGCCTGTGATCTTCCTGCATCCAGCATTATTCCATGGCTGTGTGAGTCTTAGACATATGGGCTAATATTGGACTTATGGACTTGATCTGGACCGGGCCGGGATGTTTTCTTAATGTACAATCAATCTTTTATATAAAGCTCTTTCTTATACACATATATTTATGAATTTGTTTCTCTAGTCAACCCAGACTAACACAATACCTCAATCCAATAAAAGTGTATAGTTTTGTTTTGTTTCTAATAGTGTGGCCATGAGTTGTAACTGACTTAATGTTTGTGCGTTTGGGCAACACTTAGAAAGAGGTTCTAATTTACTTCCATGGATATTGGCAACATTGAACTTTTTCATTATACAGCAAAAGGGCCATAACTTCTAGTTTGTTTTCACTCTGCTTGGTCACAGTGACAGACATACTACCCTTTACTTAAATAAAGTTATTTTACAGAGCCATATGGGAACTGATGGCACACGAGAAGAAGAAAAGGAAGCACTGTAGAAATTTAAAGGATGGAGGTAAATCTGGAAAACTGATTGCCAACAAGTGAAATGAAATTGATGAAAATGTTAGGATAAGAGAAAAGCCTGAAAGCCTGGCAAACACACGTGAACACGTAGTTCGAGAGCACTGGGTCTACTCTGAGACACTTATTGTATAATCATTTAATGAAACACAATCAGTAAATGAGCTAGAAATTAGGGAAAGCACTGCCAAGAACAGATCTACTGATTTTAAAGATTGTGGATAATGAAATCTCACAGACCAGAGCAATAACAAACAGGATACCTTGAGGGAAATGTTAAGAACTAAGAACACAGATAATGAAGATATGAATGTAGAAAACAGTAGTGCCAGCAGAAGAAAAACAGAGAGTAGACGAATGCCTGATGAAAGATGTCACTTTTAACTCTCCACAAGACCCTTTGCAACAAATCTGTACAGAACAAAGGTATGGAAGAAAAATCTGAAGACCTGAATGTTTGCGGACTGAAGAATAAGCAAGTTAAAGAAAATTTGGTGGTGAAACTGACAAAAAGATATCAAAAGGAGGAACACACTCTCAACCATGGGTTAAACAGCTCCCCCCACATTGAAAAACAGTTCCTTGGGAACCAGTCTGTGAAAGAAATGGGCCAACTCTTTGCTCCTCATACCTGTTAGGTATAAGGAGAAATACACAGTATTTAATCGAGCCCACTTGGAGACTGCTTGCACACTTCCCTCCTTGCCACCAGGGCAGCATATGGACTCTGAGGGTCAGGGAACCTGAAAGGGCTGTTACACCATAAAGGAGACAAGCACCATGGTGACAGAATCATACTAGGTGTCCTAACCATCTTGATGCCTGAGGGGACATAGGCCCATAGATTCATGCTGGACTCTACCACGGGGCACTGTCTCCCTCCGACACAGTTCCAGTGAAGGCAATAGTCAATTTACATTCACACAAAGATGCAAGATAAAATGACACAAATGAATGACCAAGGGTCAGAGTCTGCTTCTTGAGGAAGAGAGGCATTGGGTCTACCAAAAGGAATTCAAAAGAATGATGTTCAAGTGCTTTCAACAAAGAAGAATAAAAAGAGAGCTACTGAAATAAAAGCTATGGACAAATGGAAAACAACAACAACAAAACTCTAAAAGAGCATTATGGCAAAATAAGTGAAAATTAGAAATGATCCAAAAACTCCAGATAGAAGTCCAGAGGATTTACACTAAGATGTTATAATTATACAACGCTTTAAACAAGCAAAGCAGTAGAACTGAAACAATGGAAGTCTGAATTGGTGAGCTTGAAGGAAATTGCTCAACAGCAATGCAAGAGAAGATCAACAAAAACAGCAAAAAAGGAAAAAAAAAACAAATTTTAAGAATTATGTAGGACGGTATCAAGAAGACTAACTTGTGTGTGATAGGCATTAGATAACAGGAGTAAACAAAACAATCCAAAATCCCGAGAAGATAGCCCAGGACCCCTGGGAGACACAACACAAAAGGAGAAGATCCTTATTTCAGAAGCTGGATGACCTTCAAATTGGACGACCCTAAAAGAAAATCATAAGAACATATCAGTATTTTCCAATATCAAGGAAAAGAAAACAATGCTGAAAGCAGCTTGGGAAAAGAGAAAAATATATTTAAAAATGGAAATAAGCTTGGATCATCAGAAGGTAATGGAATGACATATATAAAGCCCTGAAAGAAGGGGAAAAAAAACAACAAAAAAACCCTGCCAAGCAAGAATCTTACACTCAACTTACTGCGGGTGAGCCATTTTTGTCTCAGTGCCACGTAAAGGTACAATTGCCTCCCATTGGTTTCTGAAAGCATAGGTCTTTATGGGAGGGGAACGCCTCTTCTTTCTGACACAGAATCTGACACAAAGTATATTGTATTTCATGCATGTTTAACGCTTCGGGGGGAAAAGACCATAAAACAAATAGAAATTTTTGAAAAATGATCTTTCATATTTTGTTCAGAAGATAGTGTGAGTACAAAGATCATATTTGGATAAAGGCTGAAGTATTTAAAAAATAACGCAGGTGACAGGTGAAGGAAGAGCCTGTGTGACAAACGAATTCTATAATAGCTACAAGTTCACAAGATGCAACAACATTACTCCGTGTCTGTCAGTGTACTTCCTGCGATGGTATCTATATTATTCCCCTACTAGAAGGTATGCCACTTGCACCGCAAATACAAGCAGAAAAGCCACGGCAGAAAGATTTCAGTAGAGCTTCCAGATTAAAGTGGACTGAAAAGGAAGAGCTGGAAATCTGCAACTGAAAAACGTGGCAACAAATAAAATCAGTATGAATAACAGCAGAGCAGTATTCAATATAGAGCGAGTACATGATTTCCCTAAGGTTAGAAGACACTGAAAATACAAATCAGGAAGAGCTGCCTCCCCGAAGGATGGTCAAGTTGAAATACTATTCCAATTGGACTGATCTGGTATCTTTCAAAGGAGAAAAATAGCTGCTTACACCAATTAATAATTAAAATGTGGAATATATAAATATATACAGTGTGAATCTAGGAAAATTGCAGATCACCAAGAATAAAATGCAATGCATAAATATTAACATGTTTGATGTTAATAGAATGAATTAGTATTAACTATTTTGAAGTTAACTATATATGGAATGACAAATTGAAGATTAGCATTACATTCATTTTGCAAAGTGAGATGCAAGTCCTTTCTAGCATTGCAGTGAGTTTGGTATCCTGAAAAACAATTTTTATTAGTGATAGAATAATTTCCATATGCCTACCTCATAATACCAGTGTGTGATATTGTTATTAAAATGTACACACCAACCACTACTGATAAAGAAGAAGAAATTGAAGATTTTTACCAACTTCTACTGTTTGAAAGTTTTAAAAATGCAACAAGATGCATTAATAATTGCCAACGGTTGGAATGAGAACATTCAGATTAAAGAATGAGGATCACTAGATGAAAAATATAACATTGTCTGTAGAAAAAATGCTGAAGATATGGTAGAATTTTGCAGGACCAAAGTCCTATCCATTAAATATATAATTAATGGCAACTATGCATCACGAGCTTGGTGGTAAAGTGGGTTAAATGTTGGGCTGTTAGCTGAAAAGTAGGTTTTAAAATTCACCAACCACTCTGTAGGGAAAAGGTAAAGCAGTCTGTTTGAGAATATCTGCTTCCGTAAAGAAGTACAGATCAGGGAAACTTAGTGAGCAATTCTACTCTGCCTTATAAGGTCACTCTGAGTTAGAATCAATTCACACGTACTTCACCAAATGGAACACAAAAGAACAAATCAATTATATTTGAGAATATATACAATGGAGAAGCTCTATATCAACTGTCAGAGCAACAAATCTCTTGCTTTTCAGCTTGCACAATAATTGGAGATTTAAGACTACCATATACTTTATATACATATTGCTTTTTTTGACATGTCTTAGTTCTGCAGACATAGTTTTGCCTTAGTGAATAAGTGTGAATGAGATTTTTGCCTTATGTCTCAACCTCATTGCTATGTTTTACAGTGTACAGTTACTTATTTTTAACTTGTATAAATTAACACATATTTCAGACTAACAAGCTTTCCTAAATATGTATATTTTCATTTTATTGAGTGTAGTATAAAATCTATACCATGCCTAAATTAATTATAATATTATTTGCCACTGAATTATCTGCTGATAAACTTATTGATAGCTTAGAACCATTGTCAGATATTGAACACCTTATGAATGGAAGCAGAGCATTGCTAAATATATTGCATCGGGAGGGCTCTTGGATTGGAGGGCACTGCCAATGTCACTGAGAAGGAGCTGGTTTGTCCAAGTGTAGATGGCCATGATGCAGTGAGCCTTGTAAAGCCTGTGGAAGTGGAGCTTTGAGATCTTCAATTGCTGATGGAGAACAATGCAAGATAAGGAGAAACAGCTGCAAAAATATACCAGTGATTAGAACTTGAATGTGTGAAATATGAATCTTGAAAAATTTAAAGTGGTTAAAAATGAAAGGGAATACATAAATATCGATATCCTAGACATTAGTGAGTGAGCTGAAATAGACTGCTATTGGTCATTTTGAATCAGAAAATCATATGAAAAGGACATTGCAAAATCAATCTAGAAGTACAATGCTGTCTGTGGCAGGATTATATCTATTCAACTTCAAGGAAATCCAATCAATACAACTATTATTCAAATTTATGCTCCAACCATGAAAGCTAGTGATGAAGCAATTGAAGAATTCTACACACAAAAAAATCATTTTGAAATTGAACAATTGTACAATCAAGATGCATTGAAAATTATTGGCTGTTGGAATGGAAAAGTTGGAAACAAAGAAGAAGGAATAGTAGTTGAAAAATATGGACTTATTAAATGAATTAAGCTGAAGATCGTATGATAGAATTTCACAAGACCAACATTTTTTTCATCGCAAATACCTTTGATTCAACAACACAGAATTCATCTATACACATAAATTTTTCCAAATGGGATACATAGAAATCAAATTGACTACATCGTTGAAAGACAAGATGGAGAAGCCTAATATCAGCAGCTAAAACCAGGCCAAGGGCGGACTGTGGAACAGACCATCACTTTTTCATATATAAGTTAAGGATAAAGATTAAAACAATGAAAACAAGTCCACAAGCGATAAAATATGACTCTGGGTTCATCCCTCTTAATTTTTGAGAACATGTCAAGAACGGATTTGATCCATCAACACTAATGACAGAAGACCTGATGAGCTGCGGGCGGACATCGGGGCGGACATCGAGAACGCAACTTACGAAAAAGCATAAGATCATTACAAAGACAGAGAAGAAAGAATCACAGTGGCTGTCAGAAGAGACTCTGAAACAGGCTCTTCATTGTAGAGTAGCCAAAGCAGATGGAAGAAAGCATGAGTTTAAAGAGCTAAATAGGAAATTTCAAAGGGCAGCTAGAGAAGACAGTGGCAAATGTGATAATGAAACATTCACGGTCCTAGAATTAGAAAAACAAAAGGAAAGAGCACGCTCAGCATATCTTAAACTAAAAGAACTGAAGAAAAATATCAAGCCCCGAGGCTTGAGACTGAAAGATTCAATGGACAAAGTATTTAATAATGGAGGAAGCACCCAAAGAAGATGGAAAGAATATACAGAGTCACAGTACCAAAATGAACTAGTCTATATTCCACTATTTCAAGAGGAAGCATACACGCAAGAACTAATGGTGCTGAAGGAAGACGTTCAAGCTACACCGAAGGCATTAGATAAGAACAAGGCTCCATGAATTGATGGAACACCAATTGAAATATTTCAACAAAATATGAAGCACTGGAAGTTCTCACTCATCTATACCAGGAAATGTGAAAGATAGTTAATTGAGTTGAAGAGATCTATATTTGTACCCATTCCAAAGAAAGGTGACCCAACAGAATGCTCAAACTACAGAACAAGGTCACTGATGTCACATGGAAGTAAAATTTTGTTGAGGATCATTTAGCAACAGTTAGTACATTGACAGGGAACAATCAGAGGTTCTGGCCAGATCACAACAGGATGTGAAAAGGGTTAACATTGCTGATGTCAGATAAATCTTGGCTCAAAATAAAGAATACCTAAAAAAATGTTTACTTATATTTTATTGACTATCCCAAGGCATTTGACTGTGTTGTTCATAAAAAATATGGACAACCTTGAGAAGAATGGGAATTCCAGAATACTTCATTGTGCTCTTAAGGAAATTGTAACTGGGTCAAGAGGAAAGCGCATGAACACAACAAGTTAATACTGCATGTTTTAAAGTCAGCAAAAGTATACTGCAGGATTGTATCCTCCCACTATACTACTCTATATGAAGAGCAAATTATCAGAAAAGCTGGCATATATGAAGAAGGATGTGGCATCAGGATTGGGGGAAGGCTTATTAACAGCTGTGATATGCAGATGACACAACCTTAATTGCTGAAAATGAAGAAAAATTGAAGCACTTGCTGATGAAGATCAAAGATTGCAGCCAATTGTATGAATTACAACTCAATTTAAGAAGACCAAAATCCTTACAACTGGACAAATAGGAACATCATGATAAATAGAGAAGGTTTAATGTTGCCAAGCATTTTGACTTGTTAGGATCAATGCTCATGGAAGAAGCAGTAAAGAGAGAGAGAGAGAGAGATTTTTCATTGGGTAAATCTGTCACACAAGATCTCTTCAGGGTATTGAAAAGCAAGTATGTTACATTGATGAATAAGTGGGTCAGATTCAAGCCATGGTGTTTTCCATTGCATCACATGCATGTAATGATTGGGCATTTAATAAAGAAGACTGAAGTAGAATTGACAAGTTTGACTTGTGGTGCTGGAGAATATTGAAAGTACCATGGAGTGGTGAAAGGATAAGCTGATCTGTCTTAGAATAAATAAGGCCACAGCTCCTTAGAGGCATGAATGGTGAGACTTTGTCGTATATACTTCAAACACGTTATCAGGAGAGGCCAGTCCCTGAAGAAGGACATCATTTTGTAGAGTAGAAGGACAGTGAAGAAGATGAAGTCTTCAAGGAGATGGACTGACACAGTGGCTGCAGCAATGGGCTCAGGCATGGGAACAATTATGAGGATGGTGCAAGATTGTGTAGTGCTTTGTTCTGTTTCATATGGTCGCTATGGGCTGGAACTGACTTTATGGTCCCCAACAACAACTGTTTGTAGCATGATCACATGTCTCATGCAGCTTACTTAATTTGTTTCTCAACAAGCTGATAATACTACCTCTAAACAGTCCAGGAACATATATAAACTTTAGATGAAAGGATTTTGAGCTCGTTGTAAACCCTAATGTAAATACAATTAATTTTTACTATGTGGCTCTGCTAAATTCTTGCCTTCATAAACTGATCATTGAATATATGAGGGCCACAGAAAAATGTAGTAAAGAAATTAAATGGACCCCAGATATTAGAAAGAATAGTGTCTGTGGATTTAAAGGCTTGTCTTCAAATGAGCAGTTGCCTTAGTTAGTGGTCAACTAAGTCTATACATACCATCCTGTGTAATCCACAGAGTATAAATAAATCTAGGATCAGAGGAGGGAATTGTATTGGAGTTTAAATTTGAGCACCCAGTTTGCTAAAGGCCTTGAATGACAGTAAAAGCCCAAATTAATTTGTAGAGTCCCCATGAGACTTCACCTTCCACTGAACTCCTTGACCATTGACCAGAGATGTAAATAGTCTGACCTTTAGATAGACTGCATTGGAAAGTATATTACTGCAGATATAAAAACTAAAAAAAACAAACTCACTGTCACTAAGCCGATGCCTACACAAAGCATACCTATCGCCTAAGGTAGAACTGCCCTTGTGGGTTTTTTTTAGTGTAATTCTTTATGGAAATATAAAGTCTAAGTTTTCACCCTTAGAGCTCCTGGTGGTTTTGAACTTCTGACCCATTTTGCAGGCCATTGTGTAGCCACTACATGTCACTAGGGCTCCTTAAATATAGTTGGGTTAAAATTAAACAGTGGTCATTGTTTTCAACTTTTGACCCATTTTTTATTTGATCTAGTTTCTATTATCTTCTTTCTCTAGGATTGATTTTTTTCTGTGTTTTATTTTGTTTTCATTTTGGTTTTTACATGAAATCCAGGATAAGTAAATCCACAGAATCAATAACTAGATAAATATTTCTTTAAGCTGATGACAAAGGAAGTTGAGGGAAGGTGTGTAATTAGGAGCTCATTATAACGTAAAAAAAATGAAGAAAATGTTTTAAAATTGCTTTTGCTGGTGATTAGACAACTTCTTAATATATTTAAACCATTGAATTGTTTGGTACGTAAATTATATTCTAATAAAACTGTTTATAACAATAAGAACAAGACCAGTGGCTGACTACAGGATATCTCATCAATTCCTTGTATGCAATATCAATGTGAGGCTAAAGAAACTGTTTAAAAGAAAATCACAGGGATGAAGAACAAACAGGTGTATCCCACTTGAATTTAAAGACCATCTCAGCAGGTTGGATGTATTGAATAATGATTACTGAAGAGCAAATGAATTTTGGAATGACAACAATGATATCAAGCATAAAGAAAGCAAAATGGCATTTAGAAGACAGGAAAGAAAGAAAATAAAATATTCTCAAGTGGATATGAGAAGAGACTGAACTTGATAAAGAACAGAGTAGTACAGCAAATTGATGAAATGGATGATATAAAAGAGCTGAATATAACATTTCAAAGAGCAGCTTGAGAAGACAAATAAAGCATTACAATAAAATATGCAAAGGCTTTGAGTTAGAAAACCAAAAGGGTAGAATGTAATTTGACATTTTTCAAGCTTAAGAAAGGGTTCTATGAGAAAAATATCTAGTGATGCAGGATGCATGAAAAACAGAAGAAATACACATACTTACCTGGCAGGGGAGATACCATGATCACGCAGGGTGAGACTTACCCATTGCACTCCGAATGTGGGAAACTCTACTGCATAATTTACGGTAGTGGGGGGCTGCGTTCACGCTCTCTCCTGTAAAAAAAAGAAAGAAAGAAATACACATAGTCTACAAAACAAGAATTAATCTATTGTCAGCCATTTTAGGAGGTAGCATAGGATTCACAGGAGATAATTCAAGTTGTATTGAAGGCAGTATTGAAAAACAAGTCTTTAGGAATGGATGAAATGCCAATAGAAGTGCTAAATGCTTAATGCTTAAATGCTTAACTGGATGCAATGATAGTTCTTGAATTTCAGCTAGACCTTGACTAACGCAGAAAATACTAGAAAGATGCTTACCTGTTTTATTGAATATCCAGTGGCATATTACTGGGTGAATTCAAACAAATTATGCGTAACGTTTCAAAGAATGAGAATTCCAGAACACTTAATTATGCTCATGTAAGGGCTGTACATTGACCAAGAGGCAGTCAGTCAAGCAGAAAAAGATAATATTGAATGGGTCCGAATCTGAAAAAGGTGTGCATTAAAGTAGTATTTATTCAACAAATTTATTCATTCTGGATATTGAACAAAACATCTGTGAAGCAGGACTATATGATGAAGAACATGGCGACAGGATTAGAGTAAAACTCATTAGCAACCTATGATACGCATAGGACACAGCTTTGTGTGCTGAAAGAACAGAACTTTCCTATGAAGATCTAAGACTATGCTTTTAATATGGATTACATCTCAATATAAATAAAACTAAAGTCCTCATATCTGGACCATAAGTAAAATAATGATTTGCTCAGTTAAAATTTATAAAAGATTTCATTTTGGTTGAACCCACAATCAAAATCCTCCTGGATGCAGTCTTCAAGAAATCAAATGTTATTGCATTGGGCAAAAATCTGCTTAAATAAATAAATAAATGAATAAAATCTCATGGTCATCTAGCTGATTCAAATTCATGGTGACATGATAGGGCAGGAGAGAGCCTCCCTGGGGGGTTTTGAGGCGTTATATGTGGGAGCAAAATAAGTCTTTAACATGCTAAAGAGCAAACATGTGCCTATAAGGACTAATATACCTGATAGAAATCACGGTGTTATCAATCATGCTATACTTATCAATAAGAAAGTCTAATATTAAAGAATTGATACCTTTGAATCATGAGGTTGTCAAAGAATACTGAACATGCCAACGATTGGAAAAAATTATGCAGAATGCTTCTTTAAAAATGAGGATAACTCACCCCACCCCACCCCTGCCCCATCACCAACACCACCCCGAAAAAAAGAAAAACTCATAAAACTGCCATACAGTTGATGCTAACTCATCACAACCCTCTAGGACAGGGCAGAGGACTGATCCCGGGCATCTCTGAGACCATCATTCTTTTCTAAGGAGCAGGGAATGGTTTCCAACCAGCGACCTTTCAGTCAGCACTCCAACAGAAAACTAGCACCAGAAAGGGCCCCTTATAAAGATGACTAGGTTTCTTCTTACATAACTTTGTGTATGTTATTGGGAGATATCAGTGCCTAATAATGGATATCATAGGCAAAGTAGCTGTTTGGAGAAAAAGAGGAAGACCCTCACTGAGATAAATTGGGACAATAGCTACAACAATGGGCTTCAATACAGTCTTGGTAGTCAGGGAGGCAGAGGGCTAGAATGTCCTTCATTTTGCTGTACAAAGCGTCTGTGAGTAGGGGCTGATTCGGTGTCACCTACATACAGGGGCGAGGCACTAACATAGCTAACAGGAAGTGGGCCAAGGGTAGAATATGAGTCCATGGTTTCAATAATATAGTTCAAGTCTTGTCCTTTTCCCTGGGTAGGATTAGAAGTCACTGAAAGACTTGGAATAGAAAATTGGTGTGACCTAGCTATCTCTGTAACTGAATAACTGTGGTTTCTATGTTTCCACACTAAATGTCAGAAGCGGGTTGTGGTAGTTATGTAATCATATGTCAATTCGAGGATTAACAATGTAAGGGTGGAGTCTAGCCTGTCAATCAGATCATAGCCAATGAGGCCTCTGTGTGGGCATGGCCTTCTGAGAATTTTGGGAAATCTGGTATTTCCTCCTTGGAGGCAGGAAAGACTCTCTCTCACTACTACACAATCTGGGAAATATAGCAGCTGACAAGACACATGGACCCACCCTGATGCAGCCCGGGGTGCACGAGAAGCCATGTATGGACCCCTGACAGCGCTGAGATGTTTCCAATGCCACTGGATCCAAAGACTTTCTGCCCACTGGCCTGTGATCTTCTACATTCGGTGTCATTGCATGTGTTTCGTGATTCTGAGGATGACTTTGTAGATTGCTGTTGGACATATGGTCTAATATCAGATTTATGGACTTGATCTGGATTGGGCTGGGATGTTTCCTCCATGTTCAATTGCTCTTGTATATAAGTCTCTTTCTTATACACATATGTGTGTCCATGGATTTGTTTCTCTAGTCTACCCAGACTAACGCACAGGTAGAGTAGCTGGGAGATTATTCCATCTGTCTAGAGGTAATAAGGTGATATGGGTCAGGTTGTATCATAGAATTCCTGAGAAGTAGTTAAAATTTGGATATATTTTAATGGTAGATCTTTTGTTTAAGTAAAGAGTCTAGTTGAAGATGCCATCAAGCATTTTAGCCTCATTTACCACAATATATTGCCACTAATTGGAAACAGAAAGACTGTAGAAAAAGTTCAAAGTGGAACATATTAAATATAAATACCAATCTCAAATAGGCAAGCAGAAATATGGCCAGTTGTACATGAACTTAGAATTTACTTGGGAAAGGTATAATTTGATCAATATATATTTCAATTATTATTCAAGTGGGCTTATTTTAGAAATTTTAATATATTAAGTTTAATTAATTTTAAAGAAAAAAATCTGTCAAATATAAAAATATTATGTTAAAAAAGAATGTTTCTGTGGTGTATATATGTATATAAAATACATTTATTGCAAGTATACCATACCATTACAGTAAAAAATGCACTATTTAGTATATGATTTTGGCATATTAAGTAATACAATTCTGCATACCATTTTGGAAAATATAATTATATTATTATATATATTATATAATTATATTACAATTTTTAAAATTACAACAGTCATTAGAATCATTGCACAATATTTGCTAGTATCCAGCTTAATCAGATTTTTCATCCTAAGTCACTGCAACTATATTATTAACTAAAACTGAGGTCTTTTTTTTTTTTTTTTTTTTTATAAAACTGAGGTCTTTTGGAAAACTGAATAACTTGCCAAATGACCATAGCTATTCAGTGGTGAATTGAGATTTAAAATAAGAACATTAATTTTATTTTTTAAAAGAGGTCTACTTTCTTAACTCCATATCAAATGGTCTGTTGGTTAGCCTTTCTTGAATCATCCATATTTATAAGCTTTTTGAAGATTTGCATGAAAAGTAAAAATGATTCTGAGCAAATATAAGAACTACCTGAAACTGGGACATTGCAAGAGAATGCTCTACTCAAATGCTCACCCTGATTTGTTGTTTTATGACCACTATCCATCCCTTCCAGATGAATGCAGTTTCAATCAGAGATGGCTCTATTGGAAAACAGTAAAAAATAGCAACATTAATTGGAGAAAGCAAGTAAGTTTTCAAGAAAGTTTTCTTCAGGAAATGTACATATGCTGGCATTTTAATTCATAATCTCAGCAGACAAGGGAAGTGATTCCCTTGATTCAAACTGGAATCTTAAAATTTTCATAAACAATCTCATTGGAGACTTCTTGGTACATTTGGCTCACCAAAAAACTAAAGCAGACCAGACAAAACCAGACCACACCAAGCCAAGCCAAGCCAAACAAAACAAAACAAAAAATTCTCATCTAGTTGATTCTGACTCATGATGACTCCATTTGTGACAGAATAGACTTTTACTCAATAGGGTTTTCAAAACACTTAATTTTTTTTTTAATAGCCTGACCTTCCGTCTAGGGTGCCTATGGGTGCCAGTCATCAGTCTTTTGGTTTGCATCTGAGCAATTTAATTAAGTGGATTACCCAGGATTTTTCACAGCATCAATAATCCACATCTTTTCAAATCACTTATCTGCTATCAACTTAATAGCCTTCCACTTCCCTGCATTGATGGTACCTACTTCAAACTGGTTTGAGAAAGAAATTATATTTTCACTTTTACATCTAACTGCTCACTCTTATCACACTTAGAATGAGTGAAGGGAAATTTGTAAAACAATGAGAAATAGAGGAAGCTGCTTGTAAATGGAACAATAGTAATTTCATTTAAGATTTTCATAACCTCTATGTACAAACCTAATTCTGTCTTTAGGAATTTATTTCCCTCATTAAGGTCAAAATATTTCACACAATTTCCCTCAAGAATATCTCAACACCCTATACTCTTTGTGGTTTAAAACTAGAAAGAAAAACAAAATACACTCCTTCCTGATATAGCTAAATAATTTGACACACATGTTATCCTACACACTTGTCATGATCAGATATAATTTAATAAATTCCTAAATATATTGTTGGATTAACTTCTTATTATAGACTAGAAGTAGGGATGTCACCTGGGATCATTTTGTATTTTATTGTGCATATTAAAACAATGGATATGGGTATTCTTAAAGGCTAAATTTAATGCAAGCATAGATAGTTAAAATGTTTTAATATCATGTTTTAAAATCAACAGGGGTCATATATTGCAATCAAACAGTATGGACCCATTAACAGAGTCAGGTTGATTCTACTTCTACATCTCCTTTAATCCCTGGGTGTAATTGTTCTATGGGTTGTAATTCCCTCAATGTGTACATGCTTAATTATTTTATTTGTAAGAATTTTATAAACTCCCAACACAATATAGCTCCCTCTATTGTCATTAAATTATAAGACTATAATGTAAATAAAAGAAAAAGAAGACTTTCTTAAATAAGATCTTTAAAACTATAGTTACAGAAATACAAAATTGAAAAAATACATTCCCCCACCACAACAAAGCACACATAAACTCGAAGCTGCATAAAAGTGAAGTAGTCAAAAAAATGACAGAAACTATAAAGGCTAGGACCATAAAATATCCTTGTTTCATGTTCCATATTTCTTTGTGATAACCTGCAACCTTCACTGGTAATATGCCTATAAAAACCGGAAGTGAGTTATTTGAATTTATTTTACTGGGTACTATTTAAATATCACCGTCAAAGGAATTCTAACATTTCCCATATGTAATTCTGGAGAGTAACAAAAATGGGAGTTCCTCAATTGCAAACTATAGTTATGTAAGGAAACCAAGGTCACCTATCATAAAGTTTCTTAGAAATCTCCTCACTGAAATTAGACTCTCCCAGCCAGCTCATTTTATACCTTCACCGCTTTTGTATTTGATTTGAGAGGGGTCCAGGCGACACAGGACTTTAGTGCTTGGCTGATAGCCATCATTTCATTTCAGTGTTTCAAACGCACAAGCCCCCAATGGCAGAAATACTTTTCCCAAAAGATTATAGCTTAAGAAAACCTATATTTCCCTTGTTGTTAGATACTATTAAGTAACTTCTGATTCAGCAACTCTACATATAGCAAAATGGAACACTCTCCGGTTCTCGGCCATCCTCACAATCATTCTGATATTTGAGCCCATTATTGCTGCTGTTGTGTCAATCCACCACTTTGAAGGTCTTCCCTTATTTAACTGAACCTCGACTTTAGTAAAAACAGTAAATCTACTTTTCCAGGGACTGGCATCTTCAGATACCATGTCTAAGATACCTGAAAGAAAGCCTGGCCATCCTGCTTCTAAGAAGCATTCTGGCTCTACTTCTTCCAAGAGATTTCTTTGTTCTTCTGGCAGCCCACAATATATTACATGTTCTTCACCAACAACATAATTCAGCAATATCAAATTTTCTCCAGTCTTCGTTATTCGTTTCCCACCTTTAACATGCATATGAGGCAACTTAAAATACTGTGCTATGGTCAGACACACAGTAGTCTTCCAAGTGACAACTTCTCTTTCTAACACTTTTAAGAGACCTGTAGGTATAGATGTGTTGAAGGTAATGTGATTTGATTCCCTGGCTGTTGCTTTCGTGGGAGCTGTTTGTGGATGAAAGTAAAATAAACTCTCCTTTTATTGTGATTTTGCTTATTAGTTCAGCTGCGAGATTATTTCTTTTCTGTATATTGTCGTGTTATCAAATTGAAGGCTCTGGTCTTTGATCTCCATCATTAATGAACTGCTTCCAGTTCTTTTTGTTTTTAGCAAACAAAGTTGTTCCGGTGCAGAGCGTAGAATGTTGAGTCTTCCTCTAACGTTCATGCCGACAGCCAGCTCCATGTCTTACCTGTCATTACAGGTAAGAATTATTCGATGTCATTAGGTATAATGAAGCAGGCTTCGTCTGTGCCCCACCTAAACGGTGTTTACTGAGAGACATGTTGAAACTTACCAAAGGTGGGGTGAAAGAGTTTATAAACATGCTATTATCTGAAGCTTTGCCCTTGACTACAGGGCCAACGATGCTAGATGTGCCCAGGAGGCTACATTTTTCTCCCCTCCAGAGCTGGATAATGCTTGGCTTTATGGAAGTACAAA
>NW_022104341.1:42923537-42930535 GCF_000313985.2 Echinops telfairi
CTTGAAGGTAAACAAGCGGCCATCTAGCTCAGAAGCAACAAAGCCCACATGGAAGAACATATCAGCCTGTGTGATCACAAGGTGTCGAATGGATCACTGAAGACAAATGGGTGCATAAGCAAATGTGGCGAAGAAAGCTGATGGTGCCAGGCTATCAAAAAGTATAGCTTCTGGGGTCTTAAAGGCTTGAAGGCAATCAAGCAGCCATCAAGCTCAGAATTTCTAGACTTTTGCCTCTCAAACTGCAGCATCTCTGGCCACTTCCTTGATAAGAAAATTGGTCTTATCTGCCCTCCCTCTTCTTTTGTGTAGAGAAGCTTCTTCAGGAAACTGTCTCCACCTCCCATTGTGCTCCAGAAGTACACAGATGGGTTTCCACCCACTTCAATGACAATCTCTACCAGCTTCATCCCATTAACACCTTTCTCCCTTAGCCAGCCTCTTTCTACCTAACATTTCAAATCCCACTTTTCTACCCACACAGCATGCCATCTTTTCTTGGGTATTTAATTTTAAATTCAGAATTGGCTTCTGGATTGGCAGGAATTTTCATTTTTGTTTTGACTATACATCTAAAGTCTATTTTCATGTCAACTCTTTATCTTTGATGTATTTTATTGCTTTACTCTCCTCTAGCGAGGGTCCCACAATGAAAATGAATAAAATGTGATCAAGCATATCATTAGTGTTGTTAAAATGGCTATAAACTCACTGCTGTTGAGTAAATTTTGACTCATATGACCCTCTAAGAGGGAGTACAATTGACCCAAAATTTAGTTGATCAATATGACACTCTAAGACAGAGCACAACTGACCCAAGCCTGCAAATTTTTGTAGAAATAGACCACTATATCATATTCCAATGGAGCGGGACTGGTAGGTTCAAATAGTTGAACTTTTGGTTAATAATTGTTAATAATGTGGTACCAGGGTTTCTTAACCTCACTTAGAAACAACCCCATTTCAGTGCCATTAACTTTCTTCAGACTCATGAGATCCCTATAGCACACACACACAAAACATAAAAACAAAAACAGGCCCATAGGGCTTTATAAGCTATAAACCAATATAGAGCAGATGACCACAATTTTGTCCTGCACAATGACTGGTGTGCTCGAACCACCAATCTTTCTGTTTGCAACCCAGTGCTTAACCTATTGCACCACCGCAACTCTTACAGATACACTTATATAGTAGTGTCTGTTAATCCTCATTTGTCTTTGGAGGCTGGTAACATTACATATAAGAGGGTTTCAAAAGTGTTGAGGAAAAATTGCTTTTTCCTTTAATTCCACTTAACCATGAACTTTTTGAAGCCCCTTGTTTTGTAGGCCCCCCAATGGACTCATGTGTGCCAAAAAGCCACATCAGCAAACAGGAACCTAGGTCTGATTGCTGGCAGATGACTAATTTCATTAGAAGCCAACAGCTAGGTCAATCAATTAACTCTTTCTAAACCAAAACCTAAGCTAGTCAGTTGGGACTTGCCCACTTAGTAGTTTAATGTAGTTCAGTAATGTCCCCTTAATCCCACATCAAGAAAGAAAATGCCTGCCAGACTGTTCCAAGATTTTCCCAAGGATGTGGCTTCCTTGTTCCTATATATCTGTGTTCACACACACACACACACACACACACACACACACTCAAATGCTACTTTTACTTCTCTTGGGAACTCTTGCCAATGATTTCAGATCAGATGACTTCCCCTATTCATTAATTATATTTTTTAAATTATGATTTTGTACACAAATTTAAGATTGTGTACATTTTAAGAGTGTATACATGTATATGTATGAACAGACATAGAATTCTTCCATGACCTTAGAAAACAAAGGTATAATGATTTTGACCTTGATGATTTTATATTATTAAAAAATAAAATGGAATAAGCTCTATTTACCGTCTTTTTTTAAATGTTACTATTCATAGCATATATAGAGTATTGTGCATGGGTTTGTCATAAGCTCCAACCTTCAATAATAGAAAAACTCTATCTAGACACAAAAGGACATAAAGCTGATTGAAACACTGTTTATTATATTGTCCTCAAAATATTACTGTATTAAGTTGATTGATTTTACTGCTTATGTTAGAAATTTGAATTAGTCATTACATGCTATTTGAAATTGCATTATGACCATTCTGAAAGGCATGGTTGTATTTTTCATGGCTGTTATCTCTTAGTGTTACTTTTAGTTCTGACACTTAGGCAAATTATGTAAATGAGTTGTATAATAGCTAAGATTGTCTAATACAAAACTGTCATCTTTGATTATGCTGCTAAGAAAAGATTGCCCCCTGAATCTCATCCACCAAAGGGGGTGGACGATACTAGGTTAAAAAAAGAGAAAGTTTCCAAGGCAGTTACAATAAAATATTCTTATATTTATCATTCAGAACATCTTCTTTAAAAAAATAATAAAAGCAGGAGGAGCAACAAAGGACTGTTAATAGCATTAGCATACCAAATTTAACGGTTTTCAGAATAAAAATGTAGACTCTTCATTGAAGCTACATGGATATTTTGAAAAGTGTCCTAAAATAACATGTGGTTGCAACATAGTTAAAAGGACATAGAACATTATGGTTATTCATAACTATGATGGTATGGTTGCATCCCTTTCATTATTATTTCAAGTAATTTTATTTAAGTTCTAATATTATGAGTTATATATTACTAAAAATTGGTTTTATTGATGGTATTTTTCTAGTAAGTAGAGGATGTAATAAATATATGAATTAACAAAGGGGAAATAGTGATTGTAATGGAAATAATATTTCAGATGATCTTGAATAACTTTCTTAAAATAGCCTACGGTTAGAAGATTCTACAATTATTAAAATTATGTGCAATAAATTTTAGATGATTATCATCTCTTAACAAGTCCTCATCCTTATGATTCCCTCAAAAGTCAAGACCGATAAAAATTGAATAATTTTTTCTTCCTAGTTTAGTCTTAAATATTGTTGTTTAACATTAGTGTCTGTAAATCCTCATTTGTCTTTGGAGGCTGGTAACATTACATATAAAATTACATATATATTTGAATTTATGCATAAATAAAAGTAAACATCCTAAAAAATGTATTTCAAAGATTGTGGGTGAAAGGCCAGCCCCCACAACTAATCATGGTTCACTAAGCATGCACAATTGTACAGTTGAGAAATATAAAGATTATAATAAAACCATAGAGCATGAGAGAGAGTAAAATAAAGAAGTCAGACACATTTCATAGTAGCATGCTCACCTCTTGGATGGCCATGATCTTACCAGCCAGGACAGTGCACAGCGTAGGCTGAGGTGAGGTCATACGGAGACCCCATTTATTGCTAACCAAGGCTTATATCTACTTAGGGGGCATGGTTACAGGTAACCACACATCACAGGAAGGGGAAGTACAATAGGCATATATATCATAGGAAGGGGATGTACGATGGGCATAAGTATAGCAGGAAGGGGATGAGCTAGGGGTGTAAACATGATAGGAAAGGGAGGGACTAGAGGTATACAGGTGACAAGAGGTGTGAACCCTTGATTCATGATGGCGACTTAACCTTGACCAACCTTGATTGGGCTTGATCTCCCTGGGCTCTCCTTCATGGAAACAATCTACTACTATCCTTATCAGAAAGGAGTGGGTCCTACTTGTTGTGGGATAAACAGTGGTATCTGTTTGCTCTGGATGGCTGATAACCCTTAGGGAGAATAACCCCTGACCTACTTCTGTTGACCTCCAAGTGTATAATCATTTGCCAGGTGTAGCGAGCAGCTAAGTTTGGCATATGATTGGGGGAGACAACTTGGGAGAAATCCTTCTGTTTCACACCAAAGATTGAGTGACAATGGCATTTTGTTAGCTGTAATGACTCCAGTTGTGAAATGCTCTGGGTGTCTTGAATCTCTCTGAGAATGAGGATGACATTTTTTTTTTTGAGGATGACATTGTAGTAAAAAAAAATAGTGAAAATTGTCTATATGGTACCTTTCTTTGGATTTTGTGATAATAATCTTTCTACTTAAGAAAACCAATTTGTCTTGGAAGAAGTTCAGCCACAATTCTCCTTAGAAGCAAGGATGTCAAGACTTCCTCTCACATCCTTTGTGCATGTTGTCAGGAAAGATCAGTCTCTGGGAAAGGATGTCACACTTGGTAAAGCAGCGGGGCAGTGAAAAAGAGGATGCGTCAATGGGCTCAAAGGTAAGAAAAAGTGTGAGGTTGGCCCTGGCCGGAAGTGCTTGGTTCTTTTGTTCCTATGAGTCAGAACCAACTGATTCACCTAATAACAACATCTTCCTACTTCCCGAGTCCATCTGTTGACTTTAGTAGAAATGTCAGCATTTAGGTCCATGTTTTCAAGAAACTAAAGCCTAAATTTAATTTAGGAAAAATATTACAACTAATTCTTTCAATGTAAAAAAACATTTACAAGCTTCTCTTTGCCTTCCTCAGTATTTCTTCCTTCTTCAGCGCTTCTTTTTAGTCAAAACCAATTAATTCCTGATCTGTCAATTTGATTCCCTTTCTTCATAACCTGTGACCAGCTGTACATTGATAATAAAAGCAAAGCTGCAGCCATCAAGATAATTCACTATAAATCTTTATGGGTGTCGATAGCCTAATTTTTCTTCCATTTAGCAAGTAGTGGGTTTGAACAGCTGAAAGTGCAACATTGACCCAAGAGTGCCACCAGAGCTCCTTTGAAATTCTGTATTTTTGCCACATGACCAATGTTTCCACAGGTCACTTCCATCATTTTATCCTGATATCCTTGCCACATCTGCACATGTAGCTCAGTAACTTTTTCCATATTACCTGAAGGTATTTTCCTCCCCAGAAGGTGGAATATTTCAGCCTGCTATATGGTAGTATTTTGAACAGTAAGTCAGAAAACTGAACATCTGAGAATGAACATCTGAGTATAATAACATTAGCAAATTAGATGCTGAAACAGTTTTTAGTACATGTTACTAATGATAAGAAGTAGAAGAAAGAAAAAGGATGATTGTAGAACTGAAATGCAGTGTAAATTAGGTACTACTTGCAATTTTATAATTCAGTTAGCATTCACATTTCCTTTTCTCCCAATTTGCTTGCATTTTATTTACTTTTATTTACCAGACAATCCACTGTCATGGAGTCAATTTCAACTCATTTAGCTGTTGAAAAAAATTGCCATTTATAATGCTGAATCTATTAAATTAATAAATAGCATTTTGATAAAGTATAATAGCTTCCAGAATACCCATTATGTTTATTCTCAAATATATTTAGACTTTTATAAATGTATCCACAAACACAATTTTAACATTTAAACTCAACTTACTAGTGGTACATGTGGTAGTAAGGTGACTTGATGTCAACTAGACAGTCCTGGGGAGGGGCAGTGTTCCACTTGTCAATCAGGACACAGCCCGATGACATCTCCTTGCCACCAGAGGCCTTTTGGTACAATAATGAGAGACACTGGGAACAGTTCTCTCTCTGCCCTGCCACTTTTCTTCCTGCTGGAGCTCCAACTGCCTTGGGGGTGGTTCCCAGGCGGACCACCCACCCAACCCTGAGAACTGTGGGCACCCTGTCATGTTTCCACGGATCTTGGAGCCACGTGACTGGCACCCACAGGCCTGTTACCTTCCTGCATTCTGCCTCACCTTCCTACTTCCTCACCTGCAGATCTGTGAGTCTGAAGAAGACCTTATGGACTAATGGACAAGCATCAGATCTGTGGGCTGCACTTTTACTGAGCTGGGATGCCTTTTTGGTATAAAGTTATTTTTATATCAATATGAAAGCTCTTATCTAGAGAGGAGTGTCACTGGATTTGTTTCTCTAAATAACCCAGCCAAACACAGTGCATCGCAAAACCTGATATTGCATAATGAAGATCAAGAAAAGTATGTAAGACAAGAGTCACTTAAAATTCTCATGGCATGTCAGTAAAATCAATGGAAAATTACAGCTATCTATTTCTGACATGACTGCTCATGGTCCACACCAGTCAGGACTGAAGGTTTGGGTCACCTAGTGATAAGATGTAGAAGATGTCTCTTGCCCACAAAATAAAGAAACACAATTAGCTCAGGTGTTTGCTGAAGATAAATGGAATAGAGAATGGGTGGTAGCAAAGATAGTTATACAAGCTATAAACACCTATAGCTGGAATTGATGCAATGGATGTGTGTGTGTGTGTGTGTGTGTGTGTGTGTGTGTGTGTGTGTGTGTTGACTGAGCACATGACCCATTTCAGAAATGAAAACTATAATTCTTAGGAGCATTTTCTCCTTGTTTTGTGATGGGTCACCAGGTGGGTCACACACTGTTGGGGGCTGCAAGTCAAAATCCATGTTAACAAGTTGAAGGTTTGTCTAGAGTCATGTCTTTTTAGGGGTTAGCATATTCCAACTTTGCAACTCAGGCATCAGATTGTTGGCTCAGGGATATGAGAGCTGGGAATTTCAAAATTTGGAGGTTAGGGAGTCTGCTGAAGACATCTCATGTCACAAAATTGTAGCTCAATAAACAATACAAATGCAGAATCAAGAGAGAAAGAGAGTGAATTTTCCCAGAACTTCTATTTATATATTGGATGGAAAAAAAAAAAAACCAAGGAAATTTCACTTCCAACTGCTCACATTTAAGATCAGAAAAATGGAAGTTGACTCTGAAAATCAGAGCCTAGTTATATTGACACATAAAATTAACCATTTAAGTCCACTACTTTTCAACTTTGCACCAATACATGTCTTCTTAAATCATGTGTAATTTCTAAATAGGGCTTTATTTATCTCAAAATAAAGGAAACTATAAAGTTGTATTTGTTTTTAACATGCTATGACATGCAAACGATTGAATATATACTATTTCCTGTTACATCTTCTATTTTATAGTCAGCAATGGGTTGGGAGAAAAGAAAGAGAGTCGATATATGAGGTGACTCTAAACGGTTCATGGGAAAATGGCATTAAAAGACAATGGAATTTTTCCATTATTTTT
>NW_022104341.1:42931886-42950250 GCF_000313985.2 Echinops telfairi
CAGAATTAACAGCATCAGGTTTGGTTTTGTGTTTGGTTGGTTATCAATGACTAAGCTGCATTGTTTTATATGTGGAATGTAACTAGATTTAAAAGTAGCTGAAAACAAACAAATGAAAAACTATACCTGCTCCTTTTATTGGGTTCTGACTCATAGGAACCCTGTAGGTGGAGTAGAACTGTTCTGTGTTCTGCTTTATTTTTATTTGGCCACTTAATATTATTTTAAAATATTTCTATAGTGCATTTGGTGGGGTTTTAAATTTCAGGCCATCAATTTTGTATTTAAAAGTTTAAACTACTTATCAATACCCCCAAAAAGTTTAACCCAGTCTCCTCCTTTGATTTTTTAAAAATCTTTTGTGGATTATTATTTTCTCCACTCAAGTTAATACCTGTCAGCCCCCTAGCCTATTGCTTCTTATGCCATTCTTTGCCTTCATCCTCCCCATTAGCAACTTCCCAAAACTATTCCCTCTGGAAAGTAATTGTCATGTCTTTAGTTTTTTTTCTTTATAATAGTAGTCTCAAAACTATTTGGTAAGCAGGCTACAAATCTTTAGGAGAGCCTACACACACACATATGTGCATCATTGACATGTTACCTATGTATTCTGTGACTGGTCTTATCATGTCTAAGTAAAACATGAAGTCTTACTTTGCTATTTTTCCAAGAATTTAAATGATTTAGTATGGCATCTTTTAATCAGACTTCAAGGACATGAGAACAATTATTTTTCATTAAATTTTGAATTTACTTGTACAAGACCACTGATTTTAAACCATATATTTAAGAAATGTAATTTGCTAACATGTAGCTCAGTAATGATGTTGAGAGGCAGGGAACTTCAAAATTATATATGTGTTCTATCTGGAAATGTTAAGAAGTCATTTTAATGGAGAAAGCCATTTTTACAAATACTCCTGAACAGTGAAATACTTAAGCATACTTTGTTCCTAACTTTGGACTATTCTAATATATATCTTAAATTTTTTTCCTTTTATACTTCTTTAGAGGTGTCTAAATTAGCTTGCACTTCCAAGACATATTGCCACACACAAAAATATGAATAAATGTCAATACACTAGACTACTTGGCTGAATGAGAAAAATAAAATGTTGATCATATTTTGTCTGAGAGTCCTTAAAACTGTATCAAAATAATAAAATGTGCATTTTGGTGACTTTGTAGCCTTTTGTCCCAAGAAGATGAAAGCTAAAATACTTTCTATAGAGATTCAGCATGTGCCACTAATTCCTGGTAGTGAGGAAAAGGCACTAGCAACTTGTAATACAAGATGGGGATGCAAAATAAATAAAATGTAATATTTCTTTTCTCTAGGAATGCGCAATCTCTTGGGAAAGAAAATGTGTAAAAATGTGTTAAAACAATATGAGAACATTTTGAATAATAGTTAAGGTGCTGGGCTTTGAACATTCAGTCAGTTTGAATGAGTTATCTCTCTAAGCCTCTGTTTCCATGCCTCAACAAATATAATTATGAAAGTGCTTAACCTGTAGAGTTATTTTGAGGATTAAAAAAGTAAAAGCCTCGGTATTGTGCTTGTCTCATCATAAATGTTGAGCTAGTATGTGTGATTATTATCCATTGCATACATTTCTAGAGATAAAAGAAAGTGATTGATGTTGCCTGGGCACATTGTGACAGAAAACATGACATCTTAAATCCTGAGTGATAAACGGGAGGTTTGCCGATGAAGATGAGAGAAGGGAATGGACTGTGTAGAACGTGGCATAATGTCACGTTGAGAAAGCTGAGTGGTTCTGCTGTGGGTAGAATGTAGACTCTACTAAGTCAGGATGGGAATGAGAGGACGTAAAGGTGGCCCACAGGTAACTATAGAAAGTGCACATACTGCTTTTAAGATATCGCATACCTCTGGTTGCATGATAACTTTGATAAGTAAATGAAAGAGAACATGTTATGTGTTTACAATGTCAAGGTGATTATCCTCAAAGGACTACATTCTTAAAAAATGTATTTAAATCACTTTATTGGGGGCTCATACATTTTTCAGACTCCTTTGCTGGTAGGTTGGGGCCAAGTGACTGCATTCTTGAAGTGAGCGTATAAAGCTTCCGTCAAGCCTGGCCTGTGGAAATATCGCCAGCTTTCTATTTCCTTTTCACTCTAACCTTGAAGTGACAAATGCAGAACTTCAAGTTGAAGGAAGGTCAGTTAACCTCTGCAGTACATAACATTGTCAAAAAGACAAGCAAAGCAAAACAAACAAAACCCTTATTTATTTAACTACAATAAGCCACCAAGAGTTTGAGGCTTGCTAGTTTTGATAATGAACATTACTTTTCAACTTTTAACATGCAAACATACCCATAAATCTTTAAGAATGAACAAAATAAAAATGTTTCCATTAGAATACACACATTTTATCATTTCATGTATTGCAAATATTTGCAATGTTTTAAAATAACTAAAAGAATCATGAAAGTTGACTATCAAGCAACTTTATCCAGTAGTAAAACTGTTTACACATGGTCCTTGCTATCCTATATGTTTAACTTGCTTGTACTGAATAAGTATTTACTAATTTTTAATTTTAAAAGTAGTCCATTTTTTTAAAGTAGCTCATTTTTGATCGAATATTTTTTAAATTTTAAGAGAACTTTTTCCTTCTAAATTAATTAGTATTTCAATAGAATTTTTTCTGATTCTAGCCCTATAAAATATATTTCTGAATTATTCATAAATGTGTAACAAACTGGTCTCATTAAAAAGAAAAAAAACCCTAACATTGAATAAAGTTACTGGACACAAAGCCAACAAACAATGGCAATGACTCATGCATACGTCAATCATCAGTTAGAATCTGAGCACATACTAAGAAAATGAACTCTCCCACATTTTCTCTCTTCAGAAGCTGCCTAAGGATTGACAGCCATTACTGATGATGTAGTAACGATCTGGACCAAGGAATTCATGACCCACTACCCACTCTAGTAGAATCAAATGGTCGTTGATACCTTTCCACCTGGGAAGGCAACAGTACTGAAGATGGAAAGGAGGGAAAACCCCACAGAAGAATGTAGAGCAGTTTCTTTGTGGACTAGGCTGTGCTAACTGACCCTGATGGTTTTGCCTCCCACAGCCTGGGAACTTACTCCCTCTCGATGCCTGGCTAAGAAGTTTTAATAACTTTGTTCCCTGTATGCTCCACTATTTTCATGGAGAGATTTGCAACATAAAAATACTTAGCAATATTCCATATCAAACTCTTTTTGTGGGTAGTTCCATTCATCTCATACTTGCTCAGCGTATCTGTCTACCCATCCACTAAGAGATGCCGGTAGTTACTGGTATTGCACACTTGTGAAGTAAAGGTGTTTCTCTCTGTTGTTTCCACTCCTGTGGAACTCAGTGACGTCCTTGGCCTTGATCACTTCATACTGACCCCTATTACTATATTTGGACAGTGCCTTCCCTTTCACCCAAGTTAACATGTGTCTATCCTGCAGTAACTGATTAGTCCTCCCTCACTCCTGCCCCTTGTAATGAGAAAATATTATATTTTCCGTGTGATAATATTTCCTTGACTTTTAATAATAGTGGTCTCATGTTATATTCGTCCTTCTATGATTAGAATTTCCCTCAGGATAATGTCTTCAACGTTCATACACTTAATGAAGTGTTTTTTTCAGGCAACATGTTATACATGATTACTATCTGAAGTGAATAAAAATATTAATTTTGTATGTGTTTCCTGTATCTGCATGCCTTGTTGATCTATGCACATACAAGAGTCTGTACATATATAAACATATATACATATGAGATAAATTGCATTACGAACATATTGACAGCTGTTATTGTTACAAAGAGAACTGAGGAGCAGCATTCTCAAAGGGGAAAGACTTGTACACTTCTTGCTTCCACTCCTTCACTAGTAAGAACATGGTGGCAAAGGTCATGTATGAATAAGCAAGTGTTACTTAACACATTCTGGCAGGTTATCCAGAAATGCATAATGCATCTAGAATTCTGAATATTTTAGCAACACTCAGAATAACAAAAACACACAGTTATTCAAAATGCAAATTAAACGGTTCTGCACATATCGGTCAGAGTATGTGTTTTTGACCCCACACCTCATTGATTTCTTTGCAGTATAATAAATCCCCACATGTGGGAAACACTAGCCTATACAGGTATGCCCATGGTCCTGGAAAACCCAAGCCTGCCCTGAATGATTTCCTAAACTTAGAACTGTAGAAAACATGAAGATCAGTTCCTCAAATATTTCTGAGCAGACTGTGAGCAGCCTACAGTAAGGTCTTTCCTGATTTAACACACCAAATCATTGATTTATGCTAATCTATAAGAATGGATAAAGTTTTCATGCTTTTTTATATTCTATACCAATATCATCATAAGGTAGGATATAAAATTTATTTTTGCTCCTCACTAATAAATAGAACATGGAACAGATCTTGGCATTTAGCAATGTATTTTGGAATGAATAAATTAAACGTTATATTTTTCTAATTTTCTACAATACAAATCACCTTTTATCAACAGAAACTGCAGGGGCAGTGGGTTATTTAATGTGGGTCTTCTAGAAAGGTGAAGCTTTCTACTCTTGAAAAGATTTCCAGTCTAGGAAACCCACTGGGCAGGTCTGCACTGCGCTATGTGGTCCCTACGAGCCAGAAAGGAGTCCATGACAGGGAGTTGAGAAGCATTTAGGCAAAATTAGACAAAACAAAAAAACAAGTTTAGTTTCAAGATAAGTATGGTTATAGGTGTTTGCATTTGATACTCTTTTTTTTTTTTTACTTTGGTTGTTTATGTTTAACAGTTTTATTGATATTTGTTTCATGTATTATACAATTCACTAATTCAATCATACTAAAAAGAGTTGTTTGTTTATTATGACAACCAATTTTCAAATTATTTTATTATTTTTTGCACTCATTTCTATTAGTGCCCCTTCAACTTCCCCTGTCATATCCCTAAGAAACTACTAATCCAGTTACTGTCTCTCTCGAGCCACGTATCCTGCAATCTCTGTACAGAAAAACAAACATAATCCCCCAAACTAATTATGAAATCAAACAGAGAAAAACCTCAATTGAGAAGAAAGAAGAAAATATTTAAAACTGTAACAAACTTTAAATGGGTCAAAAGGGAGATCGAATGATAAGGTATTAAATTTTCATCGAAATCTGCAATAATCCACTTTTCAATGCACTCTGATAGCAAGGCTATTCACCTACCTTGTCTGTGGTTAAAGGGGATTCACCATACACTTAATCGATGTAGGTACCCTGCAGATTTTGAAAACTTTCTGAACTTTAAAAAAAAATAATGTATTTAAAATATGTTTCTTATATTCATCGTATCTGGTTTCTGTCCTTAAGCAGATACACTAGTGAAGTTCTTCCCTGGACCTATGATTTCATAGTTTGAGGCAAGAGCTGAAGATATTAAACATAATAGCTTCACTTCTTTTTCTTCAAATATAGTTTCAGTTATTTTTTCCAAATCTTTTGAGAGCTTTTAAGAATATAGGTCCTAAAAGTATTAAAATCATAACTTATATTTTTATAGAGGTTATTTCATCCATTTCTCATAGTATACATATTTGTTCCTAACTGTAATATGAATTGAAATGTTTTCTCACTTTCTAATTCTTTGGTACTTAAAAAAAAATACTCCTCCCACTCTGTGACTAAGAGACATCATTAAGTACATATAGATATGTATGATACTATAGTAGTTGTTTTATTTTGAACACACAACCTTTATTCTCTCTTGAGCCCTCAGTCAGCCTTACAAGCCTGCATATCCTTTAGTGCACTTTTTCCACACACTTCCCCGCACTTCTTAGAAGCTATTTCATCTTATATTTTTCCCTTCTAACTGAAACGCATACTTCCACATTCTGATTCTCTGTGAAAGGCCTTCTCTAACACTGGCAAATAGAGATAATTACTAAAGGCCTCCTTACCTCAGCTATCCTCCAATCTGTATCAAGGTTCATCTCCTCTGCTCTCCTTCTTGATTTTAGAGATGAAATGTCCATGTTGTAAATCTAAGTTTCTGTCTTACATTAGTGCCCTCTCACCCATTCACAGAAAAAGTGAATGAGTCTCTTCATCCTTTAAGATTTTAATTTTTTATCTCTCTACATTGACATATACATATGCTCTTAGTTGAAAGGGAAAAAAAATCTGATTACGTGATCCTCTTAAACAAATACTTAATATATTTCCTTCCCTGTATTATCATTTTTTTAAATTGCTACCTTCAGCTGTTAGTATCAAAGTGTTTCAGGAACCCTTTTCAATCAGTGACTCCGCCGTAACTGTAGCAATGACTGTGTGCTGCCTTGATCAATCCTCGTTCCTCACTGTCTTGAACCATAAGTAGCAGTTGCCTTTAGTGGGAACCACTTATTTTTTTCCCTTGGCATATGGGTCACCACACTCTTGAGTTCCCTCTATTATTTTTCTGGCATATCTGCCTCATCTTCATTTTTGTTTTGTTTGGCATTCTTCCAATTTCACTCAACCTCTTAAACTTAGAGTTCTCCAGTGCGCATTCTGAGGGTTTATTTCCTTTCTCTAAGTTTACTTCCTTAATGATCTTATTAAAACTCATGTCTTTGAACATGACCTATATGCCTTATGACTCTCAAAGCAATATATCTAATGGCTGTATCTCTAAACATGGCCCACAATGACCCACGTTTACTGAGGTTCTCCTTATTGTGTATTCACATCAACTTGAATCTGAACTGAGTCTGTGACTTCCTTTTGACATTTAATAGCAGAAATGAGGATGTAGGATCTCTAAGACGAATCATAAGACACCTAGTAATTTTTATTTGGGTTTTTGAATACTCTTTCTTAGGATCACTATGAAAACTAAACCCCAAAGACGGACCATGGAGATGTGTTTTGGTAGATCCTTCTCACAAAGTGCTAAGTAACAACTAGGACTGATTGCAAATCAAGAGAATGAGCCATTCATGTTACACTTTAAATGTTAGATAACTCCACTACCAGCCCTTCTTTTGTCTGTAGCCAAATGAGAGAATAAACTCTACTCATTATTGTGAGAAATAATAGCAAATTATTCTTGGAGTCCTTCAAACTTGGGTAGATTGCTATGCATCAACAAATAACCAAATAATCTGAAGACACCCCCGCCCCCTCCTGCCACCCACCCACACAAGAACATTTTTTTTCTGCTTGATAGTTCTTTTTTGCTTGAGTTGGTAGGTGTATCACACTCAACATACCAAAATGAATTCCTCCAAGAAGTATGCTTGCCCCTTAGCCTTTCCTTTCATAGTGGATTCAAAACTAAAGTCTTTTTCTATATGTCAATTCTGATTCATATATTGGAATCCTATAAGGCAGAAAAGAAACTGACCCCAGAGGGTTTCTAAGGCCTTAAGTCTTCTCAGAAGCACACTACCAAAACATTTCCCCAGAGTACACATGGTAGGTTCAAACCATCAAGGATGGTCACTTCATAATTATAGATTCTCAGGTTGAAAGATTGGATGCCCTCATTGATTTCTCTCCTTGATTTACAAGGCTATTCAATATGATAATACAGTCTGATTGTAATGCCTTCAAAGTATAGCCAAGTCTGTTCATTTGCTTTCCCATCTCCTGCAACCTTGTCTTAAAAAATAGTTCCCTTGCTCATTCCTTTCCAGACCCCCTGGAGCAGTCCTCATGTATGCCTGCCTTCCCACTTTCAAACCGCTGTTTCCCTAAGCAAAAACATGACCCCTTCTTACCTAGATCAAATAGTTGTTCAAATATTGCCCCACCAATGCCCATCCTGAAAGTACAACTTAAAATCGCCCCAGAAGAGCATTTTTAAATTTGTTTACCTTCTAGTGTGAAACTATTTCCCCATCTAATACATTTATTCAACTGTATGACTGTTCTACTTTCCCCTTTATTTTGCCTCTTATGTTATATAAAAAAAAAATTCCATTGCTGTGCAGTGCATTCCAGCCCATAGTGTGCCTGTAGGATTGAACCCAACTGCTCCATAGTGTTTGCAAGGCTATAATAGTTACAGATCAGCTAGGGGGGTCCAACGGGCAGAACTTTGGGTTAACAGTTGAGTGTACACCATGGTTCCTGCCCATTTTCTATAAACCCAAACCAAGTGTATTGCCCTGAAGTTAGTTTTGACACATGGATGGAACAGAGGGGCTCCTTAGGATTTCTGAGACTACAAATCGTTGCCAGCAGAACATTCTCATCTCATCTTCTCATTTCACTTCTCAACTGATTGCTAACTTTTCAATTAGCAGCCCAACCCTTTACCCAATGTGCTGCCAAAGCTTCGTCCATGTTATTAAGAAACAAAACAAACAAACAAAAAGCAACAAACAAAACCAAAGACCTTCCATGGAATTCCAACCCTATATAGCACTTCCCAAAGTGAAGCCTTTGTGACAGCAGATAGCCTCTTCCTGAGGAGGTACTGGCGGGTTTGTACCCCTAACATGCAGTGAGCAGTCCAATGTTTAGCAAGAGGTGCTGAGGGACTCCTTCCATGTTATATAAACAAACCCAAACCAAGAAATGCAAATGAAAAAACAAACCAAAAAACCTCATTTCCATGAGGTCAATGATGACTCATAATGACTCTGTATTGGGTTTTGGAGACTTTGTATATCTTTAAGGAGCAAAAAGGCTCCCTCTTCTTCCAGGGAGTGGCAGGGTGTGTGTTTGAAACACTGATCATTTGATGAACAGTCCAAGGGTAACCCAATAGGACCACCTGGACTGTTCTATCTCAAACACATTGAGGAGTGCCAGCAACAGGGCAGTCACTCAATAAGTATTGATGGAGTTTCGGGATAAGAAAACATCATTTTTATTTTAAAGTTAATATGTGTACTCATGGGATCAGCATTCAAGAACTCAAAGGGCAGGGCATGAGAAAACTCTATGATGTACACCTTTTTAAAGTGTGCAAGAGCAAAGATGTCCCTAGGAGGACGTAGGTGCACCTGACCCAAGTCATGGTGTTTTAAACCACTTCACATACATGTGAAAGTTGGACAATGAATAAGGAAACCAGAAAAGAACTGATGCACTTGAATTGTAACGTTGTTGGAGAAGACCTAAATCTATCTGAGAGCAAGTACAGCCAGAAGGCTCCTCAGAAGTAAGGATGGCAAGACTTGGTCTTAGGTACTTCAGATACAGTGTCAGGCAACAAGTCCCTAGAAAAGGAAAACATTCTGGGTGGAGGGTCAGTGAAACAGAGGGTTACCCCCAACAAAAGGGCTGGATACAGTGGCTATAAAAATGGGCTCCAATATAAAAATTGTGGAGACAGTGCAAGATGAGGCACTGTTACGTTGTGCTTGAGGGAAGGTCATGTGGATGAGTCAGAACCCAGTGGGGGGCACCCGACAAGAACAACAATATTATCACAAGAACATATGAAATTAAAGTACGTTTTACATTCATTTAAATTGTGTTCTACAATTTATGCACCTAATATTAGTAAACACATTAATTTAGATAATGGAGAAAATAATGTCTTGACAAAAGTGGTGAGAGATGGGAGTCATTTTCTGCAATTCCTATTTTCAATGCTGTATCATATTTATCAAAGATGCTTCAAAATGTTTGTTAGAATTAAATAAATTTTGCTGATCAAAACAGCACATATTTATATGTAGTGATAAAGCTTAAAGTCAATTGCATATTAAAGCAGCTTTATATTTACATGCATGTCTTATAGATTTATATTTTGAGACTGAAATCTTCACCTTGGTATACTATTTTACATTTAAATGGTTATAGCCAGGACAGTATACACACATTCACATATACATGCACACAAAAACTTTTGTAAATGTGATGGAAAACTTAATTGCGAATTTAAAAACAATGTTGAGATATTTACATGAAATATAATTCAGGAAATCTATAAATTATTGACTAATTGAAAATGCCTCCAATGTATCATAAATACGTCAAATATTAGACTCCTAAAATAACGAAACAGGTAGAAACAATAGGTTTAACCTATTGCCTATGATAAAAATTAATGAGGACAGATATAAATTCTGGTGCTCAGTACAGTGAAAGACGCTTCAAAGTATGAAATTGATGAAGAGCGGCTTGGCAACGGCATTGCAAAATGACATTGTTCTGAGAGATGATAGCACAGGAGCAGTAAGATATTAACAAAAAAGAAAAACAATAAAATTTGCTTTTACACTATAATAACAGAATATAGTATGGGAAGTGAAGTCAAGTGAGGTCTCCTTTGTGATCTTCAGTATCTACCTGTAGTGATACTTTGGGTTCTTGGAATAGAGATCTAGCCAACAGATGTATTCAGCAGATTTGAAATGATATCAGTTAGTGAGAACAAGAGTGGACTTGATGATATCGGTTTTCCAGGTTGGAATTCTTTATTGGGGCAGGAAGCCTCCTCTCCTGAGGAATAGCTGACCTTGTAGTTAACAGCTCAACTCACCCATTAGGCACTATGGGTGTGCAGGAGAGTCCCTGAAAAAGATGCCCTGGTGAAACAGAGGTGATGCTGCGGACTACCCACTGCAATGTCAGCACTTGGAAGCCACTAGCTGCTTCCCGGGAGAAAGGGCAGTTTTCCACTGTCCTACAGGGTTACCGTGAGTTGGAGTTGACTCAGTAGCAGGGAGTTTGGAGACCTGAAAAAAAAATTGGTGAGGTTTTGATCTCCACAAGGTGGAGAGAAAAGCTGAAGGTGAAATTCCAAATTATTCTTGCAAGGATCTGGGCACCTCCCTAGAGTCTCTTTCTCAGTCAGTGTGTAAAGGGTTAAAATATCCTGAGCCAAAGAGGAAATACATCTACCAAGATTAGAGGTGGAAACAGAGCGACAGCACAGGAATGGAGAGGCGAATCTGAGAATTATGACTCATGGTCTGAATGCATCAGAGTTTCCTTATTACAGCAGCTATGCTAAGATTGGGCAATGTAGAAAACCCTATGACAAAGGAAAAGCAAATGGAAGTAAAAGGTGGTTGTCTTATATCAATTGAAAATATGTTTTTCCCCTCAGGAGGGAAGACATTTCTACAGATTAAATCAAGGTAGATCAGGGTTTACAGTAGGAAGAAAAATATCAAATACACAAGTAAACAAGCTACCATGGGTGAGGAACAATAGGTGTTACATTACATCTCTAAAGATAAAAGATATTAGAATCAGTAAGCACAAAATACAAATAAATATGTGGGTGCTTCAAAAATGTTATTGAAAATGATATTATTATTTTTAACTCAATCTTCCATGAAATTTTGGCAGCCCCCTCATGTCCAGGAGAGCCAAATGTGATCCAGAAGTCAGAAATTGTTAAAATGTGAACGAAATCAAACACATTTACAAATTTTAATTTAAATAAAGCCAAAGTAAACTCACTGCCACACAATCAATTCCAATATATAGCTGCCCTATAGGAGAGAGCAAAACTGTTCTATAGGTCTCTGAGACTGCTTCTGTTAAGTTAGGGCTCATTGTCGCAACCATTACATCGATTCACCCCCTTTCTGGAAGCAAGTAGATTCCATTCATCATTTAGAATTTGCACAATTAATTTAATGTTTTTATATAAACACAAAAAACAAAAGTTATTAGAAATTTCACTAAACTCCAAAAGTGTTACCTAGCAACCCCGGTCCACACACGAAGCCAAATTAAATGTGGCATCACATGAAACCATTAAGCGGTCATCAACCTGGGGCTCCTGGTACTTAACCTGAGACACAAGGATACCACATAGTCATACTCTTCAGCTAGTGAGTAAACCTTTTTTACTTGCCCATAGTAATGTAAAGTCTGTGTTTTTAAAAGTATTAAATAAAACTCAGAAGATAATAATGGTTTCTGAATATAATATTAATGTTATGCTCAAATTATGAATGCATTTCTGTTACAGTACTTTTAGGAAAAGCATCTTTATCAACAACTTTAAGAGGGAGAGAAAAAACTCCATTTGAATGGTATTTCACTATCCACGTCATATATCTCAAAAATCTTTATACAAATCTCTGGGTCTGTTTCCTGAACCTTGGTTCCATAACACTTTCAGCTGCTAAGCACAAGGTCAGTAATGCAAAACTGCTAGCCACACTGAGGGAGAAAGGGGAAGCTTTCTACTCCTGCAGAGTCGGAATCTTGGAAACACAAGGGCAGCTCCACCCTGTCCTATGAGGGCTACGGATCTGAATTGACATGATGGGAATGAGAAAAAAATGAGATTATGTGATATTGCCTCGAGGTAGAACGGTTGGGATTGAAAATAATTTGATTGCCAACCCACCCATGATTTTCTAGTAATTCCTGGCATCCTCACTTATATGTTGGCCACATACTCTGAACAGCAGACATGTGAAATAGAGCAGTTAAGTCCTTCAAAGCATTTTTTTCTATTTTCATGGTCTATGTATAACATTGTGTGTGCGTGTGCTTGTGTAGAAGGGAGATTTTATCATCTAATAAATCTTTAGTGTATGCTCATGATTTTGTTCAAAGGTATATCTCTGTGATTTTACTTCTTAAAATACACATTTTGAATATGATTTGACTTTAATTTTATTTGAATATATATAATCTTATCTAAGAATATTAAGTACAGAAGCCTACTAGGATAAAAAGGAAATGCTATCCAAAGTTGCATTGTGAAACCCAGCCATTTATATTACAATCCATTTATTTCTAGATTCCCTCCCCATCAGTTGGGATTAGATAGTATCCACTTATCCAATTATTGCCTTACGGTGTCTTTTTTATTTGAATTAAGCTGGTTAATGAACACTCAATAGTAGGGGATTTTAAGAATAGTTTAAATATACTACATTTATAATTTTGCATTCTGGCAATTATGAAACATAATAACTTGCTAAAATTTAAAAGTACATCGATGTTCTGATTTCACACAAGATCAATTATATCAGAACCCTTGGAGATAAAACCTAGCCGTGTTTATTATTTTAACATTTCCCTTAGGTGCTTGCGAAGTGCAGCTGGGGTTGAGAACCATTGACGTAACATGTAAGCATCACCCATGTTATTAAATAATCTTCATAAATATTATTTTGCATAGTTATTAGCATTATATACAGATATACTGAAATTTATTAAAATTGCCTTTGTTTTTAATATATTATTCTTATATTTAATAATAGGTAGACACAAATATATTAAAAGTCTAATCATTTTCTATTTTATTATAAAAAGATGCAGCTTTGTTGATTTCTTGAGCAGGATTTAAACTATAAAAAGACCCTAATACCCTGAAATGACAAATATTTCCCTTTTTGTTCTTTTAGCATTAATTAACAGACAGTATATCAATAGCCTATAAAGAATACCAAAAGAATTGAGCATCACTACTGGTTTTAATAATTTTTTTTAAACTACAGATGACTTTTTATAACAAAATTAATTTTAGAAAATTCTAATGTTTTATATTTATAACTGTATGGTTTTGAAAAAAATGGAAGGTTTTTATAACCATAGTCCTTGATAACTTTGAAGACTAATAATTCTACACAATTTATAGAATGATAAATTATTTTAAGAAAAAGAGAAATATCACATTGAATTTGATGGGGGGGGGTGTTGTAGTGAGGAGAGGTATTTTGTCAAAATCCAATTCAGGCATCCCTATGGAAAATTAAGACGGTGGGGATTAGATAGTATCCACTTATCCAATTTCTGCCTCACTGTGTCGTTTTTATTTGAATTAATCTGGGTAATGAACACCCAAACCAAATTATTGTGGGTTGATTACCCATGAAAGTGGGTTAATTGTTTAATAGCCATGGGTGCAAGTGAGTATAGGTATTTTAATATACATAAATTTCGACTTGGCATATTTGATAGTAGCATAAAATATATAGATGATGAAATCAACAATATAGTTTCATGTTAAAAGTTGATTAATCTTCTTGTTAGCCTAATTTAATTGCCTGTAAAATTGGTTGCTAAATACTGGGGAAAAATAGTCATCTAGTATAATGTTTCTATTTTTCAAAAGAAGAAAAGGATAAATTAATGTTTTCCGAATACTAAACAAATAAATCTTGATTTTGAGAAAATATTAGAAGAAAAAGAGAAACTTGGTGCCACTTACAACTCACGGCAAATAATCAACATCGGTTATGTCCACTGTCAGCTCAGCTTATTTCTGGACATGAATAAAGTCAGATGCTCTCATCCAGGGAAGTCAGAGGCAGTTTAAAGTGGAAACGACATGAAAACATTTCATGTCTAAGGAGAAAGATGACATCTAATTGAACAACACTGGTCGGCATCTACATCCTCAGGGCAAGAAAAATGAACCCAAAAGGAACTATCCATGGTAGCCATGTTTTCTAATTTACTTTCTAAGGCCTGATTAGAAAGTAGCTACATTATCCTCCTTTCCCATAAATGAAGGTGCAAAGACTCCCAATGAAAAGCCAGTATTCCGCTCTCCTGTTGTGGCTCAAGCAATGGAGCCAAGTGGAGAGATGTAGCTATCGATCTAGCGCATGATGGCCTCTCTTGAGGAGGAAAGGACTTGCCATCAACAGCAACAACAGGAGAACACCAGCCAACAACAGACAACAACCCAAAAGGAGAGCAATTCGAGAGGGAGCACACTGCATCCACTGGGACGTGAGATATATGGACAACGAGTTAATAAAGGGAAGCTAATAATGAGAGCAACCAAATGGCCTCACTGGGTTGTTAAATTCCCATGTATCTTGTAACTTTCTTCTGTTTATTTTCACATTTTCATCAACTTATACTTCAGCTGATTCCTTTTGCTTCCTATATAAAACCAGGGTTCACCTCTGTGTGGATGTTTACTTTTCGAGGAGATGAAGAAGATATTGAAAGTTTCTTTTCAAATGACCTTCAGAGATCTTGGTAATGACAGATGACGCTTCTGATGGAGAAGCTCAATCACGGCCTGAATAACTTTCCTTCAGAGTGCTATTGGAAAACAACAGACTCACGGACATCTTGACGGGGTCAAATCTTGGTAAAAAGCAGAGAGAACTTCTTCGTGTACTTGAGGTTCCTGCTCCTTTCATCTAAGAGTCGAGGCTTAGCTCTGTCTCTCTACTAAGCAGTCTTAAAAGAATCATTGGACCCCAATGTCCACAGGGCCTCCTTACAGCTGATCTGCCTTTGCCTTCTCTCTTCACCTCTCCAGTGCATTAAGGCTAAAGGTTGACAGAGAAGCCACTTTTTGGGACTACGTCTACAAGAAAGTGACACCCGAAAATCCTTCACAACTGTCCACGAAGCTAACGCAGAAACAATCGCAGCAATCAAAAAAACAAAACTATGTCTACAAATGTTCACACTTCAAAGGAGCCAGGCTTCTAATGGGATCCAAAGGTGTTCACTGGGGGCGATGGTTGAATTTTCCTAGGGAAATAGTAAAAGCACAATATCAGAAAAAGTAAGACCAGGCTGACTGTGGAATTTCATAAGCCTTACCCAAGGCGGCAGAGGGGTCCTAGCTGGGCCTGCTCACACAGCTCTGCTTCTCTTTGCAAACTAGCTAGATGACACTCCTACACAACAAGATGTATTCCCGATTGTACATATTAATTTTGATGCTTGCCTAGAGCCACAATTTCTCATTCTCTGTCAACCAGTGTGGTTAATTATGTACTGTAATATTTAAATTACAATTCTGATTATTTTTGAAAGATAATTAGACTAAGAAAAGGAAGGAGTCAGAGTTGCAATGAAGGTTGTTGCAAAGGTTCTGGTGATAGCATGCAGACAATATAGTCTCCCAGAAGTGACAATCATTTGTGGCACAGCTGTACCATGGGAGACTGCAATGAACTCTTTGGAACCAGGCATTAATTTTAATTAAGGAGGGGCCATCTGGTTCAAGTAAAAAGAGAAAATATGAAAAATTCTATTAACTGATGTATTGTAAAACACATCCACCACTGAAGTAGATTTAGTTTATACACTTTCAATAACGTTGCTGCAGAAACTTATTTTTTTTAAAGAAAACATTAAAATAGATTATCTTACATTTGCTCATGTGCTTCATTCACTTGGAATATTAAATGCATTTGATTCAAAATCCTGTTGTTAATATACAGGTATTTCATTGTTTCACTGTCTACTGAGTTCCCATCAAAATTTCCATAAAATATTAAATTAAGCAGGGTCTTGTGGATACTTGGTGATTTTTTTCCCTGACAATGCATCTATTCATGGAAATTTAGCACATGCATTTATGTAATTATTGAACCTATTAGCAGATGGATTTGTGCCAAATAGAGGATAAATATTCAATTAAAATAAATTGGATCTTAATGTGTTTCTCTGGCAGTATCAAAGATATGTTTGGCATGAGACAGACATTTGATTTTATTTTTAACTTGTTTCTAGTATTTTTCCCCTTTTTTGTACACCTGATAAAACCAGGTAGAAAATAATGGTTCTAGTTTTATGTTCAAAGACGCCCAATAACTAAACCATATTCCATGGTTTAACACTACCTGAAGGATTATTACATTTCTTATCATTTCCTTCTGTGTCATTGTAAATCCCCTTCCTCTTTTCCTTATTTTTTCCTTCCGTTTTGTGATAGTTAAGTTTTATTTTTCCAACCAGGCCAATGAACACATTGGATTATTTGAAGGGCACAGAGATAAATGGCTCCACGAGCCTCACCTTTCTGGTCTCTTGCTCTCTGATGGTCGGACCAGTTGCCTTAACTAGTTCTCTGCCTCAGTTGGCAAGGCTCACTTCCTAAGCGAGACATTCCTGAAGAGAAGCCACATGGAACTACCCCGATTCAGCCCTGGGTGCTGGAGCAGCCGTGTGGAGACTCCTGCCAGCGCTGAGATGCTTACACGTTCACTGACTCAGCTTTCCGCCTGCAGTCGGCATCACTGTGTGTGTTTTGTGAATTTGAGGAGGACATTGTAGATCAATGTTGGACATATGCGCTAATGTTGAACTTACGGGCTTGGCCTCGACTGGGTTGGGATGGTTAATGTACAATTACCCTGTATATAAAACTCTCTCTTATAAAATATGAGTGTTTATGAATTTTGTTTCTCTAGTCTCCCCAGACTCACTTTTATTGACATCTTTCCTCGGTATCCCCGCTCCTTCCTCTCTCCACTCTAGAGTTCCTTTCTTCTTTCCTCTCTCGCTCTCCCTTCAATCCTTTAACATTTTAATGAATATTAGTGCCGATATTGTGCTTTGTCAGGAAACCTAAATAATAACAAAACATCTATACTTTAACCAACGTGATCATTCCTATTCTATGTGGGTTTGCACTTACAGAGTGGAGGTGGTCATGTCTGACATACTTTTAGTTTCCTTATGGCCATGAAGCAGGATTCAGACAAGCCTCCACATTCCATTCTTCTTTACCTGTTCTGACACCACCTGGTCCTCTCATGCCCATCTGCATCTGTGTTGGGTTTGGTCATCCATAGCAACAGCCACCCCTAACTCGCCGATGATACTGATGATGATTAAGGGGGTGTCATAGAGCAGTTATAGGTTAGCACAAATCACGATCAGTAAATAGTAATGATACACTCTTTGGTCCACAGCAACACCTCTTGAATCCAGCAATCAAGTCCCTTTCTGGTTCTCAGCCACACTTGGTCCAGGAAGCCAGGCCATCTGTCTCACAGTTGCATAGCTTCTGGCCAGAGAAGAAGACCCACAGATCAACTGGGTGCAGCTGCCCTCAGATGCTCTGCAAAGTGGCTGTTTCATCTGGCCTAAGCTGCCTCCACCACTTGGAAGTGCTCTTCCTGTGGTCCTGGGGCTTCTTTCTGTCCCAGGTGACTCATGAACACCTAGGAATGGCCTTGATGGAGGGGTTTTTCTCATACCCTCAAGAAAAGTGAAGGATGATGTCTTAAGTCACAACCTCTAGTGAAGTAGTCTTAAAGATGCTGCCAAGGAAACAAAGGGTGTGACGTCATTCACAGCCTCTACTAAGGTCAAGATTTAATCCCACTTTAACCCTAGAGCAGAGAGAACTTCCTCCAAATTGGGATCATGGCTGCAGACATTGAATCCAGAATTATAATACATCACAGAAGGAATGATGTCTGGCAGGGCCATATTAATTGCCTACATCTCAAAGTTTCTTCTGTTTTTTCTGGCGTTATTGGTGGTGAGTGCAACTACGTGGTTTATTCTGACTGCTCAGGACCCCAAGAAAGGTCAAAAGGTCAAAGTCCCTTGGAACTGAATACCAAATCAGAGTAAAAGTTTCCAGTACCTTGTATTGTCATGTATAATTTTTAAAAAACATTTTATTAGGGGCTCATACAACTGTTATC
>NW_022104341.1:42951236-42961257 GCF_000313985.2 Echinops telfairi
GGGAAGGACTGAAAGGAGTCCTCCTGGCATTGTGGTTTAAGCAGCACTGTAAGTTAATCAGTTCAAGCCTAGCTGCTTCTGCCTGGGAAGAAGATGAGGCTTCCCATTCCTGAAAAGATTTAGTCTCAGAAACCTTAGTGAGCAATAACCCTCTACTACACTGGGTTGCTATGAATTGGAATTGACTTGATAAATGTGGGTTTTTATAAGTATTGGTTTATATACCTAAGAACTTTATTCATATTGTTACAACTGTTGTGTTTTAAAAGTAAAATAGTTATTCTTCTTGTTTTAAAAAAATACATAGCTCTCCTTTTGTAAACTAGCTTCCCAATGGTGAATTTCCCAACAGGAATCCTATCCAATAAAACAGGAGGAGGGCATGCTGTCGGTTTTCTTAGTTCTTTAAAGGATAGTCTATATTTATTTAAATACAGGATTTGAGAATACAGTGATTTTTTTAATGGTTAAATAGACCCATGACTAAATCAATACTAATGCAAAGAATAAGGGATATGTGACTAGAGGTAGGGATGTAATCTTTACAGCCCATTGATTATAACTGAATTCACAAAGTGTAAAATAGATCGTTGGCTCTTTTGAAGTGGCTACAGTGGGCTCTACATAACCAAACAGACATAATATTTTGCTCTACTGACCTTTATAAAATTGCTTGCCAGGGAAATGCCCAAGTGTGTAGATAGTGCTTACTACTATCTAGAGAAGATAATAATCAAGAGAGTCAGAGAGATAATGAAAAAAATCATAAAAAGTCTTTTGTCAAAGTTACATGGTTGTAACACAAAACCTTAGTAGTCAAATAAAATTTATTGTTGGATGACTTCATGACAATATCTTAATGCTTCCCTCACTGGCATCAGTATGATGACTGGGCTAATGCCATATACTTAATTATTCTTCCCTTAAATATCTTGGTTTTTGTTACCTATTTCTTACTTCCTTTTGAAAACAATCATGGATGGCTGGTTACTTTTTATGAGATCTATAAAACTCTGATAACAGACAACATCATTTTCTACACCTAGAATCTATATTTTCTATATTTATATATTATGTTGCTTGCTCTTACAACCTTGTTCTAAAACAAAATCCAAAAGTTGGATTAAAAGAAAAACATTTCCTAAGAATTTTTCGTAACAAAAACATGCAAGAAATCAGTTCAAGATGATCTATTTATAAATGTGCCCATCTATATATATTTCTAGATAGGGACTAAAATATCATAAATAACCTTTTCTCATAATAAGGTTAGAAATAGTGGTTTAGGTTACACTCTGTGCTGTGATCTGCAGGGTCCACCGTACAAAATTGCCAGCTTCTCTGCTGGCGAAAGACAGGGCTTTGTACACTCCTAAAGAGTTATCGTCTCAGAAAACACACAGGGACTGTTCTAGCCTGTCCCATAGGGTCACTGGGAATTTACATCGAGGTGACCGCATTGAGTAGTGAGAAAAATGTAAACAGGCATTTGAAAAACCCCTATGGACTTAGTACCGAGAGGCCATCCTCGTCTCATAACCAACAGCACAAAATAATTATAAAATAGCAGCATCGCATCTCTGAAATGACCTAATTCAATCATGCATCAGTATAGGAGGAGGTACCCCACCCCACCCCCCAGCCAATAAAACAGAAAAACACTCTGTTGGGTGGAGCTGTCAGACTATGCATTTTTCACACTAGGTGAGCACCAAGCAACTCGCTCTGAGTTAGTGCAGCCAGTGGCATCGCCTGGGAAGGTTCTCTCTGGTCACAGTGAATCTTTTTGTAAAAGCAGTTTTGCTTGAACCTTGTTTTTTGTGATGGCTGATTTAAGAGAACAGCGTGCAGCTGTGAAATTCTGTTTCCTGCTTGGGAAAAGTGCTACAGAAAATGTTGTGAATGTATAACACAGCTTACAAGGAGAGTGCTGTCTGAAAAACTCAAGTTTATAAGTGGTTTTCTCATTTCAAAAATGGTGAAGTGTTGATTGATGACAAACTTCATTCTGGAGGTCTGTCAACTTCCTGGACAGACAAAAAGTCGTCCAACTGTGCTTGAAGACCCACAATGGACCATTGAAGAGACAGGGAAGTTCTCTGGCCCATCAGCAGATTCTAGTTGAAGATGTGGGAATGAGAAGGGTTGCTGCAAAATGTGTGCCTCGGGTTCTGAATAGAAACATCCTTGCTTTGAAAGAAGAGCTCCGAAGTGACCCAGACATTTTTTTTCCCTCAAGATCATTACTAGTGATGAGACACGGTGCTATTCCTCTGACCCTGAAAGCAAACACCCATCAAGCCAGTGTAAGATGCCATCATCACCTTACCTCCAAAAACCTGAAAAAGTGAAATTAAAGATCAAGATGATGCTCATTTGTTTTTGTGATGTGAGTGGGATAGTGCATTTGGAGTTTGTTCTACCAGGTGAGACTGTTAATGAAGCCTTCTATTTAGAGATTCTCAAAAGACTGTTGTCAGTTGTGACAAAAAAAGGCTGGATTTGTGGCAGATGGGAGACTGGTTTTACTACCATGACAATGCACCTGGTCACACAGCCATCACAGTGCACCAGTTTGGGGCAAAAATCAGCTTGCCTCTCTTGCCCCACACACCTGACTCACCTGACCTCACTCAGTGCGCCTTCTTTCTGCTTACAGGAATTATGAGGGACAGGAAAAGAGAGTGATTTGACAACATAGAAGAGGTGAAGATAAAAAGAAGGGAGGTGCTGTCAGCCATCCAAAAGAGATGAATTTAAAAAATGTTTCCAAGAATGGAATTGCAGATATGACAAATATATTAATTGTAATGGAAAGTACTTTGAAGATGATGAAATTGTTTTGTAAAAAAACAAAATACAAATCTTAGAAAAATCTGATTTGGGGGGTGTCTACGCTTGTATTGGTGGCTCATGCTTGGTGTGTGTGTGTTGCTTTCTTTTGTTTCATTGGGGCATGTGAAAACTCAGCTTCTAGAATGGGAGACTATATCACATTTAAAAATAGAAAGCTTTTAAATGTCTGCTGTTCGTCCTATGATCCTACTTACCAGTCTGCCAACTGAGGCAGTGAGAAGGCAAGCTCATCTGTCTGACCTTGTTCTAGAGAAAATGATATCAGTCCACCCCTTTTTTTCTGGTAACAGAACTTCTGGCTGCTTCTCGAGAGAAATTAAAACATTAAAATTTGTGAATAACATATAACAAATGCTTACATATCTCAGATCTAAATTTTATTTTAGTACAATACCTACTCCTTAGTGATTATAAATCAATTGAATACAAAATCCACATTTATTGAAACCACAGTTGAATATAAAACATTTATTTTAACGACTAATAATAAGATAGAATAGATAACACAGTTGCTAACATTTGGTAAATAAGCCTGTGAAAAAAATTACATTTATATGTTTATGCTACTTATTCAATGGCAGTTTTTTGTCATATTGAGTTAGAATAATTGCAACCATCTTAATACAGCATCTTAAAGACAAATAGAATATTTAAAGCATATTAACTGAGATTTAGTAACTATAAATTTGATAAGTGTCTGTGATATAGCTGCTCATCTTCAATAAATAGGATTTTAATAAGCACTTAGTATTTCTTCAACAAAAGCAACTATTACAATGAATATATTAAATGCCTGTTCAAGGCACTTCATCCAGCATAAAGAGGTAGACAATTTCCCAGTGGTACCAGAGATGATCCTGTTAATACTAGACTGAAGCAAGTGCTCTTAGACTCTATTGTCGGTGGGAAGCATGCCGCGCTCTGTACTGCAAGCAGGACCGAGATTGCACAGTGGGAAGAGTCACAGCCACAAGAAATCAATCCAAGACTTGTGACAAGATTCTGTTAGCAGAAATTGCTAGTCCTAAACATTAGCCCAGAGTACACGAACAAGTGGGGAAGTTGTGATTTCTTTTCACCTGGTCTGCAAAATAAAGACTTTGGGGTTTGCTTAGGTTTTATGGCTGCATGGTTTCCAGTTATCAAATATGTGACTCACCCTAAAAGTTGATTTACCAACTCTCCACTTGTCATGTGTGTACAATTCACTAATCATGGGCGCTGCTTCAAAAACTTTGAAGCAGGGTGCTTTTGAAGTTATTATGAGTGTCCTTGATGTTTTTCAATAGATTTCTCAGTATTTCTCAAGTTGTTTGCATGAGTTTTTATTATAGATAAAAATCACATACTTTCACCATTTTATGTTGGCATTATCTTGCCTCCATTGTGCCCTAAGCTTAAATGAAAGGAGTACAATCAAGTGTGTTATCCAATCTCCTACTGTTCCCACCAATGTTACTCCGATGTGCATATTCCTAGAATAATGCCCTCAATAGTTGTGCAAGATTAGATGAGTGGGTAGCTTGTGCTTTATAAACAAAGGTAACCCCATTCTTATTTAAACTCTATATAGCAAACATCTTAAATGTGTACAATCAGGTAGTGTTCACATTCAGAGTCAGTAACTAAAATGCAGCTTTCTCCTACTCAAAAGGAAAGTCATTATGAAACAATACATTTTTCTATTCATTATTGTCATTTCTTACTTTTTATCAGCCTCATGGTTTCTGCTACCTTTTCTTTATGCAAAATGAGAGTGTATTGTGAAACGCCTGAGGACTTAGCCACTTAAGTATACCTTGTTGGCAAAATAAAGCATGGCCTTTCTCTCACTAACCTTCCAAGACTTGGAATTTAACCATATACAAAGCCAATTATAGTTTTTATTCAGAATTTCATAGTAGAGTCAATATAGAGATGATATGAAGAGACTCATTCTCTTGTTTCTTAAACCCAAACAATTTAATTCTCAGAAATATATTGCAATAATTTCTTAAAGACAATTTCAGAGTAAAGTAAGAAGGTTGTGGTAAGAAACCTATTGAGCAATTACAAATTCACTCTCCAGACATAAACAAATATTTCAATATCAGTCTGAGAAAAAAAGCAAGGAGAAGGGTAACAATAAGAACAAACTAATAATGCTTCTATTTCCAGCCAACTCAGTCCCACTCCTGCTCGCAGGTCTCACAGAGACACCCTTTCAACAGCCGGCACCCCTGCTATTGTTCCTCTTTTGTATCAGAATACAAAATAGAAGCCTTGTCTGTAGCTACTTTGATTGGAGGGCAAAGAGATCATTGGCCTGGCGCCCCCACTCCTGCAAGGCTGTCCCCTCCCCCCGCCCCCTTGGCCCCTTTCTTGCTCTCTGCTGATCAGAGCATGCTGGAGCTTCCTGGAGCACGTGTGCTACTGCTGTAGCTAGTTCTCTGCCCCAACTTGTGAGCTATGCTGTGGGTCAGGGCAATCCGTGGATCTTGTTCTAGAGCTTGAGGCTATGTTGAGATCTGCTTCTTGCTGGTGCATACATCATACATCGCCTGAGCTTGCGGTGATGAATTAAGTTGCCTTGCATGCCTTACATTGCTTGTGTTTGATATGCCATCTGGGCCTACTTTGCTAAGCTCCAGAGCTACTGACTGATGGTGACCCACCCTGCTGCTTGCTGCCTATGGACAGACTCTGCTTGCCTTACCCTAGGAATGAATGACTCTGCTGTCTGCTTCCTAGACCTTGGACACAGCAGCCCACATGAATTGAAGGACTTTCAGTATATTACCTGTTCTTAAAAGTGAATTGAACTGCACCCTCTTGCTGTTTGGACTAAGTAGCTGTTATAATACTTCTTGCTTTATAAACCTTTTATATACATTATATATATATATATACATGTATGTATGTATATATGTGTGTGTGTATATATATACATGTATGTATGTGTATATATATATATAAAATCATAAGTGCCCTGGTTTCATTTCTCTGAAGAACCCTGTGTAACACACGCTATTTATGGGTTGCAGATGGAAGGGCGCTACTTGACAAGGCATATGGACAGTCTTTAGCAGCTGAGAGGATCCTCCGGTTCAAAGAAAACAAGGAAATGGCAATACAATCCTACAGAGGCAATGAAATAAATTCTTCTAGGCATCGGTATCTTAGAAAAAAAACCCTAAGCCCAGATGAGAATCACAACCTTGGGCAACACTTGCATTTCTTTTAGTAGATTCTGAGCAGAAAACTCATCTACACCGTGACCAGATTTCTGACCTACAGAAACTGTGAGAAAACAATTTCACATCATTTTAACCACAAGAGAATAAGGTTGTGATATGTACTATGGAAAACAAGTGAACAGAAAAGTAATTTTTGTATCCTACATGTTACAGAGTAAAACTGCTCCATAGGGGTTTCGTGGCTATCATCTTCATATAAGTAGATCACCAGGCCATTTTACCATTGTACATTGGGTACACTTGAACAACCGGCCTTACTTTAGTGGAAAACTCCAGACCACATGTGCCACTCAGTGACTAGAGCGCAAGAGAAAAACCTAACCAACTGCATAATCTTCATACTCCTGAAAAACACAGTGATCAAAGAACTGACGGCCAAAAACCCCAGACTGGAAACCATAAAGACTTGTGTCTAACAACTCATCAGCAAACTATTCTTGAAATGAATGTAAAATCATCAAACTGTTATAAGGTTTTAAGGGAGGAAAAAAGTTTATTGTCTCACACAAAGTAGTTAACTGATGTCTTTGAGCCAGTCCCAAAGCTTGATGACCTCGTGTTTGTCAATTTAGCATGAAAGGCTTACTGTGGTGGATGTTTTAGAAATAATAACTCTGCCTTTTCCTCAGAGGAGTCTCTGTGTGGTCTTGAACCTCCAACCTTTCCTTTAGCAGAGAAGTTAATTACGTACGTAATTAGCATTAAAGTTATAAGTCCGAAACTTATTGCCATCAACTCAATTCTGACTCACCACCAACGTAGTAGAGCTGACCAATTAAGTTTCTCCAGGTTGTAAATCTTTACATAGAAAAGCAACTCAAGTTCTTTCACAGAGCATCTGGTGAGTTCAAACATTACCCGCAGCATCCGGGCTGCTATCTCCTTTACCACCAGGGCTCATTCACTCAGCACATGATAAATCATTATTAAAAGAAAACTGTCGGTCATTCTTTTTTCTTTTACAGTTTATTGGCACTTCTTTCACATCTCATGCAATTCAATAGAGAAATCATATCAAGATTGTACAATTGTTACCACAATCAATTTTAGAGCATTATCTTCTTCCTTGTTCTTATTATTAGTATAATTTTCTAAATTTTGGCAAGAGTATACATAATAAATTTTCTCCAATTCAAGACCTTCTACACATATGCTTCAGTTCCATTGATCATACTCTTTTGTGCAAGCATTATTGATAACCTTTTATAAGTTATGGATCATTTCTTATGGCATTAATATTCACAGATCCAGAGATTCACTTGATTAAATATACAGGCAGCTTAACAAATGTCAAAACCGATGACTCACCAAAGCTACTGTTCTTTCATAGAGATTTAGTATTCAGGTTGCTTTGATATTATGACAGTTCTACCTCAATTTGTTACTCCAGATTCCTGTTTGGTAGTAAAAGAAAGCATGGCAAATATCATAATGTAACCTCAGTGCTTTACTTATAAGTGACATTCATCATTTTTATCAAACTTTAATAGCCATCACCAAGTCATATAGTACTTCTCAACAGTATAGAAGGTGGAAATTTAACCTTCCAGGAAGATGAAGGCAAAGGTGGAGAAGTTCCCAGGGCCCTCCTAAAGAGAAAGCCATGCCCACAAGTAGGCATCATCAGGCTATGACCTGACTGGCAGGTTGGATTCTACCACAGGTGACCACATAGTTCACCATCCAAATGGGGACTAACATAATGACAGGCATTATGAACAATTACACTAGAAAAATAGGCATAAATCAGAACTATTGCAAACAAATTGGATTCATGGTCTCTTCCCAACCTGAGCCCCATTTACTTTGTATCTTCATATTAAAATATTAACTATAATTTAATACTTTACATCTTTGGGTATATTGATAGCACAAAAGGTTGCCTAACAGTCAACTATGAGATCCCACCCACCCACCTTCACACATGGACACAATTTAGTAAAATTATGGGGGATGTTTTGCAAATGTTGACCTATTTGCTGTAGCTTTAAAGCTAAGTGTTTTGGTTACAGGTTAAAAATAATCCAGAATAAATACATTCAAGAAAATATGTAGTATATATTTAGCAAATTGTGTAAAAAAATGTTCCATAATCCCAAGATTTTCCCAAAGGAATTAACTAGTCAGATAAGGGAGGTTGACCAATTGTTTTTCACTATGTATTCAAACAGTTCTCTTCTTACATGAAGTCAGCAATGATCACTTTAGGAGGTATTATTTTAGTAAATCATTTTATTGGGCGCTCTTACAGGTCTTATAACAATCCACACATCCATTGTATCCAGGACATTTGTACATAAACTGCCATCATCGTTTTCAAAACATTTTCTTTCTACTTGAGCCCTTGGTATCAGCTCCTCTTTTTTCCCTCCCTTCCCCTTCCTCCCACCCTCATGAACCCTTGATAAAATATTAAGTATTATTTTCATATCTTACACATCAGCTGTTTCCCTTCACCCATGCTTATGTTGTTCATCACCCTTGGGGTGGGGGGAGGTTATACATCAATCATTGTGATGTCTGTGTTATCTCCTCCCATCTCCCCCTAACCCTCATGGAATTGCTACTCCCATTACTTTCCCTGAGGGGTTTATCTGCCCTGTATTCCATGTGGAGAGCTCTTATCTGTACCAGTGTACATGCTCTGGTCTAGCCGGATTTGTAAGGTAGAACTGGGGTCATGATAGTTGGGGGGTGGGGGAGCATTAAAGAACTAGAGGGATGTCATATATTCGGTTGGTGTTATACTGCACCCTGGCTGGCTCATCCCTTCCTTGTGACCCTTCTGTGAAGGGATGCCCAAGTTGTCTACAGATGGGCTTTGGGGCTCCACCCAGCCCCACTCGTTCACACAGAGTCTTCTGATACCTGATACTTAGGAGGTGAGTTTGTTTTATCTTTATTTCATAGAAAAGAAAGTTTTGATGGAGGTTCTATAACATGCCTAATGGCATAAGCCCAATAAATGACAGAACCAGAAATTGAACCCATACTTACCCTCATCAGAGCAATGTGCTTGTCACATTCTAGGGTGTCAGCACTAGTCAGAAACATTAATAAGCCAAAAAGAGTAGATTATATTTAAGTAATTCAACTATATGCTATTTGGAAATTCATAAACTCCTTTCCTTTCATTCATATGTAACTTATTGCATATATATTTAATTGCATATCTGTTAGATACCAAGTACTAACGGAAACACTGGGGGTGATCAAACAGAACTCTGCCATCGAGTCTCCTCCAACACATAGAGACTCTAAAGCACAGGACAGAAGTTCTCCTAAGAGTATCAAGACTAACTCACTCTGGGAGTAGAAAGCCCTGTCTTTCCCTGATGAAGTGGTTGGTGGGTTTGAAGTGCTGACCTTGTGCTTAGCAGCCCAATGCATAACTCACGATGTCACCAGGACTCCATAAAATTAGATGACTCGTATCAAAGAAAAGGGGATTTCAACTAGCTTAGAAGAAATGTTTTTTACTGATTGCCTACTTTGTCAGTATTTCAACCTAGAAACAAAAGGAATAGATCAGATCGCATGCATGGGAATTCTCAGTAACATAAGAAAAGGTTGCATAATAGGACAAATGAGGGAAGAAAGAAAAGTTCTAGAGTGGAGTGGTGGGAAAGGAAGGCTGGATTGAAAAGAAAAGTAAGGACTAGGACATGGTCTACCTGCAAACTGATCTATGCAGCTCTCTGGTATTGAGAGTTTGATGGATGTATTAGTCTGGGTACTTTGGAGAAATAAATCCACAGCAACTCATGTATTAGAGAGAGTTTTATGTAAAGAAAATATGCATCACGAAAACATCCCAACCCAATGCTGCCTAAGCCCACAAGTCCAACATTAACCCATTAACCCAACACCAGTCCACAAAGTCCTCCATCTCACAAAACAGAGGCAATGATACCGACTGCAGGAGGAAA
>NW_022104341.1:42963557-42966701 GCF_000313985.2 Echinops telfairi
CCTGGATTCCCTTTGTTTCTAGTTCCTATCTGTACCAGTGCACATCCTCTGGCCTAGCTAGCCAGACTTTTAAGGTAGAATTGGGATCATGATGGGGGAGGAGGGGGAGGAAGCTTTTAAGAACTAGAGCAAAGTTGTATGTTTCATCAGTGCTACCCTGCACTCTGACTGACTCATCTCCTCCCCGCAACCTATCTATAAGGGAATGTCCAGTTGTTTACAGATGGGTTTTGGGTCTGCACTCTGCACTCACCCTAATTGACAATGATATGATTTTTTGTTCTTTGATGCCTGATACCTGGTCCCTTCTATACCTCATGGTCACACAGGCTGGTGTGCTTCTTCCATGTGGACTTTGTTGCTTCTGAGCTAGATGGCTGCTTGTTTACCTGCAAGCCTTTAAGACCCCAGACACTATGTCTTTTGATAGCCGGGCACCATCAGTTTTCTTCACCACATTTGCTTATGCACACGATTTTCTTTAGCGATCATGTCGGGAAGGTGTGCATCATGGAATGCCAATTTAATAGAACCAAGTGTTCTTGCATTGAGTAAGTATTTGAGTGGAGGTCCAAGGGACAAATCATTTTTATTCAATTTACACTTTAAGTTAGAATCTGCAGTTACCAACACCAAAATACCAAACTCACTGCCATCAAGTCTATACCACTCATAGTGATCCAATAGGACAAGGTAGAACTTCCTCTGTGTATTTCAGAGACTGTAACGCTTTACCTGAGTAAAAAGCCCTATCTTTTTCTCTGAGTTTCCAAAGGACACATACATTCCAAGATTTCTGCTCCAATTTTACAAAACACTGCATCAGAAATGATAGTGAATCACAATAACTGAAATAAAGGATGTGTCTTGGAAGTAGTATGGCCAGAGGGGTCCTTAAGGGCAAGGGTGTCAAAGCTTGTCTTACATATCTGGACATGATGTCAGGAGAGATCAATACCTGGAGAAGGACACCATGCTTGGTATAGTGGAGGGCCAGAGAAAAAGAGGCAAGACCTTAAAGAGGGGCATTGACACAATGGCTGCAACAATGGGCTCAGGCATAGGAATAATTGTAAGTGGGCCGGACAGTGTTTTGTTCTGTTGTGAATGCATCAGGTCAGAACCAAGTTGAAGGCACCTAATAAAAACAAAATAAAGGATTGAACTGTGGTCAATGAAAATGATCAGATGTTTTTCAGGATTGTCTTTCTTTTGACTACTTGGGAAGTTTGAGATAGATTCAAAATCCTCACATTTTAAACTCTTCTCCCCCTTCCTCCCAACTGTCTCACATTCTCTCTTAGGAGCTATAAAAGTACAAATAAAGTAATGAGTGACAGACATGGATTTCTGCTTAGCCAAACTGAAACAAAAAGGCTGAAAGGCAAGAAATAGTCCTGTAATATGTTCCAAAAAGAAATTCCAAAACCGAATGAAATATTTCCTAGTATAAAATGCTCTCAGTGGACTGAACATTTTCCTTGGAACCCAATGCAACAGCTGAAGTCTGTTGCTCATTAGGCTGCACGATAATGACCCAATCTTACATTTTCTCTTTCTTTGGAATTCATTTGTTTTCATTACATCAGGTGGTTGTTATTACGATGTGTTAATGGGCTTCAAGCAGGGCTGTCCTCTGTGACTCAGGCTCTGATTACCAAAATGAGAGTTTTGATATTTCTTATTATACCAACTCAGTTTGCATTCCAATTGTTAATATTCTTGTCCACCAGAGCAATGCTGTATTTCAAAGGCACACAAAAGAAATAAAAAGTGCAAATCTTGTTTATTTCAAACATGAGACGCTTGTGTTGTTCTTGACTTCAGCACCGGATTTCAATACACTTATGACCTTGATCTCATAGCAAAAGTTCTTTATAATCTCTTTTAATAAGAAAAACGGCTCATTTTCTTTTAATAAGAAACACTACTCAGTGTCCTCTCCTCCTTTGTTTTCTTTTAGGTACACATGCCACTTGCTGGCATGAACATTTTCTCCTCACTCCTATCCTCTGATCCTAATCCCACAGTCACTACCCCTAGCTTCTAAGCTATGACCTTTCAGTTGCAAATGATTGCGATGAATTGTTGTGGCTCATCGCTGCTTGTTAAGTTAGATCAGGTGAAAGGATGATCAAAGGGAAGACGTGCTTTCAATATAACATCAATGCTTTTCCGTTTTCACATGTGAAAAATAAAAATCTTGAAGTCAGAGACAAGATTCAGTTTCTTTATACAACTTGAGAGAAACACAACACTTTGAGTTTGACTAGGACTATTTTTCAGAAGGTCAAATTAAAAGCAATCCTACAAATTGAATATTTACAGACTGCCCTTTTTATTTACCCAGCATCTTCCCCAGTAAGGACTATGTGCGTCTATTCACTCTGTGCTAATAGGAACAGAATACTCCCTATTTAACTGAATAATAAAAGAACTTTTTTAAATGCCTAAATCTATGTTTACACACACTATATGAGATTGGTGTTTACCTACAGGGACTGTCTTTACTCATTAATGTGTGCTTTACAATAACCTAAGAAAACAAAAACAACCTTCTTACTCTCAGGAAATGGTACTTGTGATAATTGCAGCAATAATAAACACCCTTGCTTTTAAAAACACTACAGACACACATTTAGTTGAATATATTTTTATGTTGTGTCTATGGAAAGATTCCTTTATGTTTTCTTTGTTTGGGTAACTGTTAACGCTAATCCTGTTTATATCATAGGATTTGCGATTAAGGCCCGCGATTCTGACTGCCTCTGACTGTTTTTGCTGATATCTACCACATGCTGGTCTACCTTGCATTATTTCCTTCCACCTTCCCCCGCCCTTAAAACATTCACTATCACAGATGGCAATTTAGCGACAGCTATTTTTAAGTGTGCATGGGTGTTTAACTTTGCGTTCAGCTTGAGGACAGAAATGTCATGAAGGCTTTGTCCTTCAATGTGTGCTGTTAAGTTGCTGCTTCCCTTTAAAGTTAATAGCATGTTTTGTTGTCGCTGATTAACTAGATGTCCGGAATGTGTCCGTAAGCACTCTTTTCTATTGTTTCCTATTTGTTGGGATCAGATTGCATTTATGTAAATTCAGTACAGCTGTTTTGAGATCTTTATAATATTTAAAAGGCAGTGT
>NW_022104341.1:42967164-42969139 GCF_000313985.2 Echinops telfairi
TCATCATTCTCTGATCTTCCTTATTCAACGTTCGACTTTCCCAGGCACATGAGGAGATTGAAAATACCAGGAGTTGGGTCAGGCACATCTGATTGCTCAAAGCAACATCTTTGCTTTACAACGTGTTAGAGTTCTTGTGCAGCAGACTTACCCAATACAATGCATCATTTGATCCCTTGACATCTGTTTCCATGAGCATTGATTGTGAATCCGAGCAAGACAAAATCCCTGATAACTCCAAGCTTTCCTCTGTTGATCATAGCGTTATGAAATTGAGGTATAAAATTCCATATTATAAAAACAAACAAGCAATGAGGAGGAGGTAGGAGAAAAATGCAATCATGCACCGCTCCATATTGTAGCATTTAAAAACAATCTTCGCTTCATTCACTTTGGGTATGTGTGTGTACATGTCTGTGTTTTAGTGTGTGTAGAAACATAACTCCATGTCAAAAATATGATATCCTGTAGCCATATGGCCTAAAAGACAGGTTATCAGAACAATTTAGACATTCAGTAAGAGAGTCAGCAGAAGTCTTGAAAAGAAAGAATTGTTTGATGAATAATGATAACCTTATGCCATCTGGCTCTATGACCACTGATGATATGATACAATAATGTATGTCTCATAATGTATCACTAAGAAAGGCTAAATTATGTATACTGTTAAGGTTAAACTATCAATAACGGTATCATATATTTTCAAAGACCTTCATAGAATTAGACAGACTCAATACAGAAGGATAAAACAATCCTACAACTTTTGAAAATTTTTTATTTAAACTCATCCATGCCTTAATGGCATAGTTAAGAGAGATTGGCAATAATGTGCACTTCTGAATAACATTATTCTCAGTAAGTCTTGAGTGAAGCTGATATTTAGTTTGAGGGCAGCATTAAGCTCAAACCCCCTAGTCCAACTTCATTTAGAATGTTACCTTTGAAATTTTATATTAAATGAAAATTTAATGGTTATGCTATGTCGTCCTATAAAAATAGAAAGCAGTATACAAAATCAATCGTTAATCCTGATTCACAGAATTAAGTGAAATAGAAAAATCAGGAATTTGTCTGCTGATGACACAGGACAAGCAATCCTCTATTTTTTATATACTGATAGCCTTTAGAAGGGCCTGGTTTACCCCAAAAGTGTGACCTTATTACTCAATGTTTTCTTACTTAGTCCCACCTGTAAGTTTTCCTTTAGATTTATTGCTTTACTTATATTTCTAAAAATATTATTACTGTCACTTACCCACACATGTTTCTTTTAACACATACTGATTACGCAGAAAAAAGTCTCCTGTATGTTCAATAGCTACTAGTCAATCAGTTAATAGCTCCAACTAAAATTTGTTAAATATGGAATTTAGGGCATGCATTGGCTGTGTGCTACTGATGCCATCTTGCATAAAAGAGACTTGGATCTTTGCTTCCTAGAGATCTGTATTATATTTTAACATACCCTTTTAATTCTTCTATATATCAGTACAGATCTATGATTTCCCCCCACATGTATATCATGATGATGAATGAGAAACTCAAGTTTTGGTTTTTATCATTTTATTCTGGTAGTAGCAGAACCATATTCTCCCACTGAGGTAAGATACTGATCTAGCAGATTGAAAAGTAAAAAATTCCTCTTCATTTCTTTTTCCCTTCCTTCTGCCCCACCATCAGGAATAATCTAGGAAGCAAAGCTATGGATAGAGGTATCAGCATAGGTGTGTCAATATGTAAATACCTTAATCCATAAAAATCGACTTATTAGCCTATGTACATGTAGTTATATGGCAATATACTGAGGTAGTGGGTGGAATTCAAGCCCCTGCTCATACCTTCCCTCAATACAAGAGAGCTCTGTTCTAATAAACTGTCAGTCTGTGATGCCCACCTTCCTGGTACAATTGCTTGAGACAAAATGGGTGTATTATCAAATGTGGTGAAGAAGGCGGATGGTGCCTGGCTATTAAAA
>NW_022104341.1:42969808-42970925 GCF_000313985.2 Echinops telfairi
GACATTAAATAAGGAAAGGAGAAGATAAATTGATGCATTTGAATTATGGTGCTGCTGAAGCATATTGAAAGTACAACATACTGGAAAAAGAACAAATGAATCTGTCTTGGAATAAGTACAACCAGAATGCTCCTTAAAGGCTAGGGTGGTGGGACTTCACCTCCAGTACTTTGTACATGTTGTCAGGAGAGACCAGTCCCTGGAGGAGGACATCATGCTTGGTAAAGTAGAAGGGCAGTCAAAGAGAGGAAGGACCTTGACAAGACGGATTGACAAAATGGCTGCAAACAATGGACTCAAAATAGCAATTGCGAGGACAGCACAGAGCCAGACAAGGTTCCATTCTCTTGTAGGTCGGGTTGATATGGGTTGGAGTCAATTAACAGCCTCTAACAATAGCAACATGGATACTCTGCAGAGTGCTATTTGTGGCAATTACATAATTTCATGTCAACTTGAAGTGTAGGGGTGGAGTCTAGCCTGTCCATCAGGTCACAGCCTTCCTTGCAGACGTGACCTTCTCTTAAGGAGGGCCGTGGGAACTTCTGTCCTCCTCTCTCTACGTCACCTTCCTGCTGTCCAGTGACTTGGAGAGTTACCAGAGACTGCGCCATTGGAGCCACACAACTCTGCACCCACTGGCCTGTGATCTCCCTGCATCCGGCAATACTGCCAGAGGTGCATGAGTCTGCAGAGGGACGTATGGACTTGTTCTGGACTGGAATGTCTGTTTGATATAAAGCTCTCTCTTACACATATATGTGTGTGCCTGGATTTATTTCTCTAGTCAATCTAGCCTAACACAGTGTTCTACAAAGTTGAAACCCTAATTAAAAACAGTTTAGGACTCAATCCTCAAACCTCTCTACTGCTTCACAATGAAATCTCCTTCAAGATCTCATAGCACAAAGACCAAACTCATCATAAGTATTACAATACAGACATGAACTCTCCTTAAATATTTTTTAAATCATTTTATTGGGACTCATACAATTATCACAATACATAGATCAATTGTGTAAAGCACACCTATACATTTGTTGCCCTCATTATTCCCAAAATTCGCTTTCCTCTTGGGTTCCGGGAATCAGCTCATTTTCCTTTTCCCCCCTCCCCC
>NW_022104341.1:42971461-43000570 GCF_000313985.2 Echinops telfairi
TGAGCAAGGTGCTCTTGTATCAAAATCTCAAAGATGTCATGCTGCTTATTATCTGCAAGTTTTCTGGGGAAAATGTACAACGTGAATATATTAGTATACACCAAAGATTGGTTTTGGCAGGGTATATGTTGGTATCAGTGGGAAATAAGTAGGAAAACATTCAAAGGTATGATATTTTAAAATAATAGCTTAAAAGTATTTTACAGACTACAGGTGGTTTATACCAATTCAGTGAATATGAGAAACAAGATTAAGAAAGCCGGAAATAGTTTGAAAAGAATATCTCCCATGCAATATGTTACAATTAAAGTAGAGCTAAGCACTATGGAAATTGCCTTTTATTATCTCCCATCATATAAGGGTGATGGGAGAGATGAAATTTGCTAGAACGTGAGCATAAAGTTAGGAGGGAAAGGGAAAACAGAAAATGAACTCAAGATCAAGCTTGGATCTTAGACGTTTGAAAATTTGGATCTCTTTATTAATAGAAATTAATACGAACTAATTAATACTAATATTAATATTAGTACCACAAGACCCAAATACTTGTACACATATATACTGTATGAAAATACAAACTAGTGTTGACTATCCGTTCCTAAGAGTTACCAGCACAGACTATGAATAAAAACAAAAAGGGAGGGGTAAGAGGAAAAGAATAAAACAAAGTTTAGTTTTGAGCCAGATGGAAACTGAAGGTCGAACAAGTCAAGTTTACTGGCTTCCACAAATTCTCTCCTCCAGAAATGCTTCCAGAGCTAGGTAAATCACTCCACATTCCCCTCGTCTGTTACCGTGTGAGTAGGTCAAACGAAAATGCCGCTTTCCCACCTAAGGCTGTGAGCTGATGAGAGCGGAGACGACGAGCAGCATGGGGCACAGCTAGCACTGTCAGTGTACAGATGGGAGATGACAGGAGAAGGTGGGGAGGGAAGAAGCTGGGGGCCATTCTTTTATGTCCTCCTCATTCAGAATTGAGCCTGTGTGCCAGGCTGGGGCTAGGAAACACCCTTGCTTGAGGAACTATCTCTGTATCTCTGGAAAGTGCCATTAAATTGCATTTCTAAATTCCAGTGCTTTTTTTTTTTTTCCCAAGAGTAGTTAAGGGAGTCTGGATTCCCTGAGGCAACATTCTGATGAGGTCTACGCTCATGCAGTCCTGACTGCAGACTATAATGTTCTCCTTTCATTCTCATAATGAGCTTGTGCATTAAACACTATCTTGGAGTTTCTCTGCGTAAGAGATTGTTTGGATTACTACACAAAGAACGTGTTGAGCGACTTTGTGCTGAGAATATACTTTGAATGCTGAAGCAGGAGACAATATTTGGAGACATTTTGAATTAGACAAAAATGAATTCAACTATGATAAACGGGTTTTGAAAATTATTGTAAAGTTGAATTATATGTATGATTATGTTTTATGTTTTGCACAAAAACTGAGGTGAATACTATAGAAAATGTATATATATCAAAAAATTATCTTGACTATTTCTTTTCATGTCTGAACCACGATATGAATCTCTCCCAACTTACGTGCTGTCCAAACCCCAAAATGTTGCTCTCTGCATGAAAACACTCTTCCTGAGTTCTTTGATAAGTTTCCTTCATCAAGTAACCACTGTCGATACTTCACATTTTTCAGATGATTCTGTGAAGTATGTATTAACATGGGAAGATGGATTACATATTATTTAAAATTGAGTTCTGATTTCATTTCTTGCAATGAAGTCCTACTCTACTATTACTGATGACCTTCTTAGGCAAGGACAAAATAATGCACACACCTTAACAAAAATGATAAAGTGCTGCAGGGATAGAAACGCTTATCCCTGTCCTAATAGATTTAATGAAAGCAAGTTTACTTAACCATGAAGCCCTATGATATTACTGTGTTGTGAACATAGGAGATTTGCCCAAGTTCCATTCTGCATTCAGAAACTTATTTTTTTTATATGTGTTCAGGAAATGATTCCTCATAAAATCTCTCAAAGTGCACTGGGAACCAGAATGAAAATCAAAATACTCAGGGAAAGGAAAACATACAAGAAAAAGGGGCTAGAAAGGTGCACATCTGAATATACGGGAAATAATGAAGATTGCCTTCCTTCAAGGGCCTGTGAGTGGACAAGCCACATTCACCCAAGTCCAAAATAATTTGGGCACTTTCAGAAATAAATCTCAAAGAAGAAATGCACGAGTGCAGAGGACTGGGGAGGAAAGCTAGCACAGATGTAGATGATGTTCCTGAATAGATAGTCAATTCGTTTTATTGCTTGGGGATCAAATAGAGGACACCACCTCAAATCAAATCAAGCCATTCGGTAGATGTGGGATTTCACTTTTTACAGGTTGATTAGATTCTATTTTCACTGAACCCTGTGGACTTTCTGAGAGGACTAGAAACTCTTCCTTGCTCTGCAAAATTTCTCTACATGTGAATTTTCTACAAAGGGATTGTTTTGTAGATTAGCCACTAAACAATTGCATGGAGTGCACAGATGCCACAGTAGAGCCAGTCAAGAGTTTGAAGTGAATGTGTGATTCTCCAGCTCCCAGACCATCTGAATGAAAGGAAATCCTTCCATTAGCAATCACATGCTGTTCAGCAACTGTGTACTCTTTCCAAGACTGTACTACCTGAAGGGTAAATATTCCTCTGGCTTTTAATCCCTTAAACCCATGTACGCTAGCACAAAGAACTCGTGGTTCTGGCCCAGTGACTACTTGGCATAGCTGAAGTATCAAGAGGGACAAAACGTCAACACAGGGAAATGCAAACCACTGCTGCCATTGAGCTTTCATGTGAGGGGCTCCTATTGACTGAGGACCTAAGCACCTGTGGCAGGTGTGAGATACCAAGTGCCCCAAATCTCTCTTGTCAAAGAGAAAATAAGCAGATGCATCGAAGGTCCTTACCTTTCCCAATTGCCTCCATCCTAACAGAACTACTGTGCAATGTTTATTAAACATTGTCATATTGCTAGGCACTTGGCATAGCTATGAGATCAGAGAAACACGGAAGTATAATGCAACAGAGGGAAATCAATCTCTCCTGGGCTCTACTCCATTTAAACCATGTGAATTCAAGTAGGGAAAAGGCAGGCGTTGGCAGACTTCGGATTCCAAGCTGGTGGGCCTGTTGGGGAAGGGAGTTTTGTGTGCCACATGGTGAATTAATGTAGCCAGACACAGAAGGATAAGCGCCAAGTGAGAGGTCTGTGCTCTTGGGTTTTGTCTCCAAAATGACTTCGTTGCAGTCTTTTCAATTTAGTGCTGCAAATAAACAACGGTGCAAAGCAAGGGGTGATTGAAAGTGGGAAGGGGAAGAATATTTCATAGGCTGTTTCAGGGGTGGCAGGGTCCCTATGCCCTTCAGGATTTAAAGAGGATGGTAATGGCTTTAATTTGATTTTAAATCGTGTTAATAGTCAGGAAAGGCTTGGAGTACACTGTGCCCTGCTTTGAAAGCACAACAGTTAGTTGTGTTTCAAAGCTGACCTTTATCTGTTGGGGGGGGGTGGTGTTTGTTTCAGTCTGTCATAGAGATTGAATAAGAAAAACACTGCTAGTGGGCCCTGAAATTGTAGTGATAAAAATAAACAAAGCTACCATCTTAATTGGTTAAATATCTAAATGAAGACACTGCAGTGGGTTGGGGTTCAGTAGGGGGTAAGGCAACCCTGACTGCTCAGACTGGAAGGGACTCCAGCTAAAAGCCCCTCGCCCAGGAACTGGGATAAGGAAATTGGGCTAAGATGAAACAAAAGTAGAGAAACCTAAAATAGGTGGCAAGCAGACCTTAATTATTCCATAAAATCCAGGGCAGAACTCCAACTGCGGTCCCTTTAATCTCCCCCTTCTTTCCTCTCCCTCCCCCCATCAAGGTATCAATAACTGCAGCACGTTCAGAGACTGGGCTCCAAGGTTAAGAAGGAAATGCTACACTGTACTTTTATATAATAAAGTTCAGCTATATCTCAAACTCTATTTCCTTTTTAATTACAATTTTCTTACCTGAGCCTCAAGTGATTCTAATGTTACCATTAACCCTAGAGGCCCGAGTTATTTTATGTTCAATGACAAGTATGGAAACTGCAGTTTCTACCTGGGTAATTTCTTCCCTCCATGAACTTTAACCAAGTGCATAGAATCAGTCCAAAATTCCTGGTTACACCTGCCCTGCCGAGACAAGTGCCCTAGGGACTGCTTAGAAATCTGAAGTAAACTGAAGATGAGATTGCATCTGAAATATTTGGGCACTTTAGAATGAGAGAACACACAGAATGTTCAAGTGATATTCGATAACCAGGATTTTTATAAGAGATGCTCTAGTGGCTATTTTAAATTGTGAAATTGTCATTTGGGGCCAACATTTATTTAGAAAGAGTCATCAAAAATATTATGAAAAGACAGAGTTTATTTTACAGAGGTAAAGTATGCATATATATATATTTCTAAAGTGTTTAGTAAGACATTGTCCTCAACTGCATTGTGACAAAAGTGGCAAGTGTGTGGGCACACAAACTTCCATGTCAGTCTTTTGTTCATGTCAGATATTGCTGGTCTATCTCCCAGCTCATTTACTTTGTCTTCTACTGCTAGCTTTGCCAGTTAATGGATTTTTCTTGTATTCTTGGGTATATTCCATTTTCCACTCTCTTATACTTAGAAATGACTATGGGACAGCTCTAAATAGCAGAATGTGAGTAAAGCTTTGCTTTGTTTTCAGATATGTCACCCAAACTCCACTTACATGTTCTTATTTCTGCTGATAAAATTGAAATGACTCCCAATGTGACAGAATTTATTGCAGCCCTTAGGACTGGAGGCAATGCCGCTATGAGGGTGGCGGCGTTGATGGCCGGTGATGCTGAGTCTTCTATCTAGACTGGAAAAGCAGAGGCTCCGAAGACAGTGAAGAGAGCCGTCGGAAGTGTTGTTCATTATAACTTGAAGAAAGGTACCTTACCTGTAGGGTGAAGCAGCTCTAGAGGAAGTATCTGGCGAACTTTGATAAAGCTCCAGTTAACCCCTGGCAGCATTATGAAGCTAGGATAATTCTTCACGGTCCTTTTCTCACGAACTTCTTATTTTAACTCACCATGTAAGATCTTTTTTATGAAGCTTCCTTGAAACTCCATCTCTAGCACCACATGCCTTATAATATCTACTCTCATAACAGCAGATGAAGATACCTGAAATTTAAAACTATGACATATGTTACAAATTGCATTTGATTACATTATTTGTGTATTTCAAACCTCAGCAAGTGTCAATTATCTCCTTATTGAGCTATACACATCTCTAAATAAGAAATCTTTATCCTGTTTTTAATAAAGTATTTTGAACATAATATAATATATACATATATATGTTTCTTTCTAATGCTTTCAAACATCTTCTGCTTTGCTCCTCTTGGCTGTAATTAGTGATGGATTTGACTCTACCACCTGCTTTGTGAGTCTGGGAGGATCTTCCTCTCCCCTGGAGTACGACTAAGATGCCGTCGAGCTAGAAACCCCCACTAACCTGTACATCACTCGTAAGCCAGATATGCTCAGAAAAGCATATCTTTTATTTTTTCAATGAGTAAATTGAGTCACAAGGGATAAAATGGCTTGGGCAACATCATCTTAAATTAGTCATTGAACCTGAACCAAAACCCAGGTCTTCAAATGCTCTGTCAAATCTGCCTTTCACCATATTCATTGTATACGTTAACATACACAGAATGCAATCAGGTATATGCCATTATCTCTAAACTTTAAGCTTTTTCTTTAGAACAAAATTATTTGTATTTATCTTATGATACATAGATTTTATATGAATTTATCATGATTTTTCAGATATTATCACACTGGTAACAGAGTGAACAGAGTCATAAAGACACAATTGCCCCATCATATTGTATAATATTTAGGGATTTATCTACAAGACCCAGAGTGAATTTTATAAGGGTTGGCAGTTGGGTTTTATGTCAACTTGGCTGGGCCAGTATTCTCAGTACCGTGACAGTTAAAATGTACTAGTCTGCATGACATGATCTAATGGAATCCACTCCATAATGGGACTTTCTATGAACAGCCAATCAGTTGTAAAAAGACTGAGGTAGAAAGCAACACTCTTACTCAGATCATAACCCTGATGCACTGAAAAGACATTTTCTTGGGGACATGGCCGGTGTTTAATACAAGTGGATAAGTTTGATTGCTTTTTGCTTGTTCTAGATACTACATCTGACTTATCAAACTCCAGTTCTTAGAATTTGAGGCAATACCCTGCTGCCTTGTCTCCTTGTCCTGGAATGTAGGAGTGGCTGGCCATCTAACCTAATGACTTTGGATTCATCCATTGATGGAGCTACAACCTATGGTCTTCCTGTTCACCTGGGGTTCATGAGCCCCTGCAGCTACATGGGTCAGGAGAGTTCTCTAGCCAAACATCAAACCCACGGACTTGCTTGAACTTGGACTTGCCTGCTTCTCCAACTATGTGAACTATATATATATATTATTTTAGGTCATATATATGCAAATATCCTTCACATAAAGTTTGTAATTTTAATAAAAACTTTTAAAACTAGAAAGTTGACATCAGCTTATTATATAATTGCTTATGAATTCTAGGTGGCAGTGTGGGTTCAGCACTGGGCTTTTACCTGCAAGATGGGATATTTACACCCACTAGTAGCTCCAAAGAAGAAAAATGAAACTGTCGATTTCCAAAAACACTTGATGGCAGTGGGTTTGCTATGGTTGGATTATCATCCCTTATAGTATTATAATATTTTAAAAAGTTACCCCTTTAAAGGTAATATATGGAGTGATAACAAAAAGTAGAACTTATGGTGAAAACTAACTAATGGTCCTAAGTATTTCTCATAGTGCCTTTATATCCCCCTTTATATCTTTATAACTAACCACTTTTAGTTTTTATGGTAATAACATCTGTCGGCATACTATTTTAAAATATGTACTCACTCATTATACGTGAAGGTCTAGTTCACAGGTATTCTAGTTTCTCTTCTTTATATGATTAATAATTATAATTTCTATTTTAAATGCTCTGTTAGTTAACTTTTAAACACCAGCTACTAGTTTCCATAACTTTCAAAAACATCTCTTGACTCTCTATTTTGTGAATTAAATATCTAAGGTTTTTTATTTTCCTCAACTTTTCCTAATTTTTATTCTTCCTTTTTTCAGTTACCTTATAACTTTAATGCTATCAATTAAAAGCATATATATATATATATATAAAATCAGTACCAGAACCACACCTGTCTTTTTTGAATACCAATTGACTCTAAACAACATTTAGAGTATTTATGGTTCAAAGTGGGTTCACAAAGTGGGTTCTCAGTGGTGCTAGAATTCCTGGGTTGAGTTTATTACAGCTAACTCAGTCCACTCATGGCCGTCAAATCAATTCTGACTCACAGCAAACCTGTAGGACAGGGTAGAACTGGCCCTGTGGGTTTCTGAGATGGTAACTCTTTCCAGTGGGAAGCCTTGTCTTTGCTGACTGCTAGACTATTCCCATGAGAATGTACCTATCATGATTAAGTGGATTCTCTCTTCTTATATGCCTTCAATTACTCAGAGTCATACCAATTTCTGTTTAGTTGCAGTTTGAACACTTGGTGTTTTTGTTCCTCTGAGGATAGCTAAAATAGTTTCTACATTACTCCTTCTTTTCCCCTTAATCGTTGTGTTAGTCTGGGTTGACTAACAACCAGTTAGTCTGGTTAACAAATCCAGAGATGCTCATATGTGTGTAAGAGAGAACTTTATATCCAAGAACAATTGTCCATTAAGAAACACCCCACCTCAGTCCAGAACAAGTCCATAAGTCCGATATTACCCCACATGCTGATACTAGTCCTTAAGTTCCTCTTTAGACTCATGCAGCCATGTAATCATGCTGAATGCAGGAACATCACACGCCAGTGGGTGGAAAGTCTTGTGGATCCAGTGGTGGTGGAAGCATCTCAGCACTGGCATGGTCTCCATGTGGCTCCTCCAACTCCAGGGCTCTGGCTCCATCAATGTGGCTTGTCAATAGTAATGTCTCACAGGGACTAAGTGTATCTGGCCTCCAGTGAGCTATTTATCTGCTTTGTTCCTCCAAATGAGGTCATCACACTGTGACCTTATTGACAGGCTAAACTCCATCCCTTCACTCTTAATTGCCTCAAGTTGACACCGGGTTATGTAACTGCCACAATCATGTTTTTATTTCTTCTAGATTAAATCCATTAATCTGTTTTTTGTTTTGTTCTCTTTGTTTGTTTTTTTGAACTTTTATCTTTCCTGGTGCTCACTATCCAAAGCCTCTTATTTCCTGCTTCCATCAGACCTAATTTTATTTCATAGACTGTTGCATAGTACCTCTCTGAGAATTTCTTTCTTTCTTCCTTTTCTCTGAGTTGTATCAGATGGTTCCTTCATCTATGCCTCTCTCTCTGGTTTTGTTGTTGTTTATATATTCATTTTGATGGCACACATCCTCTAGGTACTTCCTAAGAAAGATTTAGAGATGTTGATTTTTAAAGCTTTTGAATATTGAAATAAGGGCTATATCTTTCCCTCAAATGTGGTTGATTTCCTTATTTAATATAAAATATAGATTACAAAAACTCTTTACTCTTAGGATTTAAGTCTGTCTCTCTCCCGCTCTCATTCTCACTCTTTGTGAGGTTTTTGGTGTCAGTGGTGGAACGATCCACCCTTTGTACTTGCAAAGGGTGAACAGAAGGCTACTCTATTTCTCTAGGACATTTATACAGAGATGGCTTCACCGGGAGAAGAAAATGACTAAGTGTCCACTTCCATTCTCACCGTCCCTTTCCTTCCTTTCTGGCAGAAACCTGCCATCTGGTGTCAGTGAGCTGTTTTGGCTCAGTGACCATATGAAAGAGGAGAACCACTCACTAAAGAGTCCAAAATTGTGTTTTCTTTTTCTTTCTTTCTTTCTTTTGGAGCAAGTTGTCATGTCTCTCATTTTGAACAACTGGCCGTTGGTTAGCAGTTGAATGCTTAACGGCTGCACTTCTGAGGGTCCTTCTCTGGCACAGAGTATTTTAATAGAAATGTGACACCTCTCTGGCATTAATCACTTTCCCACTTCTGCTCCCACTCAATACACAACAAGTGCTGCCACTACCATGTGTCAATAGAAGCTTCTGTGTTGCTATCATGCTTAAACAGAGTTCAGGTGCAGTTTCCAAGGCAAAGCAGACGAGACTGAAATGCCTGGTGATCTACTACCACCGATCAGCGACTGAACACCCTGTGGATGACAATGTTTGAATCCTGCTTGGGTTGGGTACTCATAAGTTTGGGTGAACTTACAATGAACTAACAATAACGATGGTAAGTAAGGAATATGCTAAAACATATTTTGACTACAGCACCTAACTTATTGCACACATTGTTTGGACTTAATGTCACTTCCTTCTTCTAGACTTCAATCCCAGAGAACCCCAGGAGAGACAGGGGGCAAATATGTTTGTCTAGTCCACACCAAGTGGTAATTGATTTGATTCCCATAAGAGAATAAATACAGGGAGAAAATAAATTTAGTATAAATGTTTCATAATCATGAAACAAAAAATAATGGAGAGAAGTTAAATTATTATGTCTTTAATACGAACAACTCCTACCATTGAAAACAAGTAGTTACATAAAACCTTTATAAACTATATTTTAGAAATTTAATTTTTACACAAATCCTGTTGTTTTTATACAAATTAGAAAACATATGTATCAAGCTTTTTTGGCTTGTATACATGAGAATTTTACTACTTACTTCTAAGTAATCACTGCTAGTTTAAAACAAAGGCCATGTATTCCTTTAATATATCTACCTAAATAAGCCAATAGCTGCCTACCTTTTTATTGTATGCATTCTGTGTTTGGGAAATTACATTTTAAATACCTCTTTGCTCTGTCTGAAAGGCCAGTGTCTTCAGTGATACTGACTCTTGTTCCTGCCCATACTCCTAGAACCATATCTAGTAGAGATTTACCACCTAATGCATATTTCTTCACTAATTGAATGTACACATAAAAGTTTTGTGAGATTAAATTGTAATTTTCATAAATTCATATAAACTAATAATACAGGCACTTAATGTAAGTTTCAATTTTAACTTCAGGTTCTTTGTGTACATTTACTTATTTTAGAAAAAAATGAAACCCATTAATGTTACTAACAATACAAGCAATATCCTTGCAGAATTAAAGTTGGAAATTTCTTTAATGTAAAATATTCTATTATCCAGTGAATTCTTAGGTATGGTACATTGTTAGAATCGAGAAAATAACATGCTTTGTAATCTCAAAAATGTATTTCACTTATTTTATAAACTCTAAAGTATGAGGCAAAATGTTAAGATATTACTTTAATTCTTATGGACATTTCCTATACACTATACGAGGCGGGGCCTACCAAAAACAATGCTCATTTTTCTTTGTGATGTGAGTGGGATAGTGCAATTGGAGTTTGTTCCACTAGGTCACACTGTTAATCAAGCTTTCTATTTAGAGGTTCTGAAAAGATTACGTAACAGGGCACCACATAAAAGGGCTGCTTTGTGGCAGACGGTGGACTGATTTTGCCGCCATGACATGGCACCTGCTCACTCAGCCATCTCAGAGCTCCAGTTTTGGGAAAAAATCCCGGCATGCCTGTCTTGCCCCCGGCAACTTACTCACCTGACCTGCTCACTGTGAATTCTTTGTTTCTGAGAATGCAGAGGTACATGAAAGGGCAGCAATGTGATGCAGAAGAGGTGAAGAAAGAAAACCAAGGGAGGTACTGTGAACCTTGAAAAATGTTTCCAAGAATGGAATCACTGAGTTGACAAATGTATTAAGTGTGATGGATAGTACTTTGAAGGTGATAAGATTGTTTGGTTAAAAAAAGTTTAAATACATAGCTTTGAAAAATATTTCTGTTTGGGTGGGTTACCCCCTCGTATACTTGAAGTGCTTTGTGGTCCTAGTGGGAAACACACAGCTACTCACTGTAAATCTGGGGACTTGAATCTGCTCAGAAGCATCCCAGGAGAAAAGCCTAGGGGGCTACCTCTACAAAGTAAGCTGTGGAAGACCCCATGGTGCACAGTTCTTGTCTGACACACTCATGGCTGTGATAAGTCTGAATCAGCAACCACTGGGTTGGATTTTGGTTTATGTGAAAATTACATTGTATTAGTAAATATACACTTATTTTTATTCTAGATTGACTTCCTAATATCTTTAAAAGTGGCGTACAAAATAAACATGACCTGTAATGATAGGAATTAAAGGGCCCTTGAACTCCCCCTACTCCATTCTGCAGCTGAAGAAAGAGAGTCTCCCAAGAGGTGAAGCTATGCAAACAAGTTCATGGTTCTAGTATAATACTGGAACAAGTCTTCCTCCTGATCTTTTACCTTGAATGTGCTTTCCCCCAAATAAAGTCTTGCCTATCAGGAAACTTAAGAAAACACATTCTTTGCAATGCTCCAGACTTAAGAAGTTTGTAGCAAAAGGTACAACGGCATACAAAGATGAAAGGTTATACAATGAGTATGTGGTGAGTGTCCCACGCCCTGAGAGAAAGAAGTCGTGGGCATATGCATCAGTAATGCAACAAAGGCAATTGTTCCTCCAGCTTTCAGGGTCGCAAAGAGGTTTCCAAGGCTGCCGCGATTACAACTGAGCGTGGCACTCTGCTGGGTTGCTGGCAGCACTTTCCACTGGAGGGTAATAGAATACGAGAGTGCTATTGTATTTTTAAAGGCAATTAATATTTTATTATGCACAGACTTTTATTTGCACCATTCGGATTCCTCTTCTCTAATTAAATCTTGTGATTTACACATGCAGAACTGCTGTTCTTTAAACTCTGCAAATTATAAAAATTAACAAATACTTGTTAAAAAGGAAGCAAAAGCAGCCCAGGGTCCTATTTTTGTGACAGAAACAACTGGGGGCTACCGAGCAAATTGATAGTGGCTCTTGTTTGAGTGGGGCGATGTGGCAATTACATATAAAATACCTTAGTTAAGTAGAACTGATAGAGATTCCAGCTGCCTAGGAGAGAAAGGTTAATTCTTTAAATAAATAAAGCCAGTATTTTATGTGCCCATGTAGAATTGGCGCTCCATGACCTTGTGCGCAGAACTGTGTGTGATAGGATTTAGACATCAAGAATGTGGTTTCCAGGGTGCCTTGCCCGCTTCTACATTAGTGGAAGGTTTCCTGGGGACAAGTAAATGTTTTCAGAGACAGCCGAGAGACTCGTAGCCTAGACGCCCACTAACAAATTATGCCTTTCTGCTCTTTCTGTTTTTGAAAGCAGTTCCTACATAAATCTTAAGTGGGTGAGTGTTATCCACCCCACCCCACCCCCAGTCGATATATGGACTAAAGGGAAATGGGTGTTCATCAGGGGACTGATAAAAATGTCTCTTGATCTCTGTAAAGGAACAGGTAGAACAGGATTGAGAATAAGGAAGAAGACAATGTTTACAGAAGCATGAACTCCCACACCAATTATAAGGAGGTTTTCTGAGTAAACAGTTAAGCACTCAACTATGAGCGGAAGAGTTGGTGGTTCAAATCCCCCACACTCCAAGGTTATCCGAAGAAGAGCCTGCCACCTTCTGAAAGGCCAAAAGCTTTGCAAACTCGATGGCGCAATTCTCTAAGCACACACGGGGCAGCCTGACGTCAATCCGAATCCGCTTGTGGCAACGGACCATGACCACTAAGGAAGCAACAGGCTCATTTCGAAGCTTGTCTTGGAGCTGTGCAATCTCCTTCACGGTATTCAAGGTTCCTGGATCTCTCTCTGGTGAGAGAAGCCAGTAGCTGAGGACGCAGAAACCGGGTGGATGTAGACTACTGACGTTAAGAACTCAACAAGGACCTGCTTGCGTTCGGAATCTTTTCTAACCTTGACAAAATGCATATTTAGTACAAAAAAGAGAATGAAAGTCCATGGTTTCAGTGTGTGAAATTTCACTTTCTGGACAAGACTTCAGGCAACCTTTCACTCTATATGTAGAAGGGTACTTTGCAGGTCTGCAATTTCCATTTGGATTTTCATAGACCCTTCCCTGCATTAAATGTGTAACTTGTGTGCTCTTTTCTTTGTGTGCCTTTAGATTAATAAAGGAAAGCACATGAAATGTTTGTAAAAATAACTGAACAACTACCTAAGCTGTTAGATTTATCCTGCAACTTTATTATAAGCTATATAGATATAAAATGGCTACATGATATATTTCTTAGAAGGACCTCAAATATTTTTAAAAGATGAAACAACCACAAATAAATGTTATCTATAAAACTGTATACATTTTCATACAGAAGATCCTCGAGGTAAATACATGTCACATAAAAACAACTCTTGAATTAAAAATAAAAACAAATGAGCCAAGAACAAATAAAGCCTTTCTCCTTTCCTCTTTATCATTCCTGATGTTGCTACTCTTATGGGAACCACTGCAAAGAATCTCCGTTCTTTTAAAGCATCTCCATGCTGCAGAATTGAAATTTTTATTTTGTAAGTTTTCATGAAAAGGGATGAATAAGGAGGGAAAAGAATACCAAAATGAAGTTCTACCTATTTCAAACTGTCCTGCAGAATTAACAATACTGAACAGAAAGTAGCATAACATTCTTCTACTTTCCCCTATCTTTTTCTTTCATCTTTTTCCCATTGAGGGAAGATTTCATGATAAAAACTAAGGCCTAAAGTACATTTCAGTGCAATTGGTATTTGAGGGCCACTCCTAAGAATTTAACAACTATTGGATGTTCTTATGAGAATATACATTTTAAAATACAGTTTAAACCAACCAATCTGCTAGATATTAAGTACATACTAGGAAATACCTACAATAATAATAACAACAGTTAATATTGTCTGAGTGAAAATTACATGCCAATTTCAGTACTAAATCAGTTACTCCTCAAATAATCCTGGTTGGGAGTAGATTGCTAGTTCCCCTGTGTTGAGGTGTGAAGAGTGAGGCTTAGACAATTTAGACCCAAGGCCAACATCATGCAGAAAAGAAGTGGATCTAAGCATATATCCATGTCTGACTCTGAAGCAGGTGCCGTTTTAGCACTACACTGCACTCACATTGTTGACGTTAAGGGGGTGGTGTGGGGTGCCATTCGGTTGGCTCCAGCCCTCTGCACACCAGAATGCAGCCCGGCACAGCCCTGCGCCATCCTCACCATAGTTCCTGTGCCCCAGGCTAGTGTTGCAGCATGGCTTTAGTCCCCCTCTTCACGATCCTTCCTGTGTTTCAGTGCCTCTCCACTTTACCCAGATACTGTATACATCTGTCATATGAAAGAGGCATTTCATTTTTCTCTATGCATTGGTTATTTTGAATCTCTAAAAATAGTTTTATTAACAAGAAGAGAATGACAGAGATCGGTGAAACAACTCATACAACTTATTTTGTTATGCACAGGACAAGTCAATATGTATACGAAAATGTGAAATGTTCCATATGATGAATGCCTGTGACTTGAATGATAAATCTTCTAGTTAATAATAATAAGAAAATCCTCTAATGTTATAATAAAAAAGGTGTTTATTGGTGAGTTATTTTCATAGGCACTGCACTACTGGCAAAGACCCATTTGAGTTTTGAGTCTTTACTTTGATTCTTCCCATCATAGGATTAATTAAATTTAACAAGTGACAAAATCATCATTAGATAGAGCAAATTTGGAGGACATAACAATAGAACAATCTAGCCAACTTTAAAATAGAATATGCAATTCCTATCATGGGGATGTACACTCAAATATATGAGTTTCTCCAATAATTGCAGTATTACTTAAATGTGATATGATAAATATGATTGTTAATTCAGGATTAAAATAACACTTTCATATATTAAAATGGATGAGTAAAGGTTACCTGCTATCTCCTCTTTACACAATAATTAAAATTCACAAAGGAAGCCATATATGAGATGACTTTCATAATTCAAGAGCTAATGCTGCTATATCTATTGCTTATTGAATAGAGATTATACCCACTCTTCACTTATCCACGTGGTTAAGTTCAAAAGACCAGGTCGTTATGCAAAAACTGGCCAATACGAACATGGGGAATGGCCATGTCAGGTCACAAAGTGGAGGCTGACCACATCGTGACGAGTGGATTACATCATTACATAACTGCCAAGCCTCTTTGAAGCATGCTCTGCCAGCTGACAGAGAAACTTGAGCCTCACAGTCATCGTTCCTCTTGTCTTGCATCTGGCAATCTTTGCTACCTGGGAAGGGTTATTAGTACACAAACTAGTTAGTAGATCTGTTATCCTGGTCATAGATATGAAATGCCCTATAATGAGATAATCCATACGTGAGAAGTAGATGTATTCTAAGTGAGTCCTGATGTTATACTGCTTAAACTGCTGTTTCCACCTAGCATCTGCTACGGGGGAGAGAGCTGTGGCTGTCTGCTTCCATACAGATCTACAGCCTTGCAAACTCAAGGAAGCAGTTCCACTTGATCCTACAGTTGTATGAGAAAGAATCAGCTCACTAATAGGGAGTTCAGTTTTTCGTCTAGTGTAGTCTTTACAATTTACTTTGGCCTTTCTGTCAGGGACAGGGCAAACAACTGCCTATATTATCTCAGTTAATGCTCATCAGCAGTAAATATTGTCATAGCTTATCAAGATTAGCCAATGCTCCTTGCCATTGATTGATCCATATGGCACGACTGTGTCAATAAACTATTAAAATAATTGTTATTTATGGGCATGGTTCTTTCCTTAGAAAAACAACCGAGAGTAAGAGACAGCTTTGTGTTTAAAGGAATTTGAAAGATGAGCTTCCTACACCCATAAAGAGTGACAGGGAGCCCTGCGGTGTAGCAGGTTGTGAGTCAGGCTGCCAACCACAGGTAGTTCAAAGCCATCAGGACTCCATGGGAGAAGGATGAGACTTTCTACCCCTGTACAGAGTTATAGTCTGGAAACCCACAAGGGTCATTTTGTCTGTCCTATACAGTTACTGTTAGTCAGAATGGATTGGACGGCAATGAAGAAGAATATGCCTTGTAATTGTGCTACAGCCATGCGAGAACTATGAGGGAAGGCAACACTTCTAGATTTTGGGTTCACACTTAATCATAGCTACAATCTAAGAACAATTAGTTCTTAAATCATGGCCCTGCCCAATGCTCACCCTCATGAAGGAAGCACAGAAGAGATGTGTGCTATAGAAAAGTGTGGTGAAAAGAAACTAGATGCTGCCCAGCTATCAGTTAAAATAGCCTCTGGGGTATTTTTTTAATATTTAAATCATTTTGGGGGGCCTTGTACAACTCATCACAATCCATACATCTATCCATTGTGTCAAGAACATTTGTACTTTGGTTGCCTTATCATTTTCAAAACATTTTATTTCTACTGAGTTTACAATCCTAAGCTGTGCCCATGTACATGATCTGATCTAGCTGGATTTGTAAGGTAGAATTGGGGTCATGATAGTGAGGGAAGTGGGAAGAAGAAGCATTAAAAAACTAGAGGAATGTTATGTGTTTTGTTAGTGCTATACTGCACCCTGACTGGCTCATTTCTTCCTTGTGATCCTTTTGTAAGGGATATCCAATTGTCTAGAAATGGGCTTTGGGTCTCCACTCTGTGCTCTATGTTTTTTTTTGTTCTGGGTCTTTGATGCCAGATACCTGAACCCATGCATACCTCATGATCACAGAGTGGTGTGCTTCATCCATGTGGGCTTTGTTGCTTCTCAGCTAGATAGTCGCTTATTTATCTCCAAGCTTTTAAGACCCTGGATGCTATATCTTTTTATAGCCAGGCACCATCAGCTTTCTTCACCACATTTGCTTATGCACCTATTTCTCTCAGTAATCATGTCGAAAAGGTGAGTATCACAGAATGAGATGTTATGAGAACAAAGTATCCTGGCATTGAGGGAGTACCTGAGTAGAGGCCCAATGTCCATCTGCTACCTTAATACTAAACCTATGAATATATGTACATAGATTTATTTCTAAATTGTTTCATATATATATATTGACATATGCACATGCCTGTATTTAGACCTCTGTAAATGCCCTTTGCCTCCCAGTTCTTTCTTGTATTTCCTTCTACTTTCCTCTTGTTCCACTATCATGGTCAGCCTTCATTCAGATTTCAGTAATTCCTCTCTCCTTGTTTCCAAACAAGCAGCCTTCTCTAAGTGAGATATCAACTAAGTCCATATGGAAGAAGCACACCAACATCTGTGACCCAGGGATTGTAATTTATATAAACCAAACTGAAGAAGGGACTAGTATTAGTTTAAGTTGTGAGATTATGGTTTGCAGAAGACTATGGATGACAGTGGGAGCCCAAACTACATTCATAAGATCTTCAAAAGAAATAAATGTTATCTGATTTCCTCAATTATGATAACCATAATTGAGGGGTGGAAATAAACTGGTTACTGACAGTGTTGGGGAGATGACTAAGGCAGATCAAAATGATAAACCTGGCTTGCACAGTTAAAAGTGTGTCACATGATCACCCCTTTCATACACTTTGGGCTAGGTCTGGTTTTCAATACTTTCAGGTTTTTTGTGTTTTTCCATATTGGGGTTTACCTCTGGTGCATGTCGTTATTGTGGGTAGCCTTCTTGAATCTTTGCTATGTGTTTGTCTATTTCTCAGTATATGAAGCCCAGGATTGGTGAAGCTAGAGAGAACACAGCAGAATAGGGGAGGAGGAGAAGGAAAGGGGAGCTGATACCAGGGAGTGCCAGAAAGAGGAAAAGGATTTGAAATGGATTGTCATAGCAATTGTACAATACTGCTTGATTTGATCAAACTATGGAATGATATGATGTCTGGATTAGCTTCTAATACAATGGTTTGGGTAAAATATGATAGATATGGAAAGCAATAAATCATATGTTCTATATGAATAAAAAACGATTTATAGAGTGTGTATTATATGTGTCAGAAACTGTCCTATATTCAGGGTAAAATGTAGTGAAAAAATAAATTAGGAGGACAAAGATGAACTCATTCATTGACTCATGATCTGTCCTAATTTCTGTAATGAGTTATAAAAGCACAATAGGTCATCTGATCATGGAAACATTGTACTGCATCATAAATTTTCACTATACAGAAATAAAAGTCCTGAAAGAAATTTATTATTAGGTTTATCTTAAGAACCTGGGCTTTTACGTTCCCCTCATTATTGTTGACAGAAATATATCAAGAAAGGAGAGGGAAGAAATATGAGTAGCAGGAAGAATCCAAGGGTGAGTGGGAGGAGGTGAGAGGGGAAGAAATAAGAAAGGAAGAAAATAGGAGTTATGTCTGCACATTTATAATAATTTTTATATATTATCTCAAAAAAAGGTAAGAAAATCTGTTTAAATTTTCCTTTTATTACATTGCTAACGTTGTTTCTTAAAGCATGTATATTTTGTACAATGGAGCAACACTAGGATTCCGGTACAACTAGGTAGGGAGTCGGAAAAGGATGGAAGATATATTGCTGTTGTTACCATTTTCCACTTTCTAACTATTTACTCGAGTTCTATAATTCACATTTCCCTGGTATTGAATCAAAGCCTTGGGGTTCAGAGGCAGTTCCTGCCTTGCTGTAGACTTAGGTCAACTGCAGTGTCTCTTCTGCCGCGGCCTTGGAGGACTGGGTGGGAAGAACAGAGGATGTGTCAGCCAGGATAGAACAGGACTGGCGGACCACAGCTCCACCTGTCCTATTGATTAGGGTATTTTTCTTGGTGCCTCCACTTGATCAGTTTGGGAAGAGAGTGATGATAAAAAAATAAATATGAACCGATTCCAATACTTGACTTTTAAGTGTCTGTTCTTCCCTAAGTTTTTCGCTGCACAGGAAAGGATGCAGGAGAGGGCAAGTGCATGCCTCTGCCTTGGAGCCCCCCCAGGCTCGCCCTTCCGGTGTGCGGCAGATTGGTGCTCTGCCTTCCAGTGAGCCGCTGATTGGTGCTCTGCCTTCCAGTGAGCCGCTGATTGGTGCTCTGCCTTCCAGTGAGCCGCTGATTTGAAAGGTCAGGAGCTCTGGCTGGTCTCCAGAAGTTGTGTCTTAGCATTACCTGAGACCAGGAATGGAAACTAGAACATGTGCCAGCACACAGAACCATCACCACTAGATGGCGGTGATCCTTAGCTGCAATTGAAGTGAGTCATCGTTGACATGCTAGATTCCCTAAACATCACAGAACAATAATGCAGTAAATATTAATAAAATGAATAATAACATTAACAATAACAGCAATCTCTAAACGTGCTGATTTCTTCACGTTTGTTATCTTATGGAATACTTGCCACAGGCATTGGAGATAAGTATGACTATTCCCATTATAGAGACAAATAGGCACCGAGAAAGTGTTAGCAAAACAAAGCAAACAACAGGAACTCATCAGCATAGAGTCCATCCTGAGTTATGCTGATCCTATCGGACCGAGTGGAACTGCATCACAGGGTTTCCACGGCTGAGAGCTTTGCAAAAGCAGATGCCACATTTATCTCACACAGGGTACACGTTTTATAGGAATCGAAACATTAACTTAAATTGAACATAATAACTCCCTTGCCTTCGCAAGTCTAGAAATAGGACTTGGCAGGGTTTCACTCTGTTGTACATAAGGTCAGTATGGGTTAGAACCAACTCCATGGAAGCTAACAGCAATCTTACACAGAGTGGCTGGTGTGTTTGGACCGCTATCTTTCAGTCCTTAGTCCATGCTTAAACACGGTGCCACCATGGCTCCTCATCTCTGCCTAGCAGGCTAATAAACGAATGCCGAGGGAGGTGAACAAGTAGCTCAAACTGCGCAACTAGAAAAGAAAGTGGCTGAGACTCCAATCCAGATCAGAAACCCAGGTTCTGTGGCTTCCCACAGTTAGTAAACATAAAACAAGGAGACGCAGACACACATACACACACATACATACACACACACCTCAGAAAGTTACCTAAGACTCTAGAGTAAATAATAGCTGCCACATAATTAGCCCAGTTAGAGTATGTATATTTTGACCTCCAAAGACCTTCTTCCCATCTGTCAACAACAAACAAAGCAGTTTAACAATCATTAAAGTCACTTTACATAAATAGATTTATTTCTGGGCAAAAAATTTCTAAGAACTTTGGCTCTCCCCAGAGCCAATGGAATTACTTTGCATGGGATATTTTAAATCTAAAATCTACCATAAAGATCTTTTAATTAAGCTTCAGTATGGTAATCAGTAAGCTTTGATGATTTGCATTTCATACCACTGATGAGGTATACATCCAAATGGTTCCTTTCGATGCTGTCCCCTCTGCACCTTGGTGTTCCTGCTTACCCTCTTGAGCGAGAGTCTGGAGTGGTTTTCCCTCTCATTTCCTAAGGAATTTCTCACACTTACCTCCATGGTAAAAGTCCATGGATGATAGAAATCGCCCTTTAAAGACTTTAAGCTTCCTTTGCAATGAGTTTAAATGTTGCATGTAAGCAAGCCTTAATGTCTACACAGAAGATGTGCTTAGTTATAGGAGCAGATTCATCTTCTATGACTTCCATGGTAGTACTGTGGTGTGTTCCAACAGCTAATCATCATTTAGCTTCAGAGTTAATAATTCTTTTTGATGTAAGCTTCTTCAAAAAAAGAAAAAGAAATTTCTAGTGAGCTGGTGTTTTCAATAACAAAATTCCTAAGATATTCCCTCACTCAGAAACTCAACCAGCTCTACAACTCAATGAATATTTTAGATAAAGTCAAAGATTTGACAATCTGGATTCCAGCAATCTTTCTATTATTTCTTAACAATGTAAACCTTAGCAAGTGATTGATACTGTTTCCTCTTCTGCAAATGTGGTCAAAAAATGCTTTTCAAATAACCCTTTGAGACAACTGAATGTACCAAATGAGAAAAATACCTAAAAATCTTCATGAAGTGTGATGATACATAAGAAATATGAATTGCTATATCTCTTCCCAAATGTGTGTCAAAAGTGCAGTGGGGCATTATGAGGAGATTTCTAGACTTGCAACAGAGAAGAAATTGCTATGCACAATTCAAGTTAAAGTTTAGATTCCTTTAAAATGTATGCCCTACTATAGAAAAATAATAACCTGTTTTAAGGAGATTATTATAAAAGCTGGGGACGACCCCTAGAAGTCAGTATTAAGTGGAAGTAGAAATTACATGAATCAGAAAGAACATAGAACATGTAACTGTAATGCTGATATGCGGCCACTCGAGAAGTCTATTTGAATCAAAAGTTTTCCACAAAAAATGGTAATCAGTACTCATGATAAACTGAGGAATACTTCTATAAAATTGCTTGAGTATTGTGTAAAATTTTGTACTTGAAGCTAAGAACATGTGAAAACTTGACTTGAAAATACTAGCAGCTAATACCTACTCTAGTTTTTTTAAGTTTCAATGGCTTGCTAGGATACTTTACAGACTTTCTGCTGAGTACCATCTTATATAGCTTTATACTAATTGCTAAATTATCCTAGATATAATCAGTTCCTTCACTGACAGCTATCTGAATCTGAATCTATTTTTCAGATTCTTATTGACTCTAAAGGCAGAGTCCAAGGACCACCATGCATTTCTCAGGCTGTAAATCTTAGTGCAAGTAGGAAGCCCATCTTTCTCCCTCACAGCAGCGGACTCATTCCATCTGCTGATTTTCCCGTTAGCAACCAAAGCATAAGCCACTACCCTACCAGGCCCCCGTCAATTCAATAGAACTATGTAGAATAGATTTGGACTTTATTGCCAGTCCTATTATTTACTTTGTCCTATAGTCCAACCCAAATATTAGCAGTCATAATTAAAATGTTTGTTCAATACAGAATTTAATGTAAATAATACCTGATAACCCTGGTTTGATTTTAAAGAATGCCCTTGCCAAAATTAATATACGTTCAGCCTCTTTCCTTTGTTAAAACCACTCAGTTCTCTACTTAATTCCTTGATGTCTAATTAAATTTTTAAAAATCTAATTATCTGTAGATAAAAGATATGCAAAATGTTTGTTAGTAAAATAGGAGAAAAAATATTTTCTTTATTTAATCTATGTCCCCCAAATGCACAAGGTGGTAGGTCAAATCAAATGTAATTGTCTGGACCACATTCTCTAATGGATAGACTTTTACACCTTAGACCTCATGGGAATGCACAGGCCTCTAGGAAATAGCATGGTTTGTGAACTAATGGTATGTGTTGTTAAATATTTTTACATCAGGGTGACATATCTAAATTATATTTCAATATTACAATTATTTTAGATGATTGCCCCCAAAGTCCTTTTATTTTTAGAAAACATGCTGTCTGGCCTACAGACACTCCAAACCCAAAATGTTCCAAATTGGACTCATTATCTTCCCACCCCCGCCCTAAAGCTGCTGCTCCTTGGTGTTCCCTTGCTCCAATAATGGGGCCACTCTCCCCCCAGTCACGTAGGGTACAAAAATGTAATAATCTTTGATGCCGCCCTTTCTCTGACCCTTCAAATCTAATCAACTAAGTCCTCTCATGTTTTCCTTTGAAATGCCTTTGGAATTTGTCCTCTGTGCTTCTTTCTCACCACTCCATCTCTGGTTTCAGACCTAGCAGTCAAATCTCCTAAGATTTTCCAAGGTCCGATCTACAAGTCTCCAAAGAGCTGGTATATTATATTTCCAGAAAGCAATCCTCATAACTGTGAATCTTCGTTTGAAGCACAGATATGAATATATATTCCCTCTGGGGCTAGAAATCATTTTTGGCTCCACCATAACATTAAAAAAAAAAAAATCTAAAGTCTTTAGCAAGGCAGCAACCCCTTCACTTTTCCCCCATTTAGCTTGGTTCTTCCTCATCACCATTTTATTTCTAGCCATTCAATATCACTTGCTTTCTCTGAATGCATTACACCTTTTTTTTTTTTTAACATAATGTGCTTTTAATGGCTACCTGTTTCTGCCTTCTACACACTGGAATATTCTAATATTTTTTTCTCCATCTTCTCTTTCCACTCTCGTAGAGGATTTAACTCCTAATTATACAATCTGGTGAGGTCACCATATCTAGTCACCATTTAGATTACTGAAAAAAAAGTTATTTTCAATGAATAAGTACTTGGTCCATCAAAATTGTAATGTACACTCCCCAGGATTGCTCTATCACCCCATGACATATTTTCTATCCAGTGATATTTTCTTTTCTCCCCTACACTTGGACATCCCAAGCATCAGTCATTACCAATGAATCTTAATAGCATGTTTGATCAATTTCAGAGTGCTGAAGCTCAAAGAAATATTAAATTTTTCATCTTGTTTTTAGCTGTTAGTGTATGAATTTGGCATTAACTTATCTTTCTTGAATGCATATAGATATTATCCTATCACTCACAATAGTGTGCTTTATGACATATCTTGATATGTTCTTTTTGACAATGAATGTTGTAACCATTCTTTTTCAATTTTTCATACCTGTTACAGTAGATGTCTACTATCTAGATTTGTAAACAATGCACTATATTTTGGCAATTTTCCTAGATTTATGCTTTGTACATTACACATTCTGCTTACTAATAGATATATGTAACTGTTTCTTCTCATATTGAGTTGAGTCACCTCAATTACTCAATAAAGGTGCTGAATGCTTGACTCTAGCCATCGCATTAGAGTTAACTTTACTTCGAAAAGGCTGCTCTTTGCTTACGTCGCTAAGGAGCGCACCCGCTGTTCTATGGCTATTCATCAGTTCTCATTAGCCTTTTGTTGTTGTTGTTAGTGGAACTAGACAATACTAGTCAAAAGTGATCCTGAGATCTGTCCACCCTGGGTGACGATGCTAATATTTGAAATATTGGTGGGAAAGATTCTAGCCTCACAGCAACAAACCAGCTGCCTTAGTACACCAAATTGGCAAATAAGGTCAGCGTCATCCATGCTCATGGATTCAACGATCAATAATTAAATGAAATACTACACTGGGGAAATTTACAAAAGACCTCTTTAAAATTATCAAAGAGCTAAAATGTCACATTGAGAACATGGCCTAAGTCATTATAATTAAAATCACCTTATATGCATGCAAAATCTAGACAATAAAAATGGAAAACTTTTAATTATGATGTTGGAAAATTAAATATACAGAACACCAAGAGAAGAACAAACAAATCCATTTTTTTTAAGCATAAACGTGGAATGCTCCGCAGAGGCAGAACTGGGGTTTGCTCTGCTACGGAACGGGAACACTCCTGGAGAAGGGCGCCCTGCTTGTTCCAGGTGTAGGGCAGTGAAAATGAGGAAGAGCTTCCAGGAAATGGATGGGCACAGGGCTTACAAGGACAGCCTCAAACATCGGAACCCTAGCAAGAATGGCGCCGAATCAGGAACAGTTCATTTAGCTCTACACAGGCTTTCGGAGTTAGAACCTATCAATGGTACATAACAACCGTCAGTTTTCCCCATTTTTATCACAGGTTTTCTACTTTTCTCCTCTGGAGAAATTTATCATCTTTGTCACCCATGTCCCTAACATTTTGCCTATCCACCTCTTAAAATATTTATCACAATTTAATACAAATGAACATTTATCAGACATGGCCATTTGTCATTCTATCAACTCCTATCAGCATTAAGCCCTTTGAATGCAGGGACATCGTTCTATATGGTTATAAGTCTTTGATTTCCTTTTACATAGTAGGTCCCTTTTTCCAAATTACTATTTAACTGTTGATATTCCATTATTTTAAAATGACAATGCCCTTAACAGCATTTGTTTATTATCCAATTACGTTATTAACATTATGGTAGCATTAGAAGATACACATACCTCTTGTGTGGCATGTAATATTTTTCATCATATTTTGCATCAGGATAACTCACACTCATTGAGAAAACCTGCGGAGCATATATATGTTGAAACACAAAACAAAACAAAAATACATTTCTTCATAAACTTAATGAGAAAAGATAAAGAGAGATGAAATTCAATTGGCTTAATTTCTGCCCAGCTGCCTAGAAGAAGAAATAAAGATGTACTGACCCTATGCTTCTATATGCTCAGCTGTTCAAATAGTCGTTCTTCTTTCATTAACTAGTATACCGGGTGGCGTGGTCGCTATCTACATTAGCAGATGCTAGTCACCTGGCTGCCCTTTCTGTTCTCAGTGTTTAATGTGAAGGAAGAGAGCTCTGAAATAGAACAAAGCCCTGTCACTAGCTTGCTGTCCTGAATATATAAATAGATCACATTACAATGATAAAATAACATCACATTTCTTTGAGGTGGTTAAAAAATAAATGATGTATTTTTAAAATTACCTGCACTCTTTATATATCTCTTCCACCCTCCATCACTCTTTTAAAATGCTTATCTGTAAGGGGAAAAAAAGGTGGTGGGGGGACCAATTTACCGTTTAAAAACTAAGCAGTCTCAAGATTATCCTTGTGTTAAAGTGGAATAGGGAATCATTTATGTTGTTGGGGGTAATTCAAGCTTCAGATAATTTGGAATCAAGTCTAGCATATTTTAATATTATATAGGTACAATGTGTGCATGTGCACTTAATCTGTGGGGCTCTGATAGTAAGGGTTTTAAGATGCTCCTAGAATCATCTTCCAAAGATGATCGCTTTGATCACTGCCAAGTTCCCTTGATCACATTCCCAGTCTCTCTGCCTTAATGGTCACTCTTCTCATCCACCATCATAGAGTTAATTTTGACTCGTAGAAATCCTACAGGACAGAGCAGATTTACAAGATTGTTAATCTATGTGGGAGTAGAAAGTGTCACCTTTCTCCAGGGGGGGCTGCTGGTTTAAAACTGTTAACCTTGCAATTTACAGTCCACTGCATTACCCACTATACCACCAGGGGTGCTCCTTGGGTCACTCTTAGAAGCCATTATTAAGATTCTTCCAAATTCCCTTTGATCACTGCCAAAAACTTGCTTCCTTCATATTTCTACACTCACACCTGCTTCTTTAATTACCGATAGTAGGATGCAGAAAATTTCATCATCGGTAGCTTTAGTGACTGGTGTGTAAATTTGAATAGTCATATACAGTAATTCTCTTTGTAGGCATATAGACCAATCACAGTTTCAACATTGTATGTCAATGTAGATCTTGAAATGTTAATTTCAGCGAATAATCATTCATATTCAATTTGTCATTCCCAGCACAGTAGACCGTATAATTGTCTAAAGTCTCATGGCTAATGCCCATTCATGTTAACTCATTAATGTCTATGATACGTATCTTGATGCAATTCATTTTGGTTTTGATTACTTCCAATTTACCTCTATTCAGATTTCCTGCATTTTGTATTTCAATTATGACGATGTATAGCTGCTTCAAACATGAGCATCCTACAACATCAGCAAATGAAGGTCCTGAAAGCTTCATTTAACCTTTGTTCATTAATATTCACTCTACTTTGAGGAGAGAACTCTTCCTCAGTTGTATGTGTAGTATCTTCCCACCAGAGGGACTCAGGTTCTGACACTGTATCAGATGATGTTCAAATGGTACTTATAGTTTTCTCAATGGCCAGGTTGTTTTTTTTTCAGGCATAGATCATTAGATCATCCTTCTTGTCTGCTTCGTTTGAAGGTCTGCTAAAACCTATCCAACTTGGGTAACCCTGCTGGAATTTGAGACACTGCTGACATTACTTCCTGGACCACAATACCAAGCAAGCCAACACACACACACACACACACACACACTAGCCAGGGTCACCTTGACTATATTTGAACTTCTGTTTTAGCGATAGTTTTAAACCTTATTAAGCAGATTCCTTTTTTTTTTTTAATACTGATCATCTAGTCCACCAAGCATGATACCTTTTTCCAGGTCTCATTCTCATCTGACAGGAGCCCTGTTGTGAAGTGGGAGCGCATTGGCTGCTAGCACCAATGTCAGCAATTAATAACCGTCAGCAGCTCCTTGAAAGAAAGGCAGGTTTTCTCCTCCCATAGAGTCCCAGTCTCAGAAACACCCCTGGACAGTCCCACCCTATTTGAAGAGCGTGAATAGGAGTTGGAATTAACTCGTTGGCAGTGAGTTTGGCTTTGTGCTTTGGGTTCTAAATGAGGAAATGTGCTAAGTAGTGAGGCAGACACAGTCTCGCCTCTTTGCTGCTAAGGATCATTCTGCCTGAATGTATTCTAGCAGCTTTTTTCACCCCATTCTTCTAGAAATCCATGATATATTTAATCATCTTTGCCAGCACCATCACTCAAAGGCATCAATTCTTCAACTTTCCTTATTTGACGTTCAGCCTTCCCATACATGAGATGGTTAAAAATACCAGCGCTTTGGGGAGGCACACTTTAGGCTTTCAAGTGACATATTTAATTTTTCACACTTTAGAAAGATATTTTGCAGCATATTTGCCCTAAGATATTTACCCATGTTTCATTGCAATCAATAGACTACTCGTGTTTAAATAAAACCTTTATCTAGATCAATGTTTCTCACGTGGATGCTGCTGGAATGATGGGTGATGGGGTTGCTGGAATGACCCAGGGATTGCAGCAACATACCTATCTTGCGTCCTGGGTGACGGGTGGTAGTGAGCAGGCTGTTATTGCCAAGGGGGCACTGAGTAATTTTTTTTTTTCCCTGAAAGAAGGGCAGTAGGTCAAATACACCTGGATATAGATGATCTAGATCAGTGGTTCTCAACCTTCCTAATGCCGCAACCCTTGCCCCTTTAATACAGTTCCTCATGTTTTCGTGACCTTCAATCATAAAATTATTTTTGTTGCTACTTTATAACTGTAATATTGTTACTGTTATGAATCGTAATGTAAATATCGGATACGCAGGATGTATTTTCATTGTTACAAATTTAACATAATAAAATCATAGTGATTAATTGCACTGCAGGCCCCCAAAGCCCGCCCGAGGTTTTCTGGAGAAGAATGCACAAAGACTCGGAGAATTCATTCTTGTTCAGTCGGCTAGCTTGCCTGAACAACTTTAGACCTACTAACTTCCACTATTGTGGGAAGCATTGTATTATCACAAATCTCATCACAGATGTTTGCATTATATTCTCTCTATTCTGCTTTATATAGCAATCCTCTCGGTCCTATTTGTCGGGAGAAGACGGACTAATAGAGAAGGAAAGGGAACTCGCTGCCCACGTTTATCCTGGAACAGGCGCAATCACAGCGGAGGAGGATGGGCAAAAACTTTACTGAAGAGCCCAGACTCAGACTGCAAAACGGAAATCACTTGTGAGTTGTCAGCGAGCCTTGCTGGAACGCTGTCAGCTGGGACACTAGTAAGACATAGAGCCCACCACTAAGACTCACCAGGAAGGCATCCGCTAAGGTGCCAAATCTTTTTTCTAAGTATGAATGACACTCAGGGTCCTGTATACCATCGACTGCTATACACTGTGGAATCAAGAGAAACAAACAAAAACCACTGAAATCTGGAAGAAATGCCTTTTCCTCCTGCAGTGCCCTCTAGTGCCCCCTGCTGACAAGGTTTAGCATTGTCCAACTGGCGAAGGATAGGGACCGCTCTGTATTCTAAAGAAATGTATCTGAGAGGCAATCACCTGAGAACAGGCAGAAAACCTATGTTTCAGTTAACTGTAATTCCCTCCCTGCCTCCTGTTTTCATTTTTTATAGCTAATTATCCAAGGCATCAACAACTTCTATAATATGAATTTTAGTTTACAAAAGGAGCTTTAAGATTTGGAAGCTGTCAGAGACTCCATCAGCCAACACATACCATTTCTGCTGACACACAGAACTTTGTCTAAGATAGGCAAAAATAGGACGGTAAACACAGATATGCAACGGAACTTTTTTGTATATTGAGATACCTAAGGGAAAAAAGGTATATGAAAATGAAACATGACTTCATGATCAGATTATAACTCCGTAAATTACAGTGATTGCCCCCTTTTAGACATTAAACTTAGATACATTTCCAATAATTTTACAGTTGCTCTTAATAACGCAATCAAAAACATTTCTATTATCTTCATTTTAATTGGCTACTCTACCAACTACTCCGTCTTATCGGTGTTGCCCTCAGAAGGAGGCTCACAC
>NW_022104341.1:43000872-43005149 GCF_000313985.2 Echinops telfairi
TAAGAACAAGTCAAAATCATACCACGGCATCATGCTTCTTCCCTAAGGCAAATTATAAGCCCCCATGAGTTTAATGCTTCGCTCCGTTAGAGCTAATACTGACTGTGGGCTGCATTGAAATGTTTCCTTATTTGCAAGAAGGTGCATATATCAGATGGACGCACACATTTCTGGCCAAGAGTTAGACATGATTATTTCTTTCTCTTATGTTGCCCACATTGTGTTAATAAAAATACATAGCCATTAGATTAATTTCTTCTGAGGACAATATAATTGAATACATTTTTCTTTTTTGAGTTTATGTTTTCTTTTTCCTGACAATTGTTATACCAATTTCAAAAGGTGAAATATATTTCATATTAACAATTTTAACTATATAGAAGAATTTAAACTCTTTTCCATTCTTACTTTCAGTTTATCCTTTAAAGTATGTATTTTAAATTGTCTCTTAATGAAAGAAAGGGAGTCTAATGAGGAAACTGCCTCTTTGAAAGAAAAACAATTCTTTTAACTCAAAGAAATCTACTTTCTCTATGGCACAGCAACACGCTTTACATGCTGTTGGAACTAAGCATTTTTTAGAACAGAAATAGATGCATACAAATGTAACTAAACTTCAAACACTCTGGTGACAGCATGACTGGTGTTCTGTAACCTTCCTTGATCTCCCATAAATAAAGAATAATTTCTGCAAACCTTAGAGGTGAGAGCTGCAAGGCTTAAATTTTAAGGACTTTTGATTTAATGAAAATTCTGTGAGAAAGTCAACGAAGTGTTGGAGGTTGGTGGTGATGTGGCTTCTTTTGCACTTGGGCACAGCAGGAGTGGAGTCTTGCCAGTGGGTAAAGACCACGTCTCATGTTTTTTATTTAGCTAAAATGTCCCAACCATTAGGTCGCTCATTTATTTAAGTATGCTGGAGGGTCTCTGGGGCTGCATAAGATATTTTTAATACTACTGTAAAGTAAATAATGCCTATGGAAATGGTGACTGAAGAAAGCCACACCCTTGGGATAGCAGTCATCTGCTTCTCACAGCTGGAAGTTTCAGACTAAAGTCCAAGGGCTCCAGGTGAGTTTGAAGTAAAGGCCGATTCCCTTCGTGTGGTTTCCACAGTGAGTCCTTCAGATGGTGCGCACTGCCAAAGAGCACAGCCTGCCATCCCAGCAGTCGACAGCACAGGCTTTGAGTCAACAAGAGCTTGGTAGAGCCGAGGTCAAAAGTGTTCAGTGGGGAACATGATACCAGGCATATTTTGCCCTTGGGTTATTTATAAATACAATGAAGCTTCCCACTCCCAAAATGGGAGGCTGTTCCTGCTTGTTTCCTTGCCAACAGCCATGTAATCTCCTTATCTGAGACATGCATACCCCTTCCCCCAATCTTGAGTTGAATTTCCAGTAAGCTTCCCTTATCAGTAAGACTGTGTATTCATTGGGGTGACCTTGGTAAATGTTTGTATTATAGCAACTGGATGGATTTCTCCCTCTCCCCGCGTCTTGAAAAACAAACCCCAGCTGAGGTATTGTCTCCTCTGTGGAAGTGGTTTCTCAGATGCACCTGTAGAGTGGTTTGTGGACTCTAGGCAGGCTCTCAACCCTGTTGCTTGGGAGACCAGTTTGGAAGATTGCACGGGTTGGCTCTTCCTCTTTTGGACTAATTGTCAACTTTTTCCCCAGAGATGGTCTCTTCTGATACTGTGTCCTCAAGACCTAAGAGGAAGCCTTGCCATCTTGCTTCTATGTTGCAATCTGGCTGCAATTCAACCAAGACAGATGTGCTTGTTCTTCCAGCAGTCTATTGTATTTTATTGGTTATGTATTGGTCACTAGGTATTCTCTGGCTGATTTTTGACATTCTCTATTTCTACACAGTATGCTCAACATTTTGGAATTGGTTCTACTCTGAAAAAAGGGAGTTATTATTTGGATTGATCTAAAATAACCTTATCACCAGAATGACTTCTTTAATTCACCTATAACGTAATACCTGAGGATAGTGGGGGTTCTGTGGCAAATTTTTGCTTTACACCTATTGTACCTGGATTCGTATTCTAGCTAACCACCTCATCCATAACCACCACTTGTATGTTGCTATTAAATTGAAGAGGTTTCAGCAGGACTTTCAGACTAAGATGGATTAGGAAGAAAAACCTGGTGACCAACCTCTGGAAGTCAGCCCAGGAAACCTCTGTGGAGCAGCCAGTCAACACCCCACCATGGGGAGGGGTTAGGATCACTTGATTTCATTGTGCATGGGTGGGCAGGAGTTGGGAGCTGGCTAGACGGCAACTAACAGTCACAAGAGATTGGAATTCAAATTGTGATTGATAGTCACACATGTAACGAGAAGCGGTCACACATGTAACGAGAAGCAGTTCTCTGGTGCTGATGCTCCTAATGGATAGTACATAAGTTTTTAAGGAGGAAATAATTTAGGTGTGAGCGATGTTCTACATATTTTACTCATCTAAGTTTTATTTCATAGATTTGTTTTTCCCCCTCCATCAGCCTGATGAAACTCTTCAGTAAACTATCCAGGAATTTTTCAGTATATATTATTACTACCTTGTGTATTGAAAATCAAAATATATTGAGAGCTAGGTAGTGTATCTTTGGTAGTATGCTGACTGTTTTTTTTTTGTGTGTGTATGTTTTTTAGCACCTCATTTGTTCCCTCTTATGCCCTGACCTGGATCTCTGAAGCGGAAAACCAGGCGTTTACATATCCAAGGCTTCCTGGCATGGGGATTCTGTTATGAAAAGCAGTTTAGGGGTCTTTGGAGGGCAGAAGAGAATTAAAGAACCCACTTGACCCGAGAGTAGCAGGCAAGCAGAAAGACCGTGACACATGGTCCCTTATTTTCACAGACATTTTCTGATTTCCCAGTGAATCAGCCCTTTCAGAGCTACCAGTTGCTGAGATTATTGGCGAAAGTTCTGTATAATTATTGTAGCATCTAGTTTCTGACTTTAAAAGTATTTTACATAAATTTGCTTTCCCAATAATTTCAGTGGTTTTATTAATTCTTATCCCCCTGTCTTAAGTTCCTTCCAACATGAAATATCTAGAGAAGTTTTTCTTTTCTAAGTATTGGCTATATTAATTGTTTTCTTGTAAAAAATAATCATCCTTTAGTTAAGGAATATGATCAATAAATTGTTACAAATGCCTTCATCTCTTTACCCATTTATGTTTTTAAAAAATACTATCTAAATCCCAGTGAAGAGAATTGACCATGCAACTTTGATCTTATATAATGCCAAATACAACTAGGTTTCAACTAATTTAAAAATTAAATTAAAAGTCTTTTGTTAATGTTCACACTTTTTCCACATGAATCTGATCCTCCTTAATGTTCATGAGTAAATTAGAACCATTTAGTATTTTTACCAACAGCAAGCATTTTCTTATATTTTAATACTATATTTTTTACCATTTATTTAGTTGACATAGTCTCATTATTGCCATATCAAAGTTAATTTTAGTCATATATTTCAGAGGCTGACTATTCTGTTATTTTGCCAAAGTAGATGTTGAGTTTTTCTCATTTTAAGATACTATCATCAGGTATGTATGTCTATATATATTCTTATTACCATTTTATTATTTATTTCTATTATTCAGTATTAATTTATTTTTTATCCTATTTTAATTTACCTTTCAGAAAGAATGGTGCATAGTCCATACTCAACAGTTTCATTGAAAGAACAAGTAAATAGGAATTGAAGACCACAGGGACTAAGGAGGTCCTTGACCTTGGAGGGACCTATGAGGACAGGCAGTTGGCTGGGGCAGAGCAGGCATGCCAACCGTCTATGTTGATGGGAGCTGCAACACTAATGAGAGATGCAGTGCACAAGCTGGATCCGGAGTTTCCTGGGGATTTAACAATTCACTGAATGTGAGAGGGTTCCTGGACGGCAGACAAATCAAACAGCAGAACTGAGGGCAGCTCACAAAGCAATTGAACACACAAGAAGTCAAAATATGGATAGGTTTATTATTATACCTGATAGCAAGTTTGCCATCAAAGGTGTGACAGAAGGGCTTGGTAACTGAAAACAGATGGATGGAGAACTGCTTCTTGAAGGGACCTTGCCAAGAGAAGTGATTTTGAGATTGATAAAGCTTCCCAAGCTGTGATTCATCTACCACTAGTCATGGCATTCCTGCGCCATGTCTTCTTCTGAACCTGGTTTGAATTTCTGGCAGTTCCCTCTCAATGGACCCCTACAACCATTGTTGAATTACCTTCGACAAAATTTTACTTGCAT
>NW_022104341.1:43005316-43009186 GCF_000313985.2 Echinops telfairi
CCTAGTCTTGGGGGATTTGCATAACATAATCCACAAAGACAGTGTTCTAATTTCTACTTTGGTAAGCACTGATTGTGGCCTTAAAAACCTCCGGCTGGGGACCCAAGGCCCATCTGTAGGCAACTGGACATCCCTTTGGAGGTGGGTAGTGGGAAGGAGACGAGTCACTCAGGGTGCAGTATAGCATCGATGAAACACACAACTTTCCTCTAGTTCTTAAAGGCTTCCCCCGCATCTCACCCCATAAGCATGATCCCAATTGTACTTTACAAACCTGGTTAGACTAGAGAATGGACAGTGGTGCAGATAAGAACTGGAAACACAGGGACTCCAGGACAGATGATGCCCTCAGGACAAGTGGTGAGAGTGGCGATATCTGGAGGGAAGGATCTACATATAACCTACTCCCTGGAGAATAGACAACAGTAAAGTGGGTGAAGGGAGATGTCTGGCAGTGTAAGATATGATAGAATAATAATTTATAAATTATCAAGGGCTCGTGAGGGAGGGGGAAGCAGGGAGGGAGGGAAAAATGAGGAGCTGATTCCAAGAGACTAAGTGGAAAGCAAATGTTTTGAGAATGATGGGGGCAACAAATGTACAAATGTGCTTGATGCAATGGATGTATATGTATATGGATTGCAATAAGAGTTATACAAGCCCCCAATAAAATGATATAATTTTTTTTTAAACTTCATAAGTGACCATCTGAGGTGTAATTAAAATCCCTCCCCCACCCCCTGTCTGGATAAAAGAAGAGTGAAGAAAACATAAAACACATAAAAACAATTACTCCAGTTGATTAATAGGGCCATGTGAGCATTAGTGCCCATGACCTTGAGGCAGAAAACCTAGATGGTAGCCAGCTATCACTACCAACTGCCTGCAAAGAATCACCTCAGATGATCTTGGATACATGGGAGCGAAAATGTGGAACAAAATTAAAAAGCCTAAAAATGATCAGGCTCACTAATAAGATAGAGGCTGGTGGGACTCCTTAGACCGTGACTCACACTCACCCTTCAGGTCTAGAAATGAACTCTTTCCCATGGCTCAATTTTTAGCTAAACAATAGACATATTTATACAAGGAACATACCACTTAGAAAATCATTGTTTCAGATAATAATAATTGTCTGAGATAAAAAGGCAGCATTTACCTGAGAACAAAGTTCAGAATAGAAGAGAAGGAAAAATGGGAGTAAAATAAAGGGAGAATGACTAAATAAATGAATAAGACTAGGTAAACTCAATACCAACTGTAACAAAATGCTTCCCAATCTTGTACATATTATACAGATTAATTTATTAAAATGTATAGTCAATGGTTCAAAGTTAAGGAACTACCCCCCCCACCCCAATTAAATATGACATTGCAATCATAATGCCCAGTCCACTTGGAAGATGTCACAGTACCTGGGTTATCTGATGTGAACCCTAATCTTTTCATTTTGTAGTGACCATATAAAAACCCAGAATAAAAACTTTAGGCTCACACAAAATTGTGGGTTGTGATTGATATTCTGTCTCCACATCTCATTTCCCTTCAAGCATAAAGATATGTCACTTAAAAAGTCACATCAAAATAAAAATATAAAAGTATTAGCTCTGGAAAACTCAAATAAAATAACACATAGTTATATCAATTGCTGACAATAATAATAGCAAATCTTCTCTGGGCCAAGTAATTGTGTGATCAGAGATCTTGTTCTAAAATTAGAAAAATAAACAAACAATAGGAAAAAACATCTAGAAGGCAAGTCAATAGAATAAAATAAAACTCAAAGTTATAACAACTAAGATTTCAGGTATTAAAATATAAGTTAGTCTATAATGCATTTTACTAAATTGTTTACAAAATAACAAAACAATATGATTTTAACATTAAATTACAAGTTGATCAAATAGAATTTGTAGAAATTACACAAAGATATACTGTTGACATATGTATCTATATATTCATTGAAATGAAATTTTAATGACTGGGTCACAATTTGAATGAAAAGAGAAAAAGTAATGTATAAAGAACATAAAGTTGCATTTTATACTGAAAACTAGAAGTGACATAACAATTATGATATTAACAAAGCTTAGACTGAGGAGTTCTAGCGTATTTCTAGCAATTAACTTATAAAAGAAAATGAGCAAGAAGTCACACCCAATGTGAAAATGATAAAGAAAATTGGAGGCATAATGAAAGACGAGTCCTCAGTCAGCTTTTCAACTTTTTTTAATATTATGATTTAGATATAAAGCACACTTAATAAAATTAACAAATCCCCTACATAACTTTTCATGGAGCTCAGTATACACCCAAACTTCCCCAAATGCTACCAGAGATATTTTAGAAAAAAATTATGTCTTCAATAATAAAGAGCATCTACTTTTAGTTATTTTAATACATGTTGATCAGTATGTTTCTCTCAAGTATACTAAAAAAATATGGATTAATAGAAATTCTGCTTCAAAAAAATAGCTGAGCTATACACAAGTATCCTCCAGTTGTATTTAAACATTCTGATGTTTGTTGCGTTTTTGCAAAACATATAACTATGTATTCTTTCATGTCTCTCTATCCCCCTGTTACCGTGAAAGTTTTTATTTTGTCTATGTTGGCATACTTATTTACTTATAATCATATTTACAGGAGAATAATTCATGTGTATTGAGAACTTAGGTCATAGTAATGCTGTTGATGCCCTTTGACTAGCATCTCCCTGAAAACTACCCACAAAAGTCCTATATAGTGTGTGCAGTATTATGATTATTTGATTACTTCATTAAATGTAATTATTATCTAAACAGATAGTACCAAAACCCTACTTACGAAGGTAACTCACTTTTGTAGGGAGCAATATTAACAAACCTTCATAACTTAAGGGAATGAGTAATGGAAGGTGTTCAGACAACAAAATACAAAGATAGAAGAAAATGTTCTTTCTCATCTGAGGAAGAGGAAAGAGAGTTTAAAAAGAATGGGTATAAATTATTTGGCAATTTGAGAATAATAAGGGGCCAGAGTTGAAAGAGCAGTAGACTCCTTGAGCGATGATGTCCTGCTTGCTAAATAGTGTGCGGTTGTACTGTTGTCCTTCCTCTCCCCCAGACGACAGCACTACAGAGGACCACACTATAGACACAGTGTGGGGAGACAGGCCAGTGTCAGCGGCCCACATGGGGGCAAACCAAGAGGGGAGTGCAGCAGACCAGCGCTGGGAGCAAAGCCATGAAGGCCCTGAGGAATCCTGATTGTAGATTCTGTAGACATATGAGTGGGGGGCGGGGGGTCCCAGTGCTTGGCACCTCAGCCGAACTGGTTGGGGGTACTCACAAAGGAGCCACACTGAAAGTCTAAAGGTGTAACTGGGCTGGGGCGTGGTACTAGACCCACTCCATCCCTGACTGCAGGAAGAGCCTGGGAACTGGTAGGAGAGGTATCTTTAGATCAAGATTGCTGAGGAATAAAAGGATAAAAGTGCTGTTAGGTAAGCCAAACCCCTGATATGGAACCCTGAAAGAAAAAATGATTGGACTATGGATTGTAACAGGTTCTGCTCATTATTTAACAGAGAGATACCCATCTCCACTCTGGGTCCGGATAACAGTTAGGCTTTAAATTATGTGTATGATCTTTTTAGTTTTTTTCCTTTACTTTACTGTCTGTCTAAATAAGATAGGCAGGATAAGCAATCTCATTTCATGTTATTCATTTTTGACATGTTATCAAGAAAGACTATGCCTGGAAAAGGACAACATGATTGGTTAAGTAAAGAGCAAGCAAAAAGAAAAAGACATTGAAATAGATTGCTATAGTGCCTGCAACAATGGGCTACAAATAGCAATTATGAGGATAATAATTATGAGCAGGACT
>NW_022104341.1:43010300-43012687 GCF_000313985.2 Echinops telfairi
GGTTGGGTGTCCCACTGGTAGCTCGCAAGTTGAGGCAGAAAACTAGCTAAGGCAGATTCACACTGATCCGATCACCAGAGAACAAGAGAGAAACGGGTGGGTCTTGCCGAGTCATTTATCTCTTTGCCCTCAAATCAAACTGCAACCTTATTAATCCCACATGTTCTTATTAGCTAGGTTGGCACAATAAACTGACCTATCACAGATCACTATGAATCTCAAACCACTCAATGGCACCTAACAGCAACAGTATTTCTATGACTCAGCTATGCCTTTTTAGTGAACTAGCTTAGAAATATTTTAAAGTGAATGTAGTACGATCTTTTTGAAAAAAATAAAATAAAATCATAATGAATGCATACATATTATTCTACCCAACTACTATTATCCTTGTATTGCATTTGTTTCTATTTCTATGTATGCAGAATTTTTAATGTATGTAGAGTATATCCTTTCTTTCTTTTTTCCCTAAGTAATTTAATGTATTGTTATCTATTTTGCTAGTAGGTTCAGTGGTTAATAGTGGTAGAATTCTCACTGTCCATGAACAATACCCAGGCTCAATTCCTGGTAAGCACTTGTCTGTCAGTAGAAGCTTGCATGTTGTTATGATGCTGAATGGAATTTAGAAGAGTGTTCAAACTAAGAATGGGTAGAAAGGCCTGAGGATCTGTTTCTGAAAATCATCAAAGGAAAACGTATGGATCATATTGGTTGCGATTCCACAGATGCGCATGAGCATGACCCAAGAATAGACAACATTCCTATTTGTGATTTCGGTGGTTTCCATGCAACCAAATCTGAGACCTTTAGAAAAAGATTACTAGTGACTTTAGGACTATCATTTAAAATGAGCTAATAGTTGGTATTTATCACAGTGAAATAACAACATTTAATAAATAAGTATATTTTTGGATATGTAGATTGTTGTTTCCACGTACTGCCTATGGTGGAAAATGCAGCAATGGTGGAATAAATGGGCTGATTTAGACATGTTCTCTTAGTAACTGGTGATATAGTTCCTAGCACTAAGGATGGGAGAGAAGGGCTAGGTTGTCTGAAATTAAAAACAAAATTATGTGATCATGGCCTAGCTCCAGGGACAGGCTGGTGCAAAGTGTAAGGATATGTGTGCGGGGTGGGTGGGGGTGAGGGATTCGCAAGCTTGCATTTGGAATCAATTGACCTAGCTGGAATGGCTGGGCTGAGAAGAACGAATGCAAACAAATGAATACAATGATACTTGACCCCGTGGGTTGGTGAACATTGCTGCCCTTTTGATGGTTGAACTACTTATACTAAACTTAGTTTATGCATGCAGTTAGCCAACAGTCTAACCAAAAATGAAGACACATCACTTATTCTTGTCTCCTCAGTGCTGGGTTGTTATGGACAGATCATTTAGAGATTGGGTATCTAAAATGATGGAAGGTGAACACATGAATAAGCTGGCTAACAAGCTCTTAAGGATGTGTTAGAAAATTTTAAAAGAGGGGAAAATAATCCTTCAGTTTGAAAGGGATAATTGCAAGAACCAGGGAGTGGTCTGCGTGGGTCTGCTAAGAAGGTGAGGAAGATATGGATAGGATTCCCTTGTGAGTGATTATGAATATGATTCCCTGGATGCCATCCTGCTCAGCATATAAAGTGAGTCTGGTGAAAAGTTGGAGGAGGGTTCTCATTAGCAGCAAGAGACATGAGTGGAGCACATCCTCTGGATCAGAGAACTTTGCCAGCGAACCTGCTGGATCCAAAGGACAGCTATCAATTCAGAGCAACAGCAGCAGAACCAGAAGCCAGAGCATGGAACCAAGTGGTGGACTTCCTAACTCGTGGAGCAATTGAAACTGTGTGCTTTTGTACAGGAAGCTAGCTTGCAGAGTGGGGTGCCTCTGGGCATTTAATTGGGGAAGGTGGGCTTTCTGACCCATGGAAGTGCAGCTGAGTGTCTTCTAGATTAGATTTACTAGATTGGAATTCCTTTGGACAGTTAATTCAGAGACCTAGGTTTGCTGACCCATGAAACTTGAGCTGAATGTCTTTAGGTTTAAGCTTCATGGGAATGGCATGCCTCTTTGAACATGTATTAACAGACCTGAAGGAACTTGGCAACATGTTCTTATAAACAACTATCATGAGCATTTCTCAATAGTATTGCAACCTTTTAATTTCCTTAATAAATCTTTAATCATGATTTTGTGTGTGGATTTTGTGTAGTCACTGTACTTGATATTAGATACAAGAAAGGCAAATCAGAGAACACTAAGCAAGAAAACATAGTGTCTCTTCTGCCATCCAATTTGATCGTTTCTTTCTTTCCTCTCTTTTTAATGACCTTCTGTTTTCTTCACATATGATGTTATTCATGTCATCCCACATATCATCAG
>NW_022104341.1:43013811-43015862 GCF_000313985.2 Echinops telfairi
TTGTTACATCGCACCCTGACTGGCTCATCTCCTCCCCGAGACCCATCTGCAAGGGGATCTCCAGTGGACTACTCATGGGCTTTAGGTCTTACCATAGTGAATGATGGGAGGAGTGTGGAGTGGAAATGCCCCATTTTTAATGCCAATCCTGTTGGAGCTCTCTTTATTGGCGTATTAAGCCATGATTGTCTGATTCAAAATGACCGATACTAATCCATTTCCATGCACCAACACCTGTCATATCAATCTTTAGGGGTTCCATTTCATTTCTGATGACATAATTTTCCCAGATCCATATTTTGGACATTCCACATTCCAATTGTTGATTGATACTTGCAGCTCTTTTTTCTCCTTTTGAGTCATACCCCCTCAGAGCTCGAAGCCCCACAGACTTTACTCCCGCGGCCTTTACTCCATCATTCTGATCGACTCCATTTGAGAAGACAGATCTTCCTCAGTCATATTTTTAAGACCTTCCAATCTGAGGGGTTCATCTACAAGAATCATCCCTGAAAATGTCTCAAAGCTACCCATAAGTTTTACAAAGCTAATTCCTCAGAAATGGACACAACCTATTCATTCTTCATATTCTCCTCTTATTCTTTCTGGGCAGTCTCTTCTTAGTACGAACACTGCTGAAACCTGTTCATGTTGAGTGACCCTGCCGCTATTTGAAACACAGCTAGCATAGCATTGAAGCCACACGTAAGCTCCCAAAGCAGGAAAATCTGATAAATAAGTGGTGCTTTGTGGTGGAGTGAAACCCCCTTGATTAAATCACAGTCTTGATTTAATTGGAAGAAAGACTCAGGGGGTAGGATTATGGAAAAACTTGTCTTTCTGTGTCTGGATCCTGCATTTGGTTTGCTGATATCCTACCATATTTCCTGCCAATACAAGGAGGAATCAGGCACTGTGGACCCATGACTCGTCTGGCTCGGTATTGACCAGCCTATGGTTTTCCTGCTGTAATTTTCAGCATCCTAGTTAGTCAGGCTCCACACCTACAAGGGTCAGGAGAAACCTTCAACTTACCATTTGACCAATGGACTTGAAGCAAACTGGAATTACCTGTACAACTGTGTGAGCTGTCCCTTGCTCTCTTACTATATACATTCACATAAGTTGTTTTTCTTCCTTAGCATACCCAGTGTAACAAAGCTGACAAAATGTTTTTAATATGAAAAATAGAAGAATGTTTTAAAATCTGAATTTAAAGTTTCTTTTAAAAATTCAGAAGATAACATTTAACTGCATTTATAATGGGAACATTTGCTAAAACAGCCCCTTTGTATTCAACAATTGTAACTATCCTCATGTATTTAGGTTTTCCTCCTCACAACAAACTCAAGTTTGCAGTTATCAAAGACATTTTTGTCATTTAATAAATAATAGCAAGAACACCTTAACGTCTTACTCCATTGGTTACTTGCATTGATTACATTTCAATTTTACCCTTACATTAATGAGATGACTAAAGAATGTAGCACAATTAATCTTGCTGAACATTTATGGCAAGATTGATTTTTTAAATTGTTTCCCTTTAGTAAGATGATAACACATTTTCCAGTGGGGAATCATCATTTTTGTGTATCTCCAACACCTTCAGATATGGAAAAATTCAGAGCATCCAGTGAGTTAAAGATAGTTTCCAGGTGCCTCAAAGACTATCATGAAATCACACTTTTTTTCTATTCAGTCATAAAATCTTGGTGTCTTTAAAATGAAATTAAATTTAAAAATCAAAGAAAAAAATTTGCTGGCAGCATTCTTTTTTTTTAATTGGGGGCTCATATAACTCATCACAATCTATACATACATCAATTATATAAAGCACATTTGTACATTTGTACATTTATTACCCTCATTATTCTTTTTTTTTAAATTATTTTATTGAGGGCTCATACATTTCTTATCACAGTCCATACATCCATCCATTGAGTCAAGCACCTATGTACACCTGTTGCCCTCATCAATCTCAAAACATTTGCCCTCCACTTTAGCTCTCAATATCATTTGCTCGTTTTTCCCCTCCCACCCCCCTCCCTCTT
>NW_022104341.1:43016873-43019275 GCF_000313985.2 Echinops telfairi
CTGATCCCTTCTACACCTCGTGGTCAGTCAGGCTGGTGTGCTTCCTCCATATGGGCTTTGATGCTTCTCAGCTAGATGGCTGCTTGTATGTCTTCAAGTCTTTAAGACCCCAGACGCTATATCTTATGGTAGCCGGGCACCATCAGCTTCCTTCACCACATTTGCTTATGTTCACATTTTTCTTCTGCAATCGATTTAGGAAGGTGTGCATCCTGGAATGCCAATTTAAAAGAACAATGTGCTCTTGTAATGAGTAAGTGCTTGAGTGGAGGCCCAATGTCCATCTGCTGCCTTAATACTAAACCTATAAATATATGCATGTAAATCTGTTTGCCCACACTCTTATATAAATATATTTACATATGTACATTCCAGTCTTAAAACCTCTATACATACCCTTTGTCCCCTAGTTCTTTCCTCTATTACCCTTTACTTCCCTCTTGTCCCACTATCATGGTCAGTCTTCATTTGGTTTTCAGTGATTTCTATCGGTTACAATGCCCTTGATGAATCCCTACCAGGCCTCTCGTACCCCCCTTGCCACTGTTTTTGGATCACTTGTTGCTCCCCTGTCTCTGGGTTGGTCAGCACCACCGCCTTACCCCTGCCACCCCCTCTCTTGTGTCCCCCAGGAACCGTTGGTCCCGTTTTTTCTCCTCCAGACTATTCATCCAGTCTATCTTATCAAGATAGAGCTGTAGAGATACTAATATGCATAAAAAACCAAGCCATAGCAAGATAGGCAATCAGTGAGAACACAGCGATGGCAACAAAAAGGAAGCCAATTACTCATAGAAGAATAAGTTAATTAAACAAACAAAAAAAATTTGAGCAGAAAGAAAAACCTGTAAATAGGTAAAGGTCAGATTTTTTTATCTCTAGGTGTGTCCTTCAGTCAAGACCGATGGGGTACCATGCTCTGGCCCCCCAGTCTGTCCTTTGTACTCCCTCTAGGGGGCTCTGCTCTGCTCCCATGGTTGCTTTGCCGCACGCTTTTTGTGGTTTGCCTTGGTGTCTCAGGGTCAGTCTGGGCTAGTCTCGACACTGAGTCTCCAGCGTTGTCCCCCTTAGAGGCCGGGGCCATCAGGAGTGGCGTGTCTCGTGGTGGGATCAGCCATATTGTCCACTCTGTGCATTGGCTGTTCAGAGCGGGGATGTCGTCCTCCAGGCCTGGTGGGTCAGGATGTGCTCCACTCTCTCTTCCTCCCCAAATGTTCCCATTTCCTCTGATCAGACATGCCCCTCTCCCCTAACTGCAGCTTCATTGCTGTCCTCTCAAGTAGCTTCCTCTGGGGGGAGGGGCTGTTGTCCACATAGCTGGCATGGGGCTGAGCCCTCAGGTCCCTCCACTGGCTCCCCACTCCTTGCCAACAAGCTGCATTCATCTGGCACTGGCTTTAAATCTGATGGCAGCATTCTTATGATTGATTAGACTTTGGTTAAATGGCCAGAATTACCAAGCAGCATGAATCAGTTTTTTGTTTGTCCAGTGTCTGTTTATGTACTGTTTTATATAACAATCAATTATTAAGACTGAAAGAGACACCTTAGATGTCTTCTGGCCCCAGCCTCTCATTTTATGGATAAAGTGACTGCAGGTCATGGAGGTTAAGTACTTTGCTGACAATCACTTACTCTTGCAGAAATCAGGGTCTTTGACTTCCAGCCTTGAGCTCCTCACATTATGCTACATAGCTTCTTAATGAAAGTGCAGAAAGATGTGTGCAGCTTAATCATCCCTCCTTTGACAGACTGATGTTGTGGAAGAAGAGAAGGCCATATTCCTGTACACTGGGCAGAGCATTTCGTTCATGTTATCTTTAAATGTTGCCTTCATAAAGAAATAAGAGCTGCTTTGAAATTTTAATAGCAGATCTCCTCTTACTATAGTTTCCTTTCCTGTGAATGAATATAAGTTTCAGATTAGTTTATTTTAACTAGACTTTAGCTTAATTGAGTAAAGACAGGATTAAAGCCTACCTTGGCGTGGCGGGGGGGGGCTGTCAATTGAAGTGTATTTCACCCCCATTCCCACCACCACCCCTGTTTCTCAGAGTTAATGGGAGGAGGCGATGGTTTTGAGTAGTATTAACAAGAACAGATGTACTTTCAAGGTTGATGCTTTCCAAAATTCTTCAAATAAAAGAAGAAGTTCATATGACTTTCATTAAGTTAAATATGCTTGTTTTAAATAAACTTTCATCTGTTACCTTGAAATTGAAATAGACCTCTGAGTTCAACTAATAAGAGCCCTATTGGGGTAATTTAAATTTAAATTTTAAGGGTATAAAAATGTAAAGAAGTAGCAGTTTCATATTTAATTGGATTCTTCGAAATACACTTGGTGACTGATGTCTGCTATCGACCCATTTACTTTGAAAAATCCATTGTGGTTGGAGATC
>NW_022104341.1:43020956-43025536 GCF_000313985.2 Echinops telfairi
GGCCTACTAATGGGCTTTGGGTCTCCACTCCGCTCTCCCCCCATCATTCACTATGGTAAGATTTTTTGTTCTGATGATGCCTTATGACAGGAGTCAAATGTGATTCAGACCCTAGATTATCTTTTTATTACTTATGTAATATTAAATTAAAAGCAACATTTGTATAAAAGATAGTGAAGAGGATAAGCGAACTTTGCTTTATTTTTAGCAACAGTGAGTTTATGGGACAAACAATTGGAAAAACACTAGCTCAAAATTATTCACAGTCACCCACATTGCATTAATTTAAAGTACGTTTAAAATATAAAAGCTCAGCCTCTCTATTGAAACCTAGTTGTCTGGAAAATTTGGGACAACAGAAAATATTTCAAATTTCTAATTTCTCCTTTTCTCCTATAGCTTGGGATAGTGTATTGTACTTACAGGAGGAGGGTTGAGAACAAAAGAAATTAAATATTTATAACATGATTAGAAGTGGAAGCATCGATTTTTACTTCAAAGATATAAAAACAAAGAACATTCTGAGATTAAACTGATATGAAAGTTATGTTTTATACTGACCATTATGATATATTTTCCTAGAAATCATTTTGATTAAGTGAATCTCTCAGAGTGTTTCCTTAAACAAAAGTGAAGAACCTGCAATAGAAAAGGGACCAAGTGCAAGGTTTTAGGATGAAAATACCTGGGTGAAAAAAACACTCTCATAGCATGTCTACAAAACATAATTTTATAAGGCTGTGCCATGAGTAAGGGCACTCTCTGTGCTTAGTCACTAATTGCTTCTAAAGTGTATACCTGTGACACACTTGCAGGTAGCAACTACCTCATGCACTGGTTCAAATGAGCTGCCTTCCTTGTGGAGCCTTGGTTACACAAACTCGGGGCAGTCTTCCCGATCTCTGTGTTGTTTTCGATTGAAGCGGCCATGCCTTGCAGGACAGAGAGCTATGTGGAGCTGAGCTTTGAATCATTTGTGCTAATTCTGAGAAAAGACGGTGAACCCCAAACAAATTTTCCTAGTGTTAATCTTGCCTCCTCCTGTCCCTTCACACCAAAATATATGTTTTGCTTGATTTTATTTTTCATAAACTTAGACTTAGAAGTCATCTAGCTATCTAGTCAAGCTTCAAAATTGATACAGAATAAACACAAAATATAGAAAGAAAATAAAGTGCAATCAAAGTTTCTGTAAACTTTAGATATAACTTGTGGATTCTAAAATCCACACCTTTTCTGTCAGTTTTTCTTCAGCTTGCATGTTGCTGTGGTACTGGAAGCTATACCACTGGTATTTAAAATAAAAACAAACGTAAAGAACAGGTTTCAGCAGAGGTTCCAGACTAAGGACAGACTACAAAGGAGTAGGCGCTCCTATTCTTCTGAGGGACAGGCTACTGAAAGCCTTATGCTGAGCACTAGAACATTGTCAGATACTAAAATCCTCATGAAGAGCGATGGGGCATTTTCTGATAGAGCGAGGGAAGAAGAACCCTTCAGTCTGATGGCACCAAAAATATGACTAGATAATAGCTGTTCTTTCAGAGTTGACCATAATGGTTTACATGTAGTAAAGTGTCCAGGATTTTCATTTGTTTCTTCTCAGAATAAAGAGAAACAGTTGCAGTAACAACATGGAAAATATGAAGTATGGATCTAGGAAAACTGAAAGTTATAAAAATGCAATGGAATGTATAAAGATTGATATCCTAGATCTCAGTGAGCTAAAATGGTCTGTATTGGCCATTTTGAATCAAATTATCATAGTTTACTATGTTGACAATTAAATATTCATGAGGAACGATGTTGCATCTTTGTAAAAAAGGCAATTTCAAAGTCTATCTTGAAGTACAATGCTGTCTGTAATATGTTAATATATATACATATCTACAAGGAAGTCCAGTTAATACAACTATTATTCAAATCTGTGGACCAACCACTAAAACTAGTGATGCAGAAATTGAGGAATTCTACCAACTCTTTCAGTCTGAAATCGATGAAATATGAAGTCATTATTGATCAATAATTATTGGAAATTGGAATGCAATGTTGGAAACCAAGAGGAAGGCATAGCAGTTGTAAACTATGGCCTTGGGGCTAGCACAAACTGTGGATCACCTGACAGAGGTTTGCAAGGCCAACAACTTCTTAATTGAAAATGTCACTTTTTCTTCTCACTGAGAGTTATGTGGATATAAGCAGAGACTCTTCGTGAGGATGTCAGGAGATGGCTGCTTTTACACAGGAATCAAATTGACCACATCTGTTGAAAGAGGTCTTAGACAAGCTCAATAACAGACCATCCGTTACTCATATGTAAGGTCAAGACAAGTTGAAGAAAAGTTAAACAAATCCATGAAAGCCAAAATAAAACTTCTTTCATATATCCCACATAAACTTTAGGAATATCTCAAGAATAGATGTGAGTAATTGAACAGCAATGACAAACATATCGGTAAGCTATGGAATGACATCAGGAACATCACACATGAAGAAAGCGAAATATCACTAAAAAGACAGGAGCGACAAGGTCTGTGCGGGGAGCAGAGGAGAACCTGCAACGTATTCCCGATCATAGAACAGTTGAGGCACATGGGAGAAATGATAAAGTAACAGGATTGAAGCAAAAGTTGCAAAGGGCAACTCGAGAACAAAAAGTAAAATGAAATGCAAAGATCTGAAGATGGAGTAGCAAAAGGGAAGCACGTGCTCAGCATATCTCAAAATGAAATAGCTGAGGAAAAAGTTAGGTTAAAAAATCAAAGACCTGTTTGTAAAATTGTATTTATAGGATTACATCTTATTTCAAAATAATAATCTTTTTTATTAGAATGATGAAGCATGAGAAGATTCCTGATCTGTTGTGATACCTATCCAATGTTTCAAGTAGACCTAGGAAAAGAGTGTTCTGTTCCTCTAGAAAATTGTAAACAAAAAATGACAGAAAAGTGCTAACGTGCACTGTAATTCATAGTATCACTTTTCACTTGCCATCATCCTTCTTCTTGAAAAGTGGCTGAGTTCAGTCACTTAGGAACGATACCAAAGCAAGCTGAATGGACACTACGCATGGAAGAGTAGTCCATTATTGTATTGCCGATTCACTAGACCTAATGCATCTCATAGTGCAATGACAATTCAGGGTCCTTCTAGTTATTAAGATCCCGCTCCCTTGGAATAAATATAGTAAGAAACGTCCTAAGATTTTGGCAGTTCATAATCATTTGGCAGGTAGATTAAGAAAGCCTGAACAATATGACATGTGACCTGTCACCTGACTCCATAACAACCAAACTATCAAGGGAATTATTGGGACGATTGAAGTCATTTGATAATAAACTTTACATAAGATTATATTTTGTTTATTGAAAATTTCTTGAGACTTGTACTGTTCTTTTGATTATGTAGAGAAATATTCACATATTTTTCAAACCCTGAAGAGCTACATGCATAAATATTTAGGGTCAATGTTTAAATAATTTATTTTAAAATAAATGGAAAAAAAAGGATGGTTTTAAAAAGCATGTTATACTTGTCAAAGGTTAATCATTAGTAGAAATGCTACAGATAGTTTATGTTTACTATATTAATCTTTCAACTGCTGTTAGTTTTATATTTCTCAAAATAAAAATAAAAAGTTTTGGGAAGAGACTTTCCAACTAACTGTAAATTGTGAGGTCAATTTATCTCTGAGCCTTACTTCTTTTTCTTCAAAGTAGTATTACTGAGGCTGTTCCACTTCTTGAGCAATGCCTCAAGGCCAACTCTAAGTTCAAAGTGATTTGATAGAGCAAGATGAAATAATTTACAATCAATCCTTGAAATGAAGCAAATGCACAAATTTAAAACTTTGCTTACTGCATCTCAAATCGCAACCTTTGGAAATGCAGGAAGAAATATGAGATAGAAAAGTATAGAGAGAGTTTCTGAGATGATAATAAGCAAGGTCGAGCCAAGAGATGCTATAAGAATATTGCAAAGCACAACATGAAGCAACATTCCATGGGGTGATCTTGAAGGCAAAAAGCAGCACTGACAGACACCTGCTGAAGGGATGATACCAGAGAATTGGCACTTCTTTCCAGTAAAAGAACCAAAGCTCTCTGTAAAGTAACCCAGAGTCTCTCACAAGGAAACACTGTGTGGCATGAACGATTGAACAGCACGTTACTACTGAGTGACTACTCACCCCAGTGTGGGTACTCCTACCCACCCTGAAGAACCTTGGAAGGAACACCTGAAGATCTGCTTCTAAAAGGCTAACATCCTAGAGGAACAAAAACACTATGATGTTTAAGTAAAAAAAACTGTATGAATAAAGAGTGAAAGAAGATATGACACAGCATTAACAGTTATTAATTCTGGATATTCCTGCATGATAATGATTCTTTTCTGTATTTTTAAAATGCTGATGAAACAACTCATAATCCACGAAAGGTTATAAATTATGTACAATGAAGTTGATTTTCTATTGATGACAAAAATTACATGGCACAAACTAAAATCTTCAAATTATTTTCATGAAATATTAAACAACCATCCAATTGTTTTGCTTAGGCAAAATCTGGCTTTTTTCTCTT
>NW_022104341.1:43025656-43029661 GCF_000313985.2 Echinops telfairi
ATATTGTTCCTCATTTGATAACCTAAATGACCTTTGTAAAATAAAGTTTTGAAGGAAACACCAGTAATTTTTTTACTTTGCATCTTTACAAAAATAGCAATATTGTAGATTTTCAAGAAATAAAATAAGTTACTGCCAATTTAATAAATAAATTATCTCCTTAGTGTAGATAGCATGAATTCTGACCAGACTATAATTATAGTCAAATGAATGAACTTCTAAGTCACACATGTTTTCAAAAAAGATACATATTCTGTAAATTCATATATTTCCCAATTTACTTCAGTAAAAAGAACTTGAGATGCACCACTATTATGTATGAATATATAACTTAAAAATAGGGGCAATATTATATAGCATCAGGGGGAATTTGCTGGATCTGGGGCATATAGAGAATTTATGACCAACTAAAAGATAAATTCTGGTCCCACTATGGGCAAACCAGGAATGCAAATTGAAAACTCAAAATTCAAACAACCAATAAACCATATGGCTCAGAGGGGAATTTAATTGTTTTACATAAAATTTAATATGGAACAGGCAGGGTCAAGGTAGGTTATTCTCTAAAACTCACATAGTGTAACAGGTAGACCTTGGTAGCTAAGTATTTCAGATAGAAAAATCCCATGGTGTAACTGCTCAAGTCTCTGAGGGATACACAGTATTATTCCTGACCTCTAACTTAGAAAACAAGCAGGGGAGGAAACAGAGAGTACCAATATCAAACATTACTTTTGAAAAATAAATATTATAGTTAATAAATAAAAAGAACATAGTTTATTTCCTTGGTTTTTTTCCCCCCACCCACAAATAGATCCCCTTTTATAGCCATGTGTAATTTCAAATCAATTTAATGGTAGGATAGGGGCTAAGTAAGAAATTATAATACAAGAGAAAATGAAGTGGTATTCAGATGGATAATGATAACTGTATTCTTTTCTCCTAAGTATAATGTTGATTAAAAAGTGAAAATGAAGAAATTAACCAAGCAGTGAAATTTGACTTTTGGAACATCGAGTCCCTAGAGAAGCTGATCCCACACCAGTCTCATGCACAATGGAATGGGAAAACCAGTCTCATATACAATGGATGGGAAAACCAGTCTCATGTACAATGGAACGGGAAAATATGTCTTGTCTCAGTTTTAAAAGGGTACATTTCTAAGTAACATCGTTCCTGAAATATTTGCAGAGGAGCAACTATTTAGTTACAGTTTTAATGCTAAAGCCCTAACTCTGACACTTCATTCTTGTGAGTTATGTTAATCACAGAGAATCCTGTTTCTTTTTGCTATTGTTATGTGATCGTTAGGTGTATTGTGCCAAATAGGCCTCCATAGGAATATGTGGGTGGAGTTTAATAAGGTCATCATTTGATTGGAGGGCACGGAGGTAAATACATTCTGAGACTGGCATCATCTCTCTTCTTCCCTGGTGATCCAGCTAGTTCTTTGCTTCAACTGTGTGCTGCACTACCTGTGGGCTGAGTCAACCCATGGAGCCTGTTGCTAGAGCTTGAGACTCCTTCGAGCCTGATGCAGGTGGTTGGTCTCATTGTGTGTACATCTCTTTGAGTTTGAGACCTCATGGGGCCTGCTTCACTAAGCATCCAGCACTACTAACTGTTGCTGCCCCACCCTGCCTGATTTGCCTGAGGGCAAACTCAGCTTTCTGCTTCCTTGACCTTGGACAGGCAGCCCTCCTGAGTTGAAGGACCTTCATTCAGTATATTAACTATTCCATGAAAGTGAGTTAAACTGAACCCTTTGTACTGCTGTGTGGACCAGTTAGCAGTTATATTCCTTTTCTCTAAGAGAGAGAGAGATAATAATAATAATTATGTATATATATAAAATCATAAATATCCTGGTTTCATTTCTCTAGAAAGCCCTGTCTAAAACACTTTAGATGTCATGGAGTTGGCTCTGATCCTTAATGATCCTACATAAAACAGAATGAAATCCTACCTGGGCTGGGGCAACCTCACAATCTTTGCTATATTTCAACTCATTGTTGTAGCCACTGTATCAACCCATGTCCTTGAGGGTTTATCTCTTTTTTCAGTGACACCCTACTTTACCAAATATGATGTCCTTCTACAAGGACACGCTCGGTGCCATCATGTTGTTTCAGACTGAGCACATCCCTCAAGGACAACATGAAACTGTCCCAGAGGGTTTCTAAGACTATAATTTTAATGGGAGTAGAAAGCTTCACCTTTCTCCCAAGGAGTGGCTATTGGTTTCAAACTACTGACCTTGTGGTCACCCTTCTGAAAAGATGCCCGACGACCATGGGATAAAATCTTGTCATCCCCAATTCTAAAAAGTATTACAGTTGTAATATTCCCAAGACAGAGAAGCCACGGGTGAGGAACCTATTTTCTGCCAAAGGCTATTTGATTATTTATAACTTCATTCATTGGCCATATAAAAACACCAACTTAACACTTAGCCTGCTATATTTGGAAAAACATTTAATTATTCACCCTTAATGTGATGATTAGAACTGCCTCTCCTTGGTGAGGCAAGTGATGTTTAACGGAACTGATTATTTCTAGGGTTTATGTGGCTGCAAGATGGATATTTCCCATGGGCTAGACAGGGATTAGGTCAGATGAAGGGGAAGATAATATTCTACAAGAGGAATAATAGTAAAAAGAGGGTGGAAAGATAGGACAAGCTATTGGGAGCTTTGATACAGTGTTTAATCGGTGAATAAAAAAATGACTAACTAAATGTAAACCACTATGTAATCACAAAAAATGGAAAACAACAACAGCAGGTATTTCCATTGAATAAGTTATTTGTCTTACAAATATTCATCTTAAAATCTCCTTGACCATATCTACCACTGTTATTGTTCAACTCTTGAGTGTTTGCTGCTTCCATCATTTGCATTTGAATCACCAGTAAATAGCATAGCATCTGGTTTGACCATTTGATCAATTTCAGTCTACAGAAGTTGGTAATGCTCTTTAATTTTTTTCATCTTTGTTAGCAGTTGTGAATAAAACCAAATTCATGTGCTAAGTTAACTATCCCAAAACCCCATCAAAATATGTTTCATTCAATTACAAAATAAGAATCTTAACAGTGAGTCCCTGTAGAGGTTTGTTACTTGAGTATAAAGGCTTCAGTGCTTCATTTACTCCAAACTCCTTGTAGGTCTGTGTGTCTTTCAGGGTGTGCAAAAACTACATTTGCTATTTAAAAAAGAGACCTGGTGGTGCAATGGTAAAGGAACTTGCCCCCAAGCCAAAACTCTGCCTGTTTGACACTATAAGTAGCTATCAGGGGAAATACATAGCAATCATTGTCCATAAACATTTACAATATTTGAAATCCTATGAAGCAATTCTAATGTGTACTGTCATGTATGGATGATTTGGAATCAACTGAACAGCAGTTTTAGGGTTAAAGAAAAGATGTTGGCCATTTACGATAATAAGCAATATAACTGTAAATTTACTTACAATATAACTTTAAATACACTATAGAAGAGAGAAATTAAATTCTCATTATTGGGGCCCATAGTAGGAATTAATATTTTAAGATTAATTTTCCTCAGAGCCAGAAGACGCTAAGTACTTAACCCAGATCCTTGTATTCCCCGAGAGTGGAAAAGCAATAGGTATTCCTAAATCCACAGAATATTTTTACAAAGTTTAAGATACATGAATTAATGAAAATGATATAACTTACAACTCTTTTCCAAGAGTCCAGATGTGGAGTTTCTTACAAATTTGTCAAATTTGCTTCAAGTGTTCTTTGACTTACACTTCTAATTATATTTTCTTATCCAATAACACAAGGCAAGCAATGTCATGATTTTGTCCTCCCTTACACTTCTGGGTAGGTTTAAGCACACGTACAGAACTCATTCAAAACAAACCCAGTTCTGTCACATTAACTCATACTGACTTTCTGATAGTGATAAAAAAAACCATTACTGCTAGGTCTTTCAATCATACATGCACAATTTTATTCCAAACAAAATGGATTTG
>NW_022104341.1:43030281-43070470 GCF_000313985.2 Echinops telfairi
TTTTGAAGGACATGGCACAACCACAGGGCTTATTATGAAGATGTTTAAGGACAATTGAAAACTTCATTGGTGAGAAAAACTGCCAGGAAGTTGTGCTGTGGATTTTTTTTCAATCACAAATATATGCCTGCTCATTCTTTGATTTTATCAAGGGCTATCCTTTTGTTGAAACCTTACCCTATTCCTTCAACAGCCTTGATCTTGCCTGTGAGGAATTGCTTTTGTTCACCAAGCATAAAGAGAATTTAAAAGGAAACATGATTCGATGTTTCGATCCTTAAGGATGCCCAAACTGCTGAATTGACTTGCTTTAAAACAAAGAGTATATACTTTTTCAGGAAGGGTTGGAGAGATGGAAAAACACAACCTTCAGAATTATATTTAAGCTAGATGGAGGATATGTTGAGAAGCAAAAGCTTCATGTTTTGATATTTTTAGTTAGAACTGGTTCTATGAGTTTGTAACAATATAATCTTAATTTCATATGTGTATTCACATATATAGACACATATATACATATGTGTATGTATAAATACATATATAATATATATGTATATGATACATATATATGTAGACAGAAATCTACTTTTACTTTACTCTTTATATATCTATGTATCAAGTTCCTTTTTTTAAGTTTTATGTTTTTCCTGGTATAATTTTAACATATGTTTATTTACCCCATTCCTTACTAATAGAAACCAATAATGCTGTGTAAATCTCTCTTTACATATGTATGAATGTCTCTACAGTATGGACTATATGTATTTAACAATGAATATTTTGGCCTCCAGTGTATATATTACTGAATATTATTTTCATACAAATAGATCTCCAAAGGTGGTTGTATACCAATAATGTTTATGAGTTTCATTTTTCTGCTTTTTGGCCATTATACTCACCTTTAACTTTTTTCTGTTCATACATTTAGTAATGGGCTTGCTGTTCATGTTGTTGTTGTAAGTGCTATCAAGTCAGTTCTGACCCATAGCAAGCAGTGCAGGAGAAGTTGAAGACATTAGCTGTGCGTGTTCAATATTTGGCCATGCTCCTCCTGTGTACTATGAGTGGTTTATCCAGCCTATGTAGGACATGAAGAAACAGAAATGCCATGCACTACTCACCAACGTAGAATTCAGAGCATTATATTTGTGAACTATCTTTTGCAAATTGACGTTGGCGTTCCTTGTGACTATGATCCTGTGTCCCCAGGGTGAGCAATTGATTCTCGCAAGGTATTTGGTGTACTGGAAAATGTCTTAAACACAATCAAACAAAACACACAGCTTAAACACTACACTCAGCTCAGTCAGAAAAGCTAGCTTTCCGATTAGTCTGGAGGCACCCCACTGTGGAAAGTGAACCTTCTGCCAGAAAGCACCCAGCGGTCCTCCCTCATGCGCCAGGAAATTCACCTCTCTGCCTCAGGCTGTTGGTTCTTCCACCTCTGCTACCGTGACTGCTCTGCGATTCCTCGAGTGTCACAGCTTTTGCTCTGGATGGAAGACTTTTCATGTGCAGGCATCTTGGACTCCACCCCCGGCTCTTCTTTCTTGGTATTGAGATCACCCACTCTCTTCCTTCTTCTGAAATGACTCATGCTATGCCCAGCAGGACAGTAAAATCAAATAATCTCCATGCTCAACTCCAACTTTTTACAATCACAATGAACCATTTTAATAAACACTCTCAATTTAAGTGTGTAATCCTAGCTGTATCTTGCCTTATCTTCTTTGACCCAGATCCATCAGAAAGTGAGGGAATATGCCCAATCTCCATGGTCCCACCAAGTCTTGGTGGCTGTTACAAAGGCTATGACAGAAAGCTGCTGCAACACATCAGCTTATGTCCCCAGTCAGTTGGTATTAAAGGACCTGCTTTTAGAAAAAGGCATCTCTTAAGAGGCAAGTGTATGGTATAATAAGGCACGTGTATGGGACAACAAACCAAAGAAAGTACTAAAAGACAGTAGAAACTGACTGATCAGAGCCAATTACATTGGCCCAATTTAAAATGTTCTCTAAAATGCTAGATTTTTAGTAGGGCCAGAAATCCACAAGCTGAGGAAGTTGTTATTCTTTTTCTTGTTTTTGTTGCCTGTATGTTTGAGGTTGACCCAGAAAATGGCTACTTTCTCTAAAAGGGAGTTCTATGCAGATACTAAGGAACCCTGTGGTGTAGTGGTTACATGTTGGGCTGCGAAGAGCAAGGTCAGCAGTTTGAAACCACCAGCCACTCCATAGGACAAAGACTGGGCTTTTACCCCTGTAAACAATTATGACCTCAGACACTCACCGGGGCAGTCCTGCCCTGCCCTATCGAGTTACTCAAAGTTGGTGTTGACTCAATGGCAGTGCAGAAGTTGAAGACATTAGCTGTGTGTGTTCGATATTTGGCCATGCTCCTCCTGTGTACTATGAGTGGTTTATCCAGCCTATGTAGGACATGAAGAAACAGAAATGCTACTTTTTAATCATAGACCCCAAGTAAATATTATTTCGTAAATGATTTGCTGTGTTTGTAACAAGATCAAAATAAGGTAGTGCAACACAGGAAGGTCTTGGCCTTTCTTGGGTTCTCTCCATCCTACTGCAGATCTTTCTATTACATGATATCTTAAGGATTCTCTTTGGAGGAGAAATAGTAAACTGGTACCTACTGTCTTTCCCTAAATGATTTTCTTATAAATTTAGCTTCACATTTAGCATAGATAGGGATCTTTCGTAGAACATATCTTGGGCTCTCTTTACCTGGCTTGGAATCAAACTGACGATTCGAGCTTGACTCTGTTGTAACTGGGTCTTTACATGTAATTGGAGCTTAAAGAGTTTAGAAAATCCTACTCTCAGTCATTCTAGCTTTTCAGAACATTGATGAACAAAATGCAAACTATCTTAGTGACTAATTTGGCAGTCAAAATGTAGTAATGATTTATTTTATCACTCTAATTGGTATTTCTCTTTCCAATAGCTAGTTCCTTGACTTACTCTAAAGAGAAAATTATAGGAGAATAGTATTTTAGAAGAATAAAAACTAAATCAGGGTAATATTTTGAAAATATTGTCACATTATAGGATTAAAGAATTGGAACTAGAAGTAAAAATTCCACTGTATAATATTTGTGATTTTAGGAAAATATATTTGTGCTTAAGTTATTAATTAGATTCTACAAAATTTAATTTTCACATTCTTAATTTGATAGAGTATTATCTTTGTAAAACTCCTACTTACTTCCATTACTCATATGGATGAATAGTACAAAATACTGGCCCTAAAATAGCTGCAATGCACGTGGGTCATATATTAACCTACACATTTATAACTTCTTTTGAAAAATCAGAACATTAGATATAATCAGGCTTATAACAAGTGGTGGGAACCAATTAGTGACTAACTCCTTCACATGGGCCTATAATCTTTGTTTACTATTCCTTTCTAATTTCTACTATCTGTCTGACAAAATATTCATTTTAGTTATTTATGATGACACTTATTGGTAAATTATTCTACTAAACATATCTGAAACATATGCCCAGATATTCACTGCTATCAAGTGCATTGTGACTTATAATGACCTTAGAGGGCCGAGTACAACTGCCCTGGTGGGTTTCAGGAACTGTAACTTTTTTTGTTCCCCAAGGAGCAGCTAGTGGTTTCAAACTGCTGACTTTTCAGTTAGAAGCCCAACACATAACCCCCTACACCACCAGGGCTCTTCTACCTGAAGCTCACACAGCCAGATACAGTTTGGGTAGACTGAATGACAACACAGTTAACAATTTGAAACTCAGAATCTTCAGCCCCAATGCATAACAACCTTTGCCAGGTGTTAGCTGTGATGAGGAGAATTATATCCCCTTAAAGGATTTATGGAAATTCTAACCTCTTAAACAGCATGAAAGAGGGGTTGGGGGACACATCTGACCTCCTCTGGCTTCTCCATTGCCAAGAGACAAGTGTCGGACATGTCTCAGTTTTCCCTCCTCTACCTTCTATGACACTATCCAGTCCTCCCTCTCATAAGCTGGGTTCAAGAGTTCATGGGAACAGTCACATGGAACTTAAAGACAATAAGTACAATTATGGAGGCTTATTAGGGAGGTTAATGTTTCCACATTTCAGTATAAATAAACAGTAAGAATACAGACATTGGTCCATAGCAACAGCTCAGCTAGGAGTCAAGTCTCTTTCTGGGCCTCAGCCCCTCGGCCACATGGCCTCCCCTGGTCTCTGCCTCACAGTCTCAGTCTCAGCCCTGCTGCTCTTGCGCTTTCTCAGAATCTCTAGCATCTCTGTTCGTGGCCTCTGCCAATTTAGAGAGAGATCTGGAACATGTGCTTCTAATGATTCTTAATCATCGGATTCAAAGACTGCTCATCCTTATAGCCAGGCAGGTGGTAACAAAAACTGACCAATCCCCTTTACTAATGTTATACACACCCTATTTGCATAATTCCATCTGATCATCTATTTGGTGGGAGTTGAGATTTGGGTAATAGAGTCATAATAAAATTTGTTTTCACTCCATCTTACCTGTGAATGTGACCGTATCTGAATAGGATATTTGCAGATACAATTAGTGGGCATCAGGTCATACTTGATAGGTTAGCCCCAACCCAATGTAAGTCATATCTTTATAAAATTGCACTTCCATTTAGGGGATACCAACTCATAGTGACTCTATAGGACAGGATAGAACTACCTCTGCGAGTTTCTGAGACTGTAACTTTTTACACAAGCAGAAATCCCCATCTTGTGCCCTAGGTTCCGCTGGTGGGTTTGAACTGCCAAACTTGCAGTTAGCAGCGAATGCATTACTACTCTACCACCAGAGATCCTCTTTATAAAATAGAAGAAGAGAAAGAATCGCAGAAAGAAGATGAGTCATGAAGATGAAGGCAGAGATTGAAGTTATGTTGTCATAAATCAAAATTTGGGGACTACTAGAAACTGAGAAGATGAGTAAAGATCTCCCCCCAAACCTTCCTAGAGTGTATGGTCCTGCTGACAAACTGAATTTAGACTTCTGGCCTCCATATCGGTCAAATAATAAATCCCTGTTGTCATAAGTCACTTTCTGTTGTTTATTGCCCTAAATGCCAGTTCTGTTCATATTGACCTTTTGTCCAGCAAAACAAAATACTGCATGGTCTTATGCAAATGCTCAGAATCCTCACAATCAGAATCTAGTTTCAGACAATTTGTTACAGCAGCCTTTGGAAACTAGTATTACTATATTGGGCATATTCCTATCTAAATATGCCACCACCTACACACTGTAGTACACTGCCATAAACTGATTCTTACTTCCAGCACTTTTTATATGTCTTGCCTTTACGTAATACCACATCTTTAAAAGTCTCAAGTACCCCACACAGTTGTAAAGTGAATGTGCTGGCGTAGTGAGTATCCTGTGGATCTTGGGTATAAGATGGAAGTGAGAAAGAAATGCCTCTTTGGATTAGGATACTATTTGGATTAGGATATAAGTAGTGAAAGAAATGAAGGCAAAGGTGCCTTCAAGACAAAGGCAAAGGCAAAAACAAGAACATAGACACAAGATAGTAAATCTCCAGCACCAATTAGAAGAGATTGGCATGAAGCAATAAGCTACAACAGTTCTACGTACGTATTAGACAAAAGAGAGCTGGATTTTGGTCTGTTACAATCCACGTAACAAGAAGACCTACCCATTGCCGCTGTGTAAATTCTGACTCATGGCCACCCTGAGGATAAAATTGAACTCTCACAGGTTTCCCAAACGGAAATCATTACAGAAAAAAATGGCAATAACCTTCTCCTCTTGAGCTGTTGTTTGGTTATAACCACTAACCTTTCAGTGATAAGCTGAGCACTTAACCACTGGGCCACCAGCTCAGCTCAGAAGGAGACTGAACCTACACAAAAGACTTGGAATGCAATGGAATGTACTGAAACCCAAAATTTTGTTTGACACTGAGATGAAGCAATTAAGGGCTTCCCTCAAACTTTAGATATTCTTCAGATTTCAAAATCTATAGATTTGGAAGCTAATTTTAACAGTACAGGAGAGATTAGAAAAGTCTGTATTGTGTCATGGAAAGAAAATTAGATTTAAACGATAAAGCATTTACAAAGCATGGTACAAATAACTTCTATAAAGTGCATCTTTGTCAAATAATAGCTATTTTTACTCAAAAATTACATAATATATAGCTGTTTTATTTTTTCTGAGAAGTTTAAATTGTATGAAATAGAAGAAAGATTCCTGAAGGGCATGGAAAATTGTTCTTGGGAAACAAGACATGCATTGCCATAGGCACAACAAGGCCTGCAGCAGTAATTTCCCACACCCCTTCTTCTCAGCGGCACACATTGTGCTGCTGCTGCTGGGACTGTGGAGTTGCTTCCAACTCATAGCAGTCATACATGACAAAGCAGAATTTCCCTGTAGCTTTTCTGTGCTGTTAGCTTTTTGGAGAGCAGATTGCCAAATCTTTCTCTGACTGAGCCATTAAATGGATTCCTTCATACTAACACACCATCAACGTTTCAGTTACCAGACAAGTGCTTAATCACTGTTTCATAGTGCTCCTTTTTTTCAAGGCAAGGAAGAGAAATTATGATCATGCTAATTAACAAATGATAAAATTAAAAGGTGTTTTTTTTCCATTAACTATCTTGCGATGTATTGTGAGCTATATATTGAGATGCTAACCAAAAGATTTCAAGGTTTTCAGTTTCAGCACCATCCTCCTCTCCCAGCCCTCACGCCCCCACAGCCATCCTGCAGGAAAATGACAAAACTCTCTGTTCCCATAAAGATGTAAAGTCTCAGAAACCCAAAGACACAGTACTACTCAGTCTTCTCAGGTCAAAATGACTTGCACCAGATCCCATGGCAGTGAGTTTCAGTAACCTTCATGGGGAGCTGGTCTACTAACAAAAATATCAGAAGTTCAAAGCTACCAATTGCTCATGAATCATTCTGTTATCTAAAGTATTATTTAGAAACCAATTAGGTTTCTAAGGGTCCAAGAGGGTGGCTCTGTCCTTAAAGGTTGGCTTTGAATCTGCCCTAAAGAATGTCTCTGAATCCACTTGATGGCCATGAATTTGTTTGATTTTGAGTTTATCTTGATAGTTTTCATAAAGTTCTTTTTGTTGTTGTTTTGCTAACCCATAAGCTTTGTTCAACATGTTTTGAAAATTATTCCCAGTCATATTTCTAAAATGCTTTCTAATATTTTTCAACCTCATTATTCTATATGGGAAATTTAAGACATTCAGGTTACAATTCAAAATAATGTAAGATTTTTTTCTGCCTCTTCTCTTGAAAATCATCACCTATTATTTTATTAAAAATCCCTATATTCCAATTTCATTTACTCGCTTGTGCTCAAACAACTGGCATTTCTACAAGTTAAGCAGCTGCTCTACATAACTCATTCAAGGAATGATTTCACCTATTTTTTTAATAAGCGAACATTACACATTCTTGTATGCGGAGAAAATAATGAGAGAAGCTGGGTGACATAAAGAAGAATATGGCATTAAAATTGAAGGAAGGTTCATTAACCTGCAATATACATATGACACAACCTTGCTTGTTGAAAGTAAGGAGGTCTTGAGACACTTGCTGATGAAGTTCAGAGATTGTAGCTTTCAGTATGAATTATGAATCAACGTAAAGAAGACCGAAATCCTCACAAATGGACCAATAGGTTAAATCGTGTTAAAGGAAGAAAAGGTTAAAGTTGTCAAAGGATTTTGTCTTGCTTGCATCCACAACTAATTCTCATGAAAGCAGCAACTAAGAGATCAAAAGGCACATTGCATTAGGTAAATCGGCTGCACAAGACCAATTTCAAGTATGGAAGAGTATGGCTGTTATTTTGAAGACTAAGGTGAGCCTGACCAAAGCATCATAAGAGATTAGTCCCTGGAGAAGGAACACATGCCTGGTAAAGTGGAGGAGCAGCACAGGAAAGAACGGTCTTCAATGAGATGGATTGGCACAATGGCTGCAAAACATGGGCTCAAACATAGGAACAGCTAAGAGGATGGAGCAGGGCTGTGTGGTGTTTCATTCTGTTATGCATAGGAAGGCTTTGCATCGGACCAACCCAATGGCACATGACAACAATGACGTGCATTCTCTAAATCAAAGAGGGAATTACATAGTCAGTTGTGGATTTAATTATGTCCTCCAAATTTGTGTTTTAAATCCTAATGTCTTATAAATACTAAGATAGATACCTATACTTATGATATCATTTGAGAATGGATTATATTTTTTATGGTAATGAGATAGGATATTTTTAATACTGTACATATTAAGTTATTAATTAGTTTTGTGACCAGGAGAAATATAGGAAGAAAGATAGTTAAAAAAAGAGAAAGTTCCTGGAAAGTAGACAATAGGATCCCAGGAAAATTATGGCAAGATAATGATTAAAATTATATCTTTCCCATTATTATAGAGGAAATTTGTTCCCTAACTTCCTCAGATGACTCCCACTGTCAACCCACTTATCATTCTTGTCCGCATTTTTATTCATCATCGTTTTAGAGGTCCTAGCTAACAACATAAGGCAATGGAAAGACATTAAAACTATTCATCTGGAGAAAGAAGAGGTGAAATTATCATTATTTGCAAATGACATGAATCAATATAGTGAAAATCCCAAATGCTCCACAGCAGGAGTGCTGGAAGGAATAATAGAGGGATATGGTAGTGTCAGGATATAAGATCAACAAACACAAGTTTACTGGATTACTTTATACATCGGACTGGACCACAGAAAAGGTGATCAAGAAGGCAGTGGCCTTCACAATAGGCAAGCATAAAATGAAATATCTAGGGATGCATCCAGCAAAAAACCAAAAGGTGTGTATAAGGAAAACCCCAGATCCCTACTATGAGAAACCAAAAGTGATCTCAACAAATGAAAGACTATCCCATGTTCATGGATCTGAAGACTCAATATAAAAAAGATGTCAATGTGACCTGAGGCAGCATGTAAGTTAAATGCTACTCTGATACAAATACCAATATCCTTCTTCAAATAATTTGAAAAACTACCAACTTCATATGGAGAAGGAAGAAGCCCAGAATTAGCAGAGAACTCCTCAAGAAGGTAAAAGTTGGAGGGCTTGCGTTACCTGATTTTAACAACTATTATACAACCACAGTGGTCAAAAGTGTGGTATTGGTATGACAGATATTCATACTAATGGGAAAAAAACAGAAAACCCAGAAATAAAACCCTTAACATAAAGACAATTGATCTTTGATAAGGGCCCCAAAAATATCAAATGGGAAGTGGATGTCCTTTTTAACAAGTAGTGCTGGAAACAATAGATATCTACACCCAGAAAAATGAAACAGGACGCTTACCTCACCCCATGCACAAGAACAAACTCAAGGTGGATCACAGAGATCAAAGTAAAACCCCAAACTATTTTGGGCCATCAATGGGGGAATTACGACAAACCTAAGAACCTTGCTTTAGGGAATACATAAGCTAACTGAATCAGGGAAGGATGAACACACAGAAGAAGCTGAAACTGACAAGTAGGATATTCTAAGGATAAAAAACATGTTTGCATCAAAAGACTTCACCAAAAGAGTAGTAAGAGAACCCACAGACTGGGAGAAAGTTTTTATCAACGACACTTCAGAAAAAGGGCTTATTACTAAAACTTACAGCATCCTATTAGCCTCTAACAAGAAAAAATCAGATAACCCTCTGAGGATGGGCAAAAGACCTGAACACAAGTTTCACTAGGGACAAAATCTGATTGGCCAACAAGCATATGACAAAATGTTCCCAATCATTAGCCATCAGAGAAATCCAAATTAAAACAACTGTGAGATATCACCTAACACCCTTGAGGACAGCCCAATTCAAAAATTCAGAGAAAAACAAATGTTGGAGGGTAAGCAGCAATTTGGGAAGTCTCATCCACTTCTGGTGGTCTTGTGGATATGTATGGTCGCTCTGCAACGCGATCTGGCAATATCTAAAGCAAATAGAAATTGAGATACCTTATAACCCAGCAATCCTCCTTCTGGGCATATACCCAGAAGAAATGAGAAATAGACTACGGCCAGTCATCTGGGCTCCAATGTTCACTGCGGCACAATTCACAATCTCAAAGAATGGAAAATAACCTACATTTCCATCAATAGATGGGTGGTTAGAAAACTGGTATATGCACACAATGGAGTAACTATACATACCTAAAAAGCAAGCAGTGATAAATGCATGAAGAACATCATCTCATGGAAAGAGTTGGAGGAAATTATGCTAAGTGAAGTTAGTCAAGCATAAAAGGACAAGTACACCATGAGTCCACTGAGGTAAGACCAATGAACACAGTGGGAACAGAAGAAATGTTACTTCATGCATAACTCACGTGTTGAGGTACTGCACTTGGGCAGGGGGCAGACCAAACCCAAGGATGCACATGGAATTCCAACTTAAAGAAGGCAAAGAGGGGGAGAGGAAAAAAGATGGTGTTGGGGGACTATGCCACTAATCTATCCATGGGAGAGTATTGTTTATGTCTCCACAGAAAAGAAGTGAAAGTATAACCCTCATCATGGTGAGCCAAGCCTGGAGGGCAGCATAGCTTCATGGAGCAACCCATTAACAGAGAGGACTATAGGGATGGCCTCCATCCAAGCTATGGTGACCACTTCCCCAGAAGAATGTGCTATAGGGGACAATCTGAAGCCACAGGCTGAGGGGAGGGGCTGTCTTGTCCCACCTACATAGGAGCAGACTAAGAAGGAAATAACAAGAGTGAGGGTCTAGACTCCATTCTGGCAGCACCAAGCCCTAAAGATATCCCTTCTCAGAGTAGGTAAGGCACTCAAAGGACTGTAGGGCTGACAGTAGCTCAAGATATGAGGTCCCCTTGCAAGAGCACAGTGATGCGGAGGACAACTTTGGGAAACAGTCCAGGGGGTGAGTCTGGACTGACAGCCCACCCCACCCCCAGCCCCAAACACACACAGTGGGGGGGATCCAAGAAGGGAAAATACCAGATCAGCAATAGGAGCAAAGTTACAACAAAGCACTTGAGGAATCTCGAAAATAGACATCAGACTCAGAGGGACAGTGCCTGGAACATCACTGGATTGGTGGGGAGAGAGTTTAAATGTCAATGGACAGACCCAGAACTATGTAAGGTTCCCCCTCGTGCCCCCCCCCCCACTCCTTTCTTTTTATCTGGTTTTGTTTTTCTAGTCCTGCCTTTGTTGTTTCTGTTATGACAATCTATATAAGAGAGGCATGAGAGACAAAACCGAGGAGAAAGAAATGGGAGTGACATTTCTGGGGGGACCTGGGGGAAGAGGAGCCTGAGCAAAGGGAGCGGTGAGCAAATAAAGTCATGGATGAGGAAACAGCTAGGAATGTAAAATCAAGGGTGGAGGGGGGTGTAGAGTTCCTGGAGCAGTAGGAGCAACTTCATTCTAGCAGAGAGGAACTACAGATAGGCAAATGAGGGGTGAGGGGTGAGCATGAGAGTGGGGCAGAAGAAGGAAATAGAGGAGAGAAATAAGAAGCAAAACTATCTATAGAGGTACAAACATATACAAATATATATATATATTAGAACATGAAAACTGGAGTATTGATATGTAGTAGACAGACTTTGGGCTTCTACTCAAGTTCTCCCTTGACAAAAGAACACTTGGTTCTAACACTCTGGCAATGGGAGATACAGACAAAATCACTGAAGACAAACTGTGTGCATAAGCAAATGTGGTGAAGGAAGCAGATGGTGCCTGGCTATTAAAAGGTATAGCATCTGGGGTCTTAAAAGCTTGAAGCCAAACAAGTGGCCATCTATCAAGGAATCAACAAAGCCCACATGGAAGAAGCACACCAGCCTGTGTGGTCAAAGGTGTCAATGGGAACAGGCATCAGAAGTTCAAAAATAAACAAACTCACCAAGGTGAAGGAGAGGGGTCAAGATGGAGACCCAGAGCCCATCAGGGATAATTGCACATTCCAGCACACTGGGGTCATGTGGAAGAGAAGATACATCCAGGGTGCAGTATAGCACTGCCAAAACATACCACCCTTCTCTCGGTCCTTAATCCTTCCTCCCACTATTATGATCTCAGTCCTACCTTGCAAATCCAGGTAGTCCAGTGTACATACATCAGTGTAGATGAGAGCTATCAGTTTGCAGAACTCGGGATAGACAAGTCCCTCAGAAACAAATGGTGAAATAACCCTCTTGAAGGGGGACGAATGCCAGGATTATAGGTGAAAGGATACAAGGGGTGGTGTAAGATATGTATAAATATCGCTACATAATATATTAAGGATTCATGAGGGTAGCAGGGGTAGGGAGGGAGGGACAAAAGAGCAACTGATATCAAGGGGCTCAAAAAGAAATAATATTTTGAAATTGTTGCTGGCAATATTTGTACATATCTGCTTAATACAATGGATGTATGGACTGTTATGTGGAAGAGCCCCCAATATAATGATTCAATAATAATAATAATAATAATAATAAACCCACTAGCTGCTCTGTGGGAGAAAGATGAGGATTTCTCTCCTGTAGAGATTCACAGTGTTAGAAACCCACAGAGGCTGTTCTACTCTATCCTGTAGGATCACTGTGAGCCGGTTCCACAGCAGTGACTTTTGAGAACTTGTAATGATATAGCTCAGCGGTCAAGTTCAGGTGCAGAAAGGAAAAAAGCTTTTGAGCATAAGAGTGTTCGAGGTGAAGGCAGCAAGCATTGGTGGGGTGATATTAAACAATACTCTGGAAGAAAACAGACCACACACACACCAATCACTGCCATGGAGGCCCTCCAAATCACACCAACTCTGTAGAACAGAGTAGAACTTCCCTTCGTGCCTAGTAGATTTGAACCACTGACATTGCTGCTATAGCTTGGGGCATACCCACTATGCAACCAGGCCTCCAATATCAAAAAGTACACTTTAATTTTAGAGTCTGTATAATTTTTGAGCTTACAAGGAATGGTTTTGGAACATAGGTATAAACATACTGGAAATGTCATAGAATTGTAAGGGAGAAAGAAGTAATTCAAAGATGAAGAACTAGCTTTTATGCTAATTCATGTATATATGCATTTAATTGGGAAAGTGTTTAAAGCTGGCATCCCACATTCCAAATAGTGGCATTTTTGCATCTTGATGGTGTGGTAGATTGTGAAAATGGAAGCAAATTCTTTCAATTCCAATAGCTATGCTTTGAAAAGTTCCATTGTGGTTCTTTTCATTAGGTGATTAATCTAGTTGGCTAATGAATTTCCTTTCATCAGTAGGATATAAGCAAATAGGGCAAACATAGGCTTGGACAATGTTGAGCATTGGGTCTTGGGAACCAGTAAAATGTGAAAAACATTGCCACATACAAAACAAGGCCAGTCAGCTAAGGGAAAAGATTCATTTTTTTAGGAAAACCAAGGTCTCTGAGATCAAATAAACTATAGGCTCATGAATACTATCAGATTTAGACAACCTGAACTCAGCCTAAAATTTTCAGTTCAGAGAATTTTTAGCCCGGATAGTGTAGTGGTTACATATTGGGCTGCAGTTTGCATGGTTAAAACCACCAGCAGCTCCATGGGAGAAAGCCTGAGTTTTCTCCCCATTTAAGTTGCAGTCTCAGAAACTCACAGGGGGCTTACTGTAAATCAGCATTAACTTGATGGCAGTGAGTTGGGTTTTTTATTTTGATATAATCTTGAAAGCAATATAATTGGTATTTCAAATATCAATAGTCGCTTATCAAGAAATCCTTTTACAGTATTAACTCACTATAATCAAGTCAATTCCAACTCACATCAACCCTAAATAAGGTTCTTGAGAACTTGCATATATTTAAGGGAGCAAAAAGCCTCCTCCTTTGAAGCAGTTGGTGGGTTTTAACCACTCACCTTGCAGTTAGCAGTTTAACAGCTGACAGTGCAGCCAGGGCTCCTTTCCATTATATAAAATATAGAAAGTTTATTTCCCAATGCAAAATAGAGACAGGTCTGAAAATAATTTTTCTGAACATTTATGAATGGAAAACAAATGAATTAACATTATTAGTCCTTCCCAGATTAATCCTTGGCCAAATTTATGTGCTCACAAAATGCATTATAAAAAGAGTGGAAATGGTTTTTTTTGTTTTTTCTTCCTAATGCGTTTAAATGATTTCTTTTCTGAGAACTACCGCCTGACTCTACTGTAACTTCTATATCTGAACAAAATCTTAACATTTCTGCCCAGCACAGGAAAACGATGACAATGTCAATAATGATAAATATTCATATACTCACAAAGTGTAAGAATAATGCAAACATTAGGGTTCAAAAAGAGAAACAGAATTCCTTTCATATGGGTGTGTATTAGTCTAGGTACATTAGAGAAACAAATCCACAGCAACTCATGTATAAGAGAGTTTTATGTAAAGAAAGTGGGCATCACAAAAACATCCTAACCCAATGCTGCCCAAGCCAACAAGTCCAACATTAACCCAACACCAGTCCACAAAGTCCTCCACCTCACAAAACAGAGGCAATGATGCCAACTGCAGGAGGAAAGCTGAGTCAGTGAACGAATAAGCATCTGAGCATTAGCAGGGGTCTCCACGCGGCTGCTCCAGCACCCAGGGCTGCATCAGGATAGGTCCATGTGGCTTCTCCTTGGGAATGTCTTGTAGGAAGTCAATCTTGCAAGCTGAAGCAGGGGACTGCTAAGGCAGCAACCCTGGTGCAACCATCACAAAGCAAGAGACCCGAGAACTAGAAAGGCGAGGTTCACCACCCATTTATCCCTCCGCCTGTCAATTATCCCCACATGTGTTTATTGGCCAGGTTGGCACAATTAACTAACTCAGGGTGTATGAATTTTTACAAGGTAGTTTAACAACAATTATAACAGTAAATCTACAGGAAGCTGCAAAAAATTCGAGATGGATACAGAATAGGACATGGAACGAATGATACCATTGCTAATGTCAGATGGCTCTGGAGTCAAAGAAGAGAAGACCAGAAAGATGTGGACTTGTGTTGTTCTGACCAGGCTAAGATCTTAGACTTTGTGTGCATGACACACTTTGAATAGCATTGAGAAGAACGGGAACTCCTGAATATGTCATTGTGTTCATGGAGGACCTGTACATAGACCAAAGGGCAGACTTATGAACAGAACAAGGGAATCTGGCATGACTTAAAATCAGGAAAAGTGTGTGTCAGGGATGTGTCCTCTTACTGTACTTATTTAATCTGTATGCTATGCAAACAACCAGAGGAATATGTGCAGAGGAATGAGGCATCAGGATTTGAGGAGGATTTATTAACAACCTGCAACACACAGATAATGCAACTAGCTTTTTCCAGAACTTAGAGTACAGCTGATGAAGACAAAGGACTACAGCCTTCAGCATGGATCACAAGTCAATGACAAGAAAGCCCGCAGACCTCACAAATGGACCGATAGACAACATCGTGATAAATGGCGAAAACATTTATGCTCCATGGACTTCCTTTTGTTTGGATCTACACTCAATGCTCATAAAATATCACAGAAGACATAAAATGATGTAATACATGGGGTAATGTGCTGAAAAAATGAAAACCTCTCCAAAGGCTTAAAACATATCAAAGGCATCACTTAAAGATTAAAGTGTGACTGAGGCAAGCCAGAATATGTCAATTGCTTAATATGCACATGAAATCTGGACATGGAATGAAGAAGTCAAAATTCTTAATTGATGCATTTGGATTATAATGTTGGGTAAGAGTGCTACATATACCATGGACTATCAGAGGTTCATAGATTTGTCTTGAAAATACATCTAAATGGTCCTTAAAATTAAGGATGGTGTGTCATATACTTTGGACAAGTGAACAGAAGGGTCTAATCTTCTGGAGAAGAACATCTTGTTCAGTAAAGTAGAGGGACAGCAACAGAGCAATGAAGAACACCTTCAATAAGACAGACTGACACCATGGATGCGCTGCAACAAGGTTCTCACACACAGCAAACATTGTGTCAACGGGACAGGAAAAGGCGGTGCTCACATCTGGTGTCCACATGGTCAGTATAAATTGGAACTGACTCAACATCATTTTATGACAACAACAATGCAATCCCATAATCTATTTCTATGTGACCTATTCTCTCTCCAGGTTATAGGGAAGTGTTTTATAAACTTTGAAATCTATATTACTGACACACATGCTGTTTGGGGAAACAGTCATTCACTTCATATGACTAGGGTTACTTTGCATTTTCCTGGGCTGCGAATATGGCAACTTGCTCATTTTAAAAAACCTAAGTTACCATAACATGACAAGATAATTAACACCTGCATGGCAATTTTCATTTTAAGAGAACTTAACAAATATTAATTATATAACCTCTCAATGCCCCACTTTTCAACAGGAAACACCAAAGCAGAGGTTAAGTGATTTTCCTCAGGTAAAAATACCCTGCATAAAATTTAGCAACATGACCCTGATATTTCTGCCTTGACCTTAGACCAATGTGTGAGCTCTCCTGTCCCTTCTAATCTAGGATCAGGAAATCGGAGCAGAGTCCTAACATAATACTCTCCTGCCAGTCACTATAGTAGTCAATAGTCTGCTTATTGAGTGATATTGAGATAACACTTCCCACAAAGGTTTAAAAAAATGGTCTGATGAAAAACCAACCAGCAAAATAATATATTCCAATCTGAGACTTCTCTATTTTATCTCAGATGTGTAAGTGCGAAAGAAATCCTGAGTATATTGTTAGTATAAGATGCTATTGACCTCTTACCTCAGTGATAAAAAGAACAGTATTTAGTAAAATTCAAAAGAAGAAAATACAGACTTTGCAAATCTCAGAGACAATATCTGACAAAAGAGATGCAAAGTTGATTGAATTTCTCAGGTGATGCCACTTCGCAGACTAGTCACACATGTGCAATTCATACGACTAGTGTTCATTTTCTTCTTCTCGAGAATACTCATTCTGTTCAGTAGACTTGACTATACACAATTTTAGCTGCACAGTTTTAAAACAAAAGCTTGGTTATGAGTCTGTGCAATTATTATATCATGGAACTCCAGTTGCATAGGATATGAGAGACATACAAAAAAAAAAATCACAGGGCTCAGCGTTTTGATGAGGAAATCTCCAAAACCCACAAAGCTTTGTCAATGTCTTAATATAGAAAATCTTCAGAATAAATTGAGAAAGAACCGTTCTTATCAAGTGAATTGGGAGAAGAGTCTCCATGGTGAGACGCAGACACGAGGCAACTCAGAAGAAGCAGACCATGCAGACGGAAACAAGCCAAAGAAGCATTACACGAATTCATTGGAGAATATATTATCATTTCTAAATCAGATATTTTATATCATCAAGAAATTGCTATGATAATGAGAATCAATCAGTGCATTAACTAATTTAATTATAAATTGTGAGAAATATCTATTCAACACTTTGGAAATAAGTTATCTTTTGAGTTTCAATATATGAGAGAAAATGAACATTGGTGATACAGCTATTAATTGCTCAGTAGCTAGTCCAGAGGTTAGTGGTAAAAACCTTTCAGCCACTTACTGGAAGAAAGCATGGTAGTCTGTTTCTGTAAGGATTTTAGCTAACTGAATACACTGCCATCAAGGAGATTCTAACTCACAGAAACAATGTAGAGCAGAGTAGAAACCCTCACATGGGTCTCCAAGACTCTAGTCTTTAGAAAATTAGAATGCCACATTGTTTTCCCAGGTAGCAGCTACTGTATTTAAACCATGGACATTTCAATTAGTAGCAAACCATAGTAGCCACTGCAATGGAACGGAATTTTCTATAAAGATCACAGCCTTGGGGACTCTACAGGGCATTTATACATTTCCTATAGTCAGAAACAACTGAACTGCATCAGGGATATCTGAAAGATATCTGTATTTGTTTCAATAGATTAGTCAACTAATACCTTTTTAGCATTATGAATAAATTATTCAGGTTGAAAAATTTTTTAAATACATTATAAGAAAGATAATTAATACATTACTGTGTTATAAGAGAAAGGAATGCGTAAAGAGCAGAAATTATATGGAAACAGAATTTGATGATTTCAAATAAACTATGAATAACGTAAGCTTCCATTCAGCAGTTTGGGAAAGGAGATGAAGTCCATGGAAGGGGCATGAGATAATAAAAGCTCTCATGCATCTGAGAACCTACAAGTAGTCCTTCACCATGGCATCAAGGAATGAGCTCACCATTCAACAGAAAAAGAAACACAAATGGCCTTGTTTCAATAATGGCCTTTGTTCAAGTGGAAAAATAACACACTGACAATGTATGCTTCCTTATTTTGTATTTGCAACTCGATAAAAATGATGAAAAAGCTATATTCTTCTAAAGTTAATAATATACAATTCTTCACTGAAGCTACAGCTCAGGGAGAGGAGCACGTCTGATCAGAGCTCACAGGAGCAAACAAAGTGGGACGGAGAGAGGGTGGAACACAACCTGGCCGACGGAGCCCCAGGGACTATATCCTGTTCAGAGAAGCCAATGCACAGAGAGGACCATAGGCCCAGCCCCCTCCCCCCAATGAGACACCATGTCCCTCACTGACAACATTGGGGGCACAGTGTGGGAATTGTGCCCAATCTGACCCCATCACTCCAGGATGAAACACTAAGGACAGGCAACAGAATAGCAAGGGGAGCAAAGCAATGAAGTGCCAGGGGCATACAAAAATAGACTTTAGGGCCAGGTCGTGACACCCCACCAGACCCAACCAGAAAACACTCTTAAAGGTCAACAAACAGCCTGGAAGCAGTTATAGGTTTTTCTTTTCTTCTGTCATCAGTGTTTTTGTTGTTTTCTTTTTGCTGTCTTTTTTTGAGCTTATTATTGTCTCCGCACATCTATCTAGAAAATATAGGCGGGACAAACAATCTAGAGCAGAAAACGGACTGACCGTTCCAGGGGAACACAGGAGACGGGGAGATGGGGGAAAGGAAGGGGTGGTAACAAACTGAAGGACAAGGGAACAACAAGTGTTCTAAAATCAACGTCAAGGAGGGCGTGGGGTGCCTGGTAGGGCTTGATCAAGGACAATGTAACTAAGACGAATGACTGAAACCTGAATGAAAGCTGAACATGAGAGTGGGACAAGAAGAAAGTAAAAAGGAAATACAGGAAAGAACTAGGAGGCAAAGGGCATTTATAGAGGTCTAAATACAGGCATGTACATATGCAAATATATTTATACATAATGATAGGGAAATAGATATATGTACACATATATATAAGTTTAGTATTAAGGAAGCAGACAGACTTCGGGCCTCTACTCAAGTACTCCCTCAATGCAAGAACACTTTGTTCTATTAAGCTGGCATTCCATGATGCTCACCTTCCCAACATAACATGATCACTGAAGGCAAAATGTAAGCATAAGCAAATGTGGTGAAGAAAGCTGCTGGTACCTGGCTATAAAAAGATATAAAGACTTAAAGACTTGAAGATAAACAAGCGGCCTTCTAGCTAAGAAGCAACAAAGTCCACATGGAGGAGGTACACCAGCCTGTGTGATCATGAGGTATCCATGGGATCAGGTATCAGGTATCAAAGACCCAGAACAAAAAGTCATATCATTGTGAATGAGGGGGAGTGCAGAGTGGAGACTCAAAGTCTATCTGTAGGCAATTGGCACCCCCTTACAGAGGGTCACAAGGAAGACACGAGCCAGTCAGGGTGCAGTATAGCACCCTTGAAACACCCCTTTCCTCTAGTTCCTTAATGCCCTCTCCCACTATCATGACCCCAATTCTACCTTACAAATCCAGCTAAACCAGAGTATGTATGGAAGAGCTGGAAATATGGGGAATCCAGGACCTATAAACCCCTTAGGATCCATATTGAGAGTAGTGATACCAGGAGGGTAAGGGTAAAGTGGGTGAAGAAAGTGGGAACTGATCACAATGATCTACATATAACCCCCTCCCAGGGGGACAGACAACAGAAAAGTGGGTGAAGGGAGACATTGGTCAGTGTAAGATGTGAAAGACTAATAATAACTTATAAATTATCAAGGGTTCATGAGGGAGGGAGTTTGGAGGAGAAAGGGGAAAACAAGAGGAGCTGATACCAAGGGCACAAGTAGAAAGAAAATATTTTGAAAATGATGATGGTAACAAATTTACAAATGTGCTTGGCACAATGGATTTTTGTATGGATTATGGATAAAAGATCATTCATGAGAAAGTAGAGACAGACGTCAGGGCCCTATTGCAAGGCACAGGCATGCAGTCAAACATAATGCAGCAAACACACCCAATAGAAGGCAAAGTAACTGATGGAGATCTATTAAAAGTAGGACAACATAAATCAAAAGGATTAATCAAAATAGGAAAAGAGGACTCACAGACCAGAAAAATATTTAGCAGCAGCACAACGGATGAAGGAACAATCTCTGAACTCTCTATAAACTGCAATATCTCAAGAAGAAAAAAGCATAACAAAACAGTAATCCCCCAATTAAAAAGTGGGTGAATGGTATGACCATTTGCCATGATATGAACATGACAGCAAAAAATTGCCTAACAAGCATATGAAATGATACTTACAATCCTTAGCCATTCAGGAGATTCAAATAATAAAAAAGATAAGATATCGCCTTACACTGAAAATGACAAAATAAAAATAAAAACAAAACAAAACAAATGCTTGAGAAAAGACAGTGAGATTGGGACTTTTATGCACTGCTGGTAGGTCTGTATATATGTGCAGCCATTGTGGAAAGTGATACGATGCTACCTAAAACAAGTGGGAATAGACATTCCATATGAGCCAGCAATACTTCTGCTGGGTATACACCCTAAAGGAGTAAAGTCTATAACACAATCAGACCTATGCACTTTCTTGTTCATGATAGCACTGTTCACAACAGCCCGAAGTTGAGAACAGTCACAATATCCATCAGAGGAAGGATGGTTTAAAGAAACTTGGGTAAATACTCACAATGTAAATACTCCACATCACTGAAAACACTGGTGGAACCAAGAAGAAACCCATGAAATGGATTGAACAGGAGAACTTTATACTGAGTGGAGTTAGTCAATCACAAAATGACAAATAGTGTAGGACACCACTACTATAAGGATGAAATCTAACATAAAGCCTCATAAACCCAAGCGAACAGATTGTGGAAGTATGAAACAGGCACAGGAGGATGTAGCAATGGACTAAAAGTTTGGAGGTATTGACCGGGGAAGGGAAGAACAGCGGTCCGTGGGAGGGAGAAACAGGGTGTGGGGTATTGATTAGGGAGGGGGGCTGATAAGTGGTTTAAAATGCAACTCCCCACCTAATTCACAAGAAAATGATCAAGTTTTAAAACAACAGCAAAGGAAAGGGAAGAAGATAGGGAATAAAGATGTGGTAAATGGTTACTATGTAGTATTCAATAAAGGAAAGCTGATAGCAATGATAACTGTATAATCCCACTTGAGAGGAGTGAATAGCAGTATTTCAGGTGAACAGATACATTGGATGGTGTTAGATATGGCAAATAACAATAATAATACTAAGGGTTCCTGGAGGTAGGGTTGGGGAGGGAAGAGATAAAGGGAGCTGATATCAAAGAGTTCAAGAAGAAAGGAAATGTATTGAAACTGATGGTGGTAGCATTTGTACAATTAAGCTTGATCTAATTGAAATATGGATTGTAACAATATCTGTAAGAGCTCCAACTTACATAAGAAGAAAAATAAAATTAAAAAAATAAAAGAAAGCGACAATGATTTAAAAAAATCTAAGGGATATGCACATTGTTACAATCTTATTTGAGAATGGAATTTCTTAGTGATGCGCAGGATACCATATTAAGGTAGGATGTGTTTTGAGTAAACACGTTCTGAGATAGAAAAGGAGCAGGTTTAGAAAGCAGTGATGGAGAAGGTAAATATCAAGCCACCTGCAGATCACCAGGAAAGCCAGGAATAAAGATCTTCCCTCAAAGTCCACAGAGAGTGACAGAGAGACTTCTAAATCCAATGCTCTGAATTTAGACACTTAGTTTCCTAAATGTGAGAAAATACATGCCTGTTTGTGAAAAACATCAACTTGCGGTTATTTAGTTAGATAACAAAGACAATGTTTTAAGAAATGACTTGATATTATTTCAACAAATATTTAAAAACTATTTGAATTAAAGTGTTTAGAGAAAGACACTATTATAATTGAAATTATAAATTCAAAGAATGGATTAAACAGCAAAATAGATATACTGAATGGTTAATTATTGAACTTAAAGTTATACTAGAATACATTATCCAAAATTTAGCCCTGAGATGTAAAGAGAAAGCTGAGGCATGTTTAGATAGTATTTCAAAAGGATAAAATAGAGCAGATGTAAAAGAGATTTACCAAAATTTCTCAAACACAAGAAATCCCAGACCCAGACATCCCAAGAAAACCAATCCTGATTAATAAGAATAAATCTATATCTATGTATATGGCAGTGACTATCTGACACTTAACAAAGAAGAGAGTGTTTAAAAGAAGAAGAAAGAAAAGATAGAACAGCAATCACGCTGGTTAGAGAATCAAAAACAGAAGACTGTGCTGGACATTGATCAATCATCGTTGTCCTAAAACATTATTCCCAGCGATATTAACATTAAGACATAAGTGAGAAATAAAGTTTTTAAAATAAATAAAGATGTAAATAAAAGAATTTACCAACAGCCAATCACACAAATGTAAATTACAAAATATATTTCAGATGGATTGGAATACTCCCAGATGAGAGATTAGTGAAGGAATGGTGAGCAAATATCGATATGTAATTAAATCAAACCATCTGTGTCAAAGAACTGTGGTTAGTATTAAATAGAAGCAATAAAAAAGCTTAAAATAATGTTGAATAATATATAAATGTGGAGGAGTTGGAGTAAATATAAATATTTCAATGCTTCTTATATTATTTAGGAGTAGGATAAATATTTTTTAATAGCTCTATTCTAGAATTGTCAAATATGCATATTAAAATAGCTAAAATTAATCTCAAGGGATTAGGTTTAAAATGAATCACCAACTAACGCTAAAGTGCTAAAATTATTTAAAATTTAACAAACCAGATTGAAAAAGAAATTAATAAGCCAATTCTAATTAGGTACCGTTGCTTTCTTATGGATTAAGCCTCAACATAAAGAAAGCAGAAATCCTCACACCTGGACCAATAGAGGAATAAAATACTAAAGTTGTCAAGGATTTTATATTACTTTGTGAAGGGCAGTAATTATTTAATATAGCAGAATTATTTAATATGATTCTTCTTGCCAAAGTCTCTGTAACTCGCACAAAATTATGTTTTCCTGCATGGGAAGTCACTGATGGGCTTCAAGTGTGAGTAATTACTAACAGGACACTATATAATTACCATCCTGTCACATGCAAAGTGAGCCCTCTGAGAAGCAGGAGAAATGCCTTCATATCTTGCATCTGATCCTAGGACCTGAATTTACCAGCTTCCACAACCTTGGGGATTGGAAATATCTTCAAGATGGTCATCCGAATTTTGATTTGGGACTTATCAGCACCTACCAGATCTGAGCCACGGTCCTTCATTTGTGAGCTCCGACAGGCCATTGCAGTGCATCGCAGAGCCCTGGATCATAAGGTAGGATACCAAAAGGAGGAAGTGGTGGTTGATACCAGAAGGGATGGAGGGTAGAGTAGTGTGTACAGGTGAGGAATTGGGGATATATTTTGTCTCCACCTTCTTGAGACCAGTCTTATTTTAATTTTCACAAAGGAAATTGCTACTATATACTTGGACATACAACTTTTGGTTCGTGAATGCAGCAGTCAGGAACTCAAACAATATATTGCACTGGGCAAACATGCAAAAGTTCTCTTGGAAGCGTTATAAAGTGGAGGTATCACTTTGAAGATTGAGATGAATATGTCTCAAATATATGGTATTTGTAATAACCTAATATGTTTGCAAAAGCTAGATAATGAATAAGGAAGAATGAGGAGAATTAATGCCTCATTTTAATTATGGTTCTGGTGAAGAATATTCACTATACCATGAACTTATGGAAGAATAAACAAAACAGTTAAAATGTTCCTTGGAAGTGAATATGGTCAGATTTTATTACCATATGAACAGAAGAGGCCAATCCCTGGGGAAGGATATCATGCATGGTAAAATGGAGGATTGGAGAAAAAGAGAAAGCCCATCAGTGACCAAGCACTGCAACAATTGTGTGATTGTGCAGAATGAGGCAATATTTGATTCTGTTGTACATTGTTGTCAAATGCCACCAAGCCGATTCTGACTCATCGATATGTACACCAGAAGGCAACACCTTCCGGCCCTGGGGAATCCTCCCAGCCTCCTCACGTTTGAGCTCATTGTTGCAGCCACTGTGTCAATCCCTATGTGGAAGGTCTTCTTCTTTTCCCTGACGCTCCTCTTTGCCACGCGCGAGGTCCTTCTCCGGGACCAGCTTCTCCTGGCTGTGCTTCTGCCAAGGCCGATTTGTTTATTCTTCTGGCACTCCTTGGTGCTTTCCATATGCAGAGGATGCCTATGAAATGGAGCCGTGCTTACTGGCACGCAACCAAAGCAAAGTTCAAAATATACCATCTTAATCAAGTTGACTTTCTCATGGAATGCAACAGTAATGTTAAATTTTAAAATGCTAATTATAGTTCCTTATTCTAACAGGTGAAGTGGGTAAGCTATCTTGATAGCTATAGAAATTGTGTCCACTTTTGTGCACTTACAATGAAACTGTCAGCAGATTGAGAATGATGAAAAATTCCCTAAACCTATGAAAGGTGTCAAAGAAACCTACTGCCATGGGGTCAGTTCTGATTCGTAGCGACTCTACAGGGCAGAATAGAACTGCCTCCTTTGGATTTCTAAAACTGTAAATATTTACAGGCACACAAAGCCTCATCTTTCTCTTGTGGAACAACTGGGGGGTTTCAAACTCTTGTCCTTGCAGTTAGTAGACCCATGCATAATCCTTTTTGCTACCAGGGCTCCTATAAAATAATTGAGAGAAAATATCTGCAGCCTAAATGATTATTAATGTGAAAATATTTAAACATTTTCTTAAAGGCCTTAAGAAAGATACAAAAAAATTGGTATCATTTTTATTCAATATTTTATTTAAAATCATCCTGCATGATGCAGAAATAAATAAATAAGAGATATGATGAGTGAAAAGGAAATGAAAAGAAACCACTTCATTTGGTAAAGAGATGTCATTGCCTATAGAAAGCACATGAGGTGAAGAAAGCCGATGGAGTCTGATTATGAGAAAGAATGCCATCTGGGGGTCATAAAGGTGTGTTTTAAAATGAGCAGCCATCTCAAAGAGGCCTTGGGTAAGAAGACTATCGACCTGTGTGATCCAAAGATTAAAAAAAAAATCTAGAGGAGAGAACTACATTAGAGCTTATATTCTGAACACCAGGTTTGCAGAAGGCTTTGGATGACAGCAAAAGCCCAAAATCCATTTGCAAGGTCCGTATGGACTAAGCCTTCAGTGAATCCACTCTGAGTATGGACAAAGAATGGGAATGGCTTTGTATCAGAGTGCATTGTAAGGTGTATTCTTGCAGTGATAGTTAGGTTAAAAATGTGACACCTCATCATTTGATCCCCCTTAATGGAAAACACTACATTAAGTGTATTACTGAGTAAATTTGCCTTCAATTATCCACTGATCAGAGACAAAAACTTGTTTTGTTTTGAATAACCCATACATGTGTGAACTGGAATGGCAATACTTTTGTATTTTGCCTCACAGCCAATAAAACCCTATTATAACATTTTATCCTAAGCCTATCATTGCAATGGTATAGAACTAGGCAATATTTACCATTTTTTACAAAAATATTATGCACTCTCTTTCTGCATTAGTTGCCCTACCATAAGAGGAATTTTCACGAGTGTTGTGCTAATTTTTACACATTGCTATAAAGTTCGCCTGGTGACAATAACTGTGAGTTGGAGAAGAGAGCAAGCAGTGGGCAAACGAACACGTTAGACTCCAATTACGTGGGTAAAAGTATGGTAGTTTTATTGTGCATAAAGTTCTCATGACTCAAGACAATGCAGCAGAAGATAACAATATCCAGACCTACACATAGATAGGCATAGCGGTACGTATAAAATATAGAGTAATATATAAAACTATAGACAAAAAAATAAATGATTAGTGCTAAATCCATGCTTTGTTCTTTGGTGAGGGAAGGGCGTTATTGAAGAAAGACACACATTAGCTTCTAAAACACTAATAATCTTTTGCATAAACTCAATTATAGATATATAATGAGTGATCATTTTATTTATATTTTTAAATGCCCACATAAATGCCTTTGACATGAAATCTAAAATGTTAAATTCAGTCAAATACACATTAAACCCAGACCCATTTCCTCAATGCCGGTTAAGCTCTCTGGACTTGGATGTAAGTAAACTTGGGTGTAAGCTCTGACTCTTCCACTTACTTCTTCGGTAATATGGCTTATCCTCTCTTATCTTTGCAATAGGGTAATAACCGTATTTATTTCACAGGGAAATGTAAGGATTAAAGAAGATAGGGCCTGAAAAGTACTTGGCACGGTGCCTGCAACTTGAGATGAACCATTATTTATCATCTTTCTGGGTGTCCATCTCCATAATAGATAAAATTGATAAATTTCTGTTACTCACATGGATCCAGGATTTAAATGTTTATTAGAGGCTTAACCTCAGGTAATTTATATTACATCTAGTTCTCAGTTTGTACATGTTCAAATTGGCAGAACATTTATCTCATATGGTAATGGGAGGATTAAATGAAATATTGTGTGTCAACTGCCATGGAAATTGCCTAACACACAGTAGGAGTGCACTGAGACTTAGTTCTAATTTTGGCAGCCTATCAGTATGACTAAGATGTTTTAGTCATACAGAATGGCAACTTTGCGATCACAGACCTGATCAGGCACAGTGGGTTGCTAAAGTAAAGGTTGACAATTCAAATTCAAAAGTCAAGCTGTGTGATACAGATGCAGCTATCTGCTCCCCATAAACCTTTACAGGCTCAGAAGCTCTGTCCTACTTGGTGACTCTGCATCTGAATGGACTCAAACCAGCAGATCAGTGGGCTCTTTATAACAGGTGACCTTAGCAAGGCTGGATTTCATTTACCAGCATTCGCTTGCCCACGGGCTTCCAGTTAGGATGGGCCACAGGGAAGGTGCTGTGGGAGAGTTGGCAGATGGAAGCCAACCAACAATTATTTATAGGATATGGTGCTAATTGATGCCGCATAACGTTGGTCAAAGGCAGCAACCAGACCTGAAGCTGACCCTCCTGTCTCCATCTTCCTTCAGTGTCTCTGATGACTAGATCAAGCCTGAGTCTGTAGCGCTGACATGAGGGGTCCTGTCAACAAAGTCAGACTACTAGAGCTGACAGGGGTTTGGAATTCATGCTAATGGGCTCCATCCTGTGCTTAGTCTTGTCCATTCCTATTTGGAATTGTCATTCCTTCCTCACTGCCCGCTCGCTCTATGGATCTACAGCATGAGCACCATTTGCAAAGCCAACCATATTATGAAGACTTCCTAACCAGCTCCCACTATTGGAGCAAGTCAAATTTTCCTAACATATTTTTTCAGAAACACACATACACACACATAGAGGAAATAGTGTTAGTAGTGTTCCAGTTCATAGATACCTGGGAGACATGGGTGTACTCCAAACAAAGCCTGTTTCAACATGCCTGTGCAAACAGTAGACAGCTGCAGACAGATTCTCTCAGCAACACGCATTTCTCTCCTGCTTTCAACTCACTCACTGTCTTTCAGCTGATTCTAACGCACAGAAGGCGGATTAGAACTTCTCCCAGGCTTGCCATGATGTAAATCTGTACAAGAGCAGAAAGCCGCATCTTTTTTGCCCCATGAAACAGCTGGTCAGGTCGAACTGCTGACCTTGCAATAGAAGTCAGCATGTGTAAGTCACTGTCCCAACAGGCCCTTTAATGCCGTTAGGGTGCTTTTCCAAAATAAGGTCTGATAACAGAGGCTTCGGATAGGATTTGATGGAGCAGGTTACAGTGTCTATTTTTGTTGGGACTCCAAAGGGATATTCATGAAAGATTTTTCTTAAAGGACACAGCATCGCAGGAGGTTATTATGAAGAAATTTGAAGATATTTTGAAACTGCATCTCTGAGAAAAAGGTCAAGAAAGTTGTGATAAGGGGATTTCATTTTCATGATGACAATGAATTTACTCATTCTTCCAGGGCTGTAAGGGTTGTTCAGTAAGGATTCTGTTTGGAAAGCTAACCCCACCAACCCTAAGGCCCTGGTGTTGCCCCTTCAGATTTCTCTTTTGTTCCCAAATTCAAAGAACACAAAAGAAATGTGATTCGAGTGTGCCCAAACTGCATTTTAATGTTGCATAAATCAAAGTGCATAGAATTCTTCTGGGAAGGAAGAGAGAGCTGAAAATGACACCTGCAGAAGTGTGTAGAACAAGATGGAGGCTCTATCTAGAAACATATAGATATGCATAGATCTATGTTGTTAGATGTTAAGTATCCTCAGGCATAATTTTTTAGATCACAGCATCTCCATCCAGGGAACTACCTGAGAGGGATTTTTTTAGACTCTAATCATTGTAGGAGCAGATAGCTGGATATTTGTCCCGAAAAGTCTGTAGGTAGAATAGCAACAGAGCACTTAATAATTGTATCACCAAATATCTTAAGATATATATACAAAGGGCTGGAATTTGTGGAAAATGGAGTTGAAAGATGAAGGAAAATTTCCATGAAAAAACAACTTGAAGCCTAAATATGTATGCTCATGCACTGGTGCATATACACATATGTACTTACACAAACATATATATGTATGTGTGCAAATACATATGCATACACGTATATATATGTTCATGCACACATACACATATATAACATACAGGAAAATATATATGGTTACATATACATATTTATATATACACATATACATGTAGTTTTACTATTCTGATTGAACTCTAATGTTTGTATGATTCCCACATTTTGTTAATGTAGGAATGATTATCTTGATTAGCATGGTGATAGCTTCCATATTCTGGATAAAAACAGATAGAGCTCCGTTCATGTTGATAAGAGCCCAGACAAGTGGCCTGTGTAGTTCTGAGAAAGATGCAATTCAAATGAAGTAGACAAAAGGCATCATTTTACCACCACTGTTGTAAAGACAGCCACTTTCCAATTGAGTTCCTTTTGTGAGCACGTAGATTAGGTTAATCTAGGAAGGGTTAATAATGTTAATGCAATAATTTTCAGGCCTGAATTGCTCAGAATTGAACACTTTTTTTTGTATTGGGAAGTGTCATTTTGGACATATATAATATTGAAAAAAAGCCTGGTGGCACCATACATGTCCATAAGCATTGAACTGTGAACTGTCAGTTTAGTACCTCAAATCTACTAGCTGCTTCAAAGGATAAAAATGAGGCTTTCTCTTCCAATAAAGATTTACAGAGCCTCAGAAACCCTATATAGGGTTACTGTGAGACAGAATCAACTTGCTGGCGATGGGTTAATATGGGAAAAGAGATTTCGCTCTGGAGACCATCAAAGCCTTCTCTCCTCGCTTATGTCGCTTGTGCTCAGCTTCATCCATTATTTTCCTCATTGGTACAGAAGAGGAAAGACACTGAATTTTGGCAATCTGGTATGTGGTATGTGTTTAAGCTGAAACAAAGGATTTTTGTCCCAGATCTAGAGTGAAATCTGGAATTTACTCAAAGGGCGAGTCTTCAATGAGGCAAGGTGTCAATGCTATTCCCAAAGTGGGATATTTACTAAGAAACCTTAGATCTCGTTAGTCAGAAACCTAATATAATCCTACCTCTTCATGTTACAGATGGGGAAATTAGGGTTTTAAAGTAATTATTGTCAAACTTGCCAAAGCCACAAAAATCTTTCATGGCAAGCTTCTAAGGAGCATGCAGTGCTTATACAAACAGGAATCCAATAAGAGTTTTCCTCCCAAGAGGCACAGGCACGGCTAGGAAAACCAGACTATTTCAAAATCCCTAGCAGAATATGTGCATCAAAGAATATATTAGGGCTATCTTTTTTTTTTCTTGTTTGAAGCAATGCTGGGCCTCAGACTCTTTTAGCATTCCAAGATGACAAGAAAAAGACTGTGAAATTATAAAAAATGACTCTTCTTCCTTACTTAACATTTCATATAGTCATATGGTTAACATGTCTCATGTTTGGTTTAGTCAATATTGAGAAACCTGACAAGACATGTTACTTTCTGTCTGGTTTTCAGCATGACAGAGGGTTGTCCTCTTGATGGCTGAAGATTTATTAATGTCGAGAAGTATTTTTCCACTCTGAATATGTTCCTATGTTTCTGTAACTTGTGTGAAAACTGTTTTGCTCTTTAGGAATATTTCTTACTTTTTCATACTGTGAACTCAATTGGGAAGTGACTGTCTCTCTTACCTGGGGCAGCTGTCACACAAATAATAGAAGTGGGTGGTGTTAAAGTAGACATTTATTTTCTCACCCTCTGGAGAATAGAAGTCCAAATCAGGCTCTCTGCCCTGTGGATCTCTTTCTTCTCTGTAGCCCAGACAATTTTTTTAAATCGTTTTATTAGGGGCTCATACAACTCTTACCACCATCCATCCATACATCAATTGTGTAAAGCACATTTGTACATTCATTGCCCTCATCATTCTCAAAACATTTGATCTCCACTGAAGCCCCTGGCATCAGCTCCTCATTTATTCCCCTCCCTCCCCTCTCCCCACTTCCTCATGAACCCTTGATAATTTATAAATTATTTTTTTGTCATATCTTGCCCTGTCCGACATCTCCCTTCACCCACTTTCCTGTTGTCTGTCCCACAGGGAGGAGGTCACATGTAGATCTTTGTAGTTGGTTCCCCCTTTCCAACCCACTCTCCCTTTTCCCTCCCAGTATCACCACTCACACCACTGGTCCTGAAGGGATCATCCGCCCTGGATTCCCTGTGTTTCTAGTTCCTATCTGTACTGGTGTATACCCTCTGGTCTAGCCAGACTTGCAAGGTAGCATTTGGATCATGATAGTGGGGGACAGGGAGGGGAGGAAGCATTTAGGAACTAGAGGAAAGTTGTTTGTTTCATCGTTGCTACATCACACCCTGTCTGGCTCGTCTCTTCCCTGAGACCCCTCTGCAAGGGGATCTCCAGTGGCCTACAAATGGGTTTTGGGTCTCCACTCTGCACTCCCCACCTCATTCGTTATAGTAAGATTTTTTGTTCTGATGATGCCTGATACCTGATCCCTTCGACACCTTGTGATCACACAGGCTGGTGTGCTTCTTCCATGTGGGCTTTGTTGTTTCTGAGCTAGATGGCCACTTGTTTACTTTCAAGACTTTAAGACCCCAGACACTATATCTTTTGATAACCGGGCACCATCAGCTTTCTTCACCACATTTGCTTATGCACCTATTTGTCTTCAGCGATTGTATCATGGAGGTGGGCACATAATGATATGATTTTTTGTTTTTCAGTGATGATCAGATGACCCCTGATTTCCCAAATATGTACTTACCTTTGTGTCTGAATACTTAGTTTATAGCTCAGAAGTGATTAGATTTTGAACACACTATACTACTATGACATATTTGGCATAATAAGGAAAACTCTGCTTGAAAATAGGATTAAATATTGACCTACAGGATGGACTAGAACCACTCCATAGGATTTCTGAGGCTGAAAATGTTTATGAAAACAGACTTACTTAACTTTCTCCCTCAGAACATCTGGTGGGTTCAAATCATTGGCATTTAGGTTAGCAGTCCAATGCTTAACCCCTGTGCCAACAGGGCCCCTAATAGAGGTTCAAAGTCTTGTATTATTTGGGGAGGAAACAATTTAACCTATGGAAGTGACTATGGTTGCAAATGTTATCCTCTAGTACAATGAGTTAATTTTTCATGTCCAAAGACCATATTCCAAACTTTACCGAGTCAGATAAAAAAAATCTTATCTCTGAAATACATTGAAGGATGGGTAAAAATAAATGCATTCCCCCTAAAGTAAGTGAAAGAGAATTCATGTTTCTTTTCTCATAAGTCAACATAACTGTGCCCATCCATCTCCAAGATAGATGTGCAAAGGTGCGCATTCAAGTGCACGTGCGTGCTTGTACATAAACACACGCATTTATTTGTTAGATAACCATATTGTTAAACAAAACTAATTGAATATAGTGCAGGAAATAGGATGATCTGGGGTAATAGGTTTAGGGGTATAAAGTTTGACACCAGACAGAATAGAGCTCATGGTCTTGCTTATAAAGTTAAGAGCTGTATGACCATAGGCAATAACTGAGGCTTTCAAGTTTCTTTGTTTCTAATGGGAGTGATAATAATGATGCATCACTGAGTTGCAGAAAAGATAAGTGAGATCATGCATGTATGGCTTCAATATTCTAGCCTATATTAATTCCCTAGGGTTGTAGTGAAAAAATGTAAAAAAACAACCAGCCAATCAAAAAAACTACATGGTTTAATGCAACCAAAATGTTTCAAGTGTCTGAATTTAGAGTGTCGACCACATCTGCCCTTTGAAGGCTCTAGGGAAGGCAAGATGTTTCCTTTCCCATCAGTTTCAGGTAGGCCCGTGGGTTTCTCAGTATGTGACAGCATAGCTCCAATCTCTGCTGCCATTTTCACTAGGCTGGTGATCTTCCCTCGGTGTCCATGTGTCTCTCTGTGATTTTTCCTTCTCCTCTTATAAAGACTCAATTGTATTGGACTAGGAAGCACCCTACTCCATTATGATTCCATATTAAATAATGAGTTTATCTGTAAAGTATTGTTTCTAAATGAGGTCACATTCACAGGTACCAAGAAGTAAGACTTTGATATATATTTGCTTGGGTGGAGAGGGACATTTCGATCCACAACATAGTTATAGACTTATTTTGAAAGCACATTTTAAGAAACATCTTTTCCATGAATTCAAAAGAAATTCTTTACTGGCTCTTCTTACATTAATTTTGATTTTTGTTTTTGAAAATTGACACTTATGAACCTAAAGATTTAGAGATCTTAAAAATGGTTAAAAATCATCTAACAAAACACACATATTTTCTTAGATATGCTACTTCTTGGGGTGACACTCTATGTGGCAAAGAGTATGAATGTAATGGCATCTCCAATTCCTTTTACAATGAAAAGCCTCTCAGTATCCTTCTATATTGGCCCAGGCCTATTGTCTCAATTTAACCAGAACATTGGTAAAGAAAATGATATTCTAGAAAAAAAAAAGTTAAGCATACTGTTGATAGGACAAAGTGGCATACTAAATGTAACAGACCTAGAGAGATATAATAGAACTAGAGAAATGTAACAGAACTAGAGAAATGTAACAGAACTAGAGAGATATCATAGAACTAGAGAGATGTCAGAGAACTAGAGAGATGTCAGAGAACTAGAGAGATGTCAGAGAACTAGAGAGATGTCAGAGAACTATAGAGATGTCAGAGAACTAGAGAGATGTAAGAAAACTAGAGAGATGTAAGAGAACTAGAGAGATGTAAGAAAACTAGAGAGATGTAAGAGAACTAGAGAGATGTCAGAGAACTAGAGAGATGTCAGAGAACTAGAGTAGTGGAGTTGCTTTGGGTTATAAGTTTCAAGGAAAAAGAATGCAGAAACTTGAGACTGAGAACTCACATAAATATCTTTCCATGAAATAAATCTGGAATGAAATTTTTTTCCAGTGTCTGGACAGAACATGAGAGTGGAGGGGCTCAGTTTATAACCTCTGTTTCTTTCAAATGATATGTAACGAAGAAGGGAATTGTGGTAATTGAAAAAAACACACAAATTTAGAGAAGTTTTGAAATAGTTTTATGAGAAATAGAGTAAGATGCAGACAAGTGCTTGGGTTACTGAATGTGGAATTAGTTTTAAAAGCATGCATTTTAGAGGGACACAATTAAGCATGATGGGATCTTATTTTGTAATCTAAATTTAGAAGTCCAAGCAGAGAGGCAGGAGAGCATTTGGAGTTTGGAAGGTTGAGGACCGATCTTCATGGGTGGTGCCAATAGTTAATGTGCTGAGCACCTACCTTAGAAAAGACGGAGGTTTTAATACAAGGTGAGAGGCACCTTGGAAGTTACGATTTGGCCATGTACTTTCAAATAAATCACGTGAAAGTTCTACTCGTGGGACCACAATTAATTAGAATGTATTTGACAGCAATTGGTGTTTGTAGTGATGGTATTGTGATCAGCAATGGATTATTGTGACAGTTTATCATCATATTACTCTACAACAATTTGTGCATATAAGAAAACTGGTTCAGGAATGCAATACTTGCAATAGAAATTAGTCATTGTCATAATGTATTTGGCTGATAACACACCTCATTCTGCTTCTACGTATCATGACAAGATGGAATGTAAATCAAATCCCTGTAACTGTGTTTCTGTGATACATTGTAATATATTATCTATCTGAAGACTATCATTCTTCCATTGGTGTGTGTGTGTGTGTTCACGGATGTGTATAAGCTTGTATGTGATGTGTCAAGATCTCTAGAGAAGCAACATCAGTGATACTCCTGTAAGTTGTATGTAGAAAAGTCAAAGAAATAAGTAGAGTCAGTCCATGTCAAGTCAGACTTCTTCTGACTCCTGGAAACGGTTGAACAGGAAGCAAGATGAGCAAGCAGAACAGCACAGATCGGTGGCTGCAGATGCCCAAGGTTGTCTGAATGAATTCACAGCTGGCAGGCTTCTGGTGACTGAGAGTGTCAGGCAACACAAAAGGAAACTGAGGAACCAGCTCCAGCTCCAGCTCCAGCAGAAGGTGAAGGGGCAAGGAGAATTTGACTATGCTTGGTCTCTATATACAAAAAGCTTCTGTCATCAGGCTGTAGCACAATTGATATGCTGAGCTCTAGTAGTGCAACTCTTCCCCCAGAGTATCTATGGACACAATATCTAACTATCACTATACATATGTGAGTATCTATAGACATAATTTCTAACTATCACTGTATATATGTGTATATATATGTGTGTATATAATAACTGTATGTGATCTAATTAATATTCTATATTTTACTTCTCTAGTTTCTAGTATCCATTGTAACAGATACACAGAACTCGCAGGCAAAATTCCTGATTAAAATGTTTATTAAGGAAGTTAACAAATTGTAATGATCCAGGGTTGAGATATTTATCAGGACAAGCTATCAAGTTCTTTCAGGTGTGCTAATAAATGCTCAGAGGCATACCACTCTCTTCTCAGCCTCAACCCAAAGGCATTCAGCCTAAGGTCCATGGGTCAACAAAATCTGCTACCAGTGTTAATTGCCAAGAAGCATCCCACTCCAGGAGTCTCAGCCTGAAGACACTCAGCTCCACTTCTGTGGATCAGAAAGCCAACTTCGCCAATTATGCACCAAGAGGCACCTCACTTTGCAAGCGGGCTTCCCACACACAAGCACTAAGATTTACTTGCTCTGTGCTTTGCGAGGTCCATCACGCTGACCCACACTGTCCCACGCTCTGGTTCCTGGTTCTGCTGCCCTCCTCTGATGTTACAGCTGTTTCTGTGCAGGGATCTCCGGTCCAGAGGATGCACTCCCCAGCTGGCTCCTGCTGGTAATGAGATCCCTCCTCCAGCTTCTCAACATACTCATTGCATACACAGCAGGATGGCATCTAGAGAATCCTGTTCAGGATACATCATGGGTAATCCTTCAGTATCATTCATATCAGAGATGTGCAGGGAAAGGTCATTTGGTGAGTGTTAGAGACTGGCTATAAGAGCCACAGTAAATAAATCACTTGTCCTGCAATTGTGTACACACACACACACACATTGCAGGACTGCTTGTCTCTGTATTTGTTTAATGTAGGTACATGATCTTCTAAGAAATAAAATGTTGCACACATTTGGTTTTTCTTACTATGTTTTATTTATTTGTTTTAATCCTAATTAGCTTTCTTTCGTTGTTTACTGATAAATTAGGAGCAGAAAGCATCTACAAAATGAAAATCTCTGATTAATAGGTTGTGTCATATTCAGTACTGATTTGAGTCAGGGAATAAACCCGAAATATTTCTTTTAACAGAGATAATTCAGTATAATGAAATATTGGTTAGATATTAAAAAGTGAACACATAAAAAGGAAAATCTAACTTACTCTTGAGAGATCCATTTCTAAAGAATCCTGGAGGATGCATTTTCAGAAGCAGACAGTTGTTCTAGAGTTCGGAAAAAACAAAAATGTTTAAATTGTTAAAATAGTATTTAGTGGGAAGGAGCTTCCACAATAGTCAATGGTGGACCTTGCAGAAGGCTGGAATCTCTGAGGTGGACAAGATTATGTCTCAGAATGCTGAAAAATCTGCAACAAAACCAATGATTGTACATGAGTTTCTATGATGATCCAGGTAGGAGCTAACAGGAAGTTAAAAGGCATAAAAACAGCAAGAACAAATACAAACACTACTATCGAGTTGACTCTGGCTGATAGTGATCCTACATAGGGTTCCAAATATATAACTTTCGAAGGAACAAATACCCTCATCTTTCTTCCACATGCACAAAAGCAAAAAAAAAGAAAAGAAAAGAGAAACGGTTAGGATCCCTGGTAGTATGATGGTTCGTACGGAGCTTCTAATTGCACTCTCAGTAGTTGGGCGCTACCAGCCCCTCTGTAGGGAAAAGGTGAGGCTCTTAACTCATTTGAAGAGTTACCGTCTCAGAAACCCACAGGGGCAGTTTCTCCCTGTCCTGTAGAGTCCTGAGGGGTTAGAATCCACTCAAGAGCAGTGAGTTTGGGTTGAGAGTTTTCCCTTGCAGTTAGCAATCCCATGTTTATCCCACAGTCCCACCAAAACTTCTTACAACATTTGCAGGCCTCTTAACACTTCATAATTGCAATAAAATAAAATGTCAATCAGGCTTCAGAGGAAGTCACATGGATGTTTATTAAATTCAAAATATCTAATAGAAGAACTTTTTTAAAGCATTATTATATCAGATCAGAAAATATGGAGACTATAAAGCCCAACCTTCATTGTTTGTTTGTTATTGCCAAGGTGATTTTCACTCATGGTAATCTATGTGCCTCCAAGGAGAAGTTTCATTTATAGGGTTTTCAAGACGTATTTATTTATTTCAAGGTTCTGGGTGGATTAGAGCCACCAACATTTTGCTGAGTGATGGCACATCCTATCTATTTCTCTTTCGACTAAGAAAATATTTTGGCTTTGCTTATTCACAGGATTTTCTAAGATAATTAATGAATCACATTAATTGTTATAATGAGTTTTTAAAAGTTATTTTTTCTATATAAAATTACATTATTTAAAATTGTGCAATTCATATTGATTTTTTACTTTCCTTGAGCCAAATTCAAAGAGCAGTTTATTCACCCTCACATGGAAATTTTCCTTTTTCTTCAAATATATGCTCACTATTTTTTCATGGGCATGTGAGAATGATAGACTGAAAAAGAAAATTGGGGGATGATTGGTGGATGTATGCCAGGGTAGAGGTGAAGCGCATTAAAAGCACGCAACTGTTGGAAAACACAAACCACATTCCCTGCTCACAAGTCTATTCCAACTCATCAGGTCACTATGAATGGTCAGGAGAAGAAACAAATTAATCTTGGAAGAAGAACAGCCAACAATAATTCTTAGAAGTGGGGAGAGTAAGACTTTATTTTGCTTACATTGTACAGGTCGCCATGAAACAATCATCACAAACCCAGGACATCATGCTTGTTAAAGTAGCCAACATGAGAGAACTCCATCGTGACATGGAGTGGAATGGTGGCTGCAAAATGTGACTGCTCAAATATACAGTCACTTGTAAGGATGGCTCAGAACTGGAAAATATTTTGTTCTTTTACACCTAAGGTTGCTGTGAAGAATAGTGGACTCGATAGTAACTAACAACAACAAGGAACAATAACTGGGTTCTAATTTTCTGGATAGCTTTTCAAAATGTCCTCTCAATGGCTGTGCCTCTCAGCCCTGAGTCTTACAACCCACACATTACAGAAAATAATGTACATACAACCCATCATTACACACGCATGCATCTCACCACGTTAGCAAAAAACGCAAGACTCCTCAGATACCTCAGTGGTCTCTTATTAGCATGTGACTCCATAGATACTTGTCAGAATCATGGACTGTTGGATTATGATCACAGCAGCTTTGAATAATCACATCTGTGTCGGCAGTGTTGTCATTTCCCAAAGCATCGGCTTCGGCAACAGGCAGAAAAGAAGCAGGAGCTGCCTTTAGGCCAAAATGTTGATCTCAGCATAGGACCTTGAATATTTATGCTTCCTCAATGCCTGTATTACAGTATTTTTGCCAGAAGCGGAGGAAGAAGACAGTCCCTGGACTGATCAAATTCTAATTTTAACCAGTTTAAGAAAGGGCTAGCACTGTACGTAGTCCCTCTTCACTTTAACTTACACTAAGTAGCTTGGCTCTGTGTTTCGATGGATTGGATTCAAGCCCACCTGCCATAGCAAGGAGGAAGAAAGGCATCTTCCTCTGTAGGGATGGCCTGGTTTTATACGCCGAGCTCAGAGTAACCTCCAGAAGCAATAAAATCTTCTGGCTAATTACTGTCGGACGGAACAGCTTAACGTCAACTCCACTGAATCTAAAATTGTTGTCTTTGGCAGAAGTGCTCAGGTGTTAAAATGTACTGCACTAAATCCATCCAGCAAGTTAATGCATTCTATTTCTTAGGAGGCTACTTTTTAGCCAACTTCTCCTGAAGGGCCAATCAGCTCATAGAATCGCTCAAATTAAGTTGTAATTCTGATCTTGCAGTGCATTTCTCTTATAGGGTGGACATTTGTGTTCAAATTAAAGCATCTTGTCCACAAAAGTCTATGCTAATGGAATTATAAATCTTATTTATTAAGAAGCTTTTTCTTGGGAGAAACATCATGTATTCCATTGAAGAGATAAGAGTCTTCTCATTTTGCGAGTGCATATATCAGACTCCTAATGAGAACTTCAGTCTTGCTATTGATTCTGGAAATATTAACATAACATACTTTGATTTGAGTCAGCTAGCTTGGTATTCGGTTTCAAAGTGACATATAGTCAATTAATATGTCCCTTCTAGTCATAATTCTATATATGTTGCATTATAATTCTGAACTTGTATGCATGTGGCCTTGATCCCATTTTGGAAGTTCTGTTACAGAGTGAAGGTAGGGTTGAGCCTTGACCACCCTTTTTCTTCATGGGGGCATCTTTAAGACTACTTTACTAGAGGGTGTGACTTAACCCTTCATCCTTTATTTTCTGTGATGGTAACATAAGCTTAAAGACAAACCAGACTTTCATCCAGCAATTCCTTAGTATCAAAGAGTCATCAGAAGCAGAGAGAAATCCCAGGACCATTTGGAAGCACATGTCCAAGATCTCTGCCTAACGTTGCAGTCGCCACCGAGATCGGATGCACCCATCGGCTCAGAGGAGCAGCACTGAGACTGCGGAGTACCATATCCTCATTTGTCCGGAGTCCTTGTAACTGCAGGGCAGAGTGACAGGTGGCCTGGCTTCCAGGGAGGCCCCTTGGCTGAGGACTGAGGACAGGAGGGCCATTGGCTGCTAGCTGTGGAACAGTGTTGCTTTGGACAAGCGACTGTAGCCTCACTGCTTGCAGATCCTGACAAGTGGTAACCTGTTAGCTTCCCTAATAAGCTGCCTAAATGGTGAGTGTTGCTCGTGAGTTATCTGTAGCCCTTGCAGTGCTTTAGGGAAACCCACACAGAGTACCATGGGAGGAGAAGTTGGTGTCAGAACAGGTAAAGAAGGATGGACCGCGGAAGAGGGCTTGGCCCCTCATGGGTAGTATGGAAACCAGAAGAGGTCATATGTGGCACCCATTCCATTTATTTTACAAGGGTCCTATGACAGGTCGTTGTTTTACCATGCCATCAAGCCAATGCTACCTCATATATGATAGAGCGGAATCACACCATGTAGTTTCTTTCTTTCTTTTTAATCATTTTATTAGGGGCTCATACAACTCTTATCACAATCTATACATACATCAATTGTGTAAAGCACATTTGTACATTCATTGCCCTCATCAT
>NW_022104341.1:43071639-43084765 GCF_000313985.2 Echinops telfairi
ACCACTACCTTTCTCCCCACCTCCCCCTCTCCCATGTCCTCCCAGAACTGTCAGTCCCATTGTTTTCTCCTCCAGATTGCTCGTCCAGCCTATCTTATTTAGACAGACCTTCGGAGATAATAACATGCACAAAAACACAACAGAGAACAACTGAGCAACAATATAAAACAAAATAATAACAGCAACAACAAACCAATGGAAAAACAAAACAAAACAAAACTCAACAAGAAAGAAAAGCTTGCAGTTAGTTCAAGGGCTGTTTGTTGGCCGTTAGGAGTGTTTTCCAGTTTCTTAGGCTTAGATTTCGATGGAAGCAGATCATCAGAATTTTCTCACACAGAACCACTGGTGGATTCCATTTGTTGACCTCTTGGTTAGCAGTTGAACCCTTAACTATTGGACCACCAGTGATTCTTTAAATAATGTCACTGTAGAGAAAGACCTAAAATATTAGTTAAACTTCTCCATAAAGATACATGTATTAAGTAATAATATAACACATTTTGGGGAGCATGGTGGTGTATTGATTGCCTATTCAGCATTTGCAAGGTCAGCAATTCGACAACACCACCCTGTTCTGGGAGAAAGACGTGGCTGTCTACTCTGGAAAGACGTGGCTGTCTACTCTGAATTACAGTCTCAGAAACTCCCTGGGCTTTTCTACCCTGCCCTATGGAGTCCCTGTAAATCGGTATGGATTCAATGGCAGTGAATGAGAATCTAGTATTTTCCTTGTTTTTATTGAAAGTCAACCTAAAGAATTCTGTTGAATCTAGCACCTTTTCTGACTCATAGTCACTCTGTGTACAATAAAAGGAAATATTGTCCGATCCTGCTCCATCCTCACAACTTTTTTGTTTGAGCCTGTGAGCCAATTCCTCCCACTGAGATTATTCCACTTTTTTCCCCCACTGACCTTTGAACTTTACCAAGCATGATGGCCTTCTCTAAGGATGGTTTCCTTAAGAAAGCATGTCCAAAGAAAGCAAGACAAAGTCTCATCATCCTTATTTCTAAGGAGCATTCTGGCTGTACTTTATCCAAGACAGATTTGCTATTCAAATAGTTCATGGCACATTAAATATTTCTTGTTAGCACTGCAATTTAAATGTATCAATTAATCTGAAGTCTTCCTTTTTCATTGCCCAGACCTTCCATGCAGATGAGATAATGAAAAATAACGGGTGGTGGGCCATGTACATTGTAGTCATCAACGTGACAGCTTTGTCTTCTAAACTCTGAGGAGAGCTTCTGCAACAGATCTCCCCGTTCATTGTGTTATTTGATTTCTTGACTGCTGCTTCTATAGTCTTTGATTGTTAAACCACCCTAACAACAAGAACAGTAACACAGAGAAATAAATAAAAAGTAAAGAGAAAGAGAAAAATATCTAGCCCTTCCTTAACCATTTTTGAAGATATGTATTATATTGCTCAATGTCACTTTCATAAGAATACACATAATAACTATTTTCGTGGGTTTAATGCTAGGAGAAAACAAGTCTGAATATATTGTACTATTAAGAGAAAAGAGGCACTATATTATCTTTTCTGCTTGGAAGTTCAGAGATAAATACTAGAATGTAATATATAGGCTTCTAATATCCTGTAGAAGGAGGGTATTTTTCCCTGCAAAAGGAAGTTTCTAATATCTGAGTTTTTACTTAAATATGACTTCCAAACTCTTTTTGAAGGCCCAAGTGTTATTAATAACTGGTTAAAAATCAAAATTTATGTAAATAAATATCTAAATAGTAAACTACTTTCCTTTGAGACTCTCATCAGTTGTGAAGTGTTCCCTATCTACCTCAAAGGATTGCTTAGAGATTCCAAGGTTATTTTTAAAATAACCTCTTAACTATAATTTTAATAACAATTCTTCTAAACATAGATGGGCTATGGATTGAATGACGTCAACATAAAAATAAATGTTGATCTCACTTTTGGACTTGAGTGTTTGTGTGACTTTAGATGGAGAAATGGAGTCTTTCTTTGGAGATTACCTGGTAAGTCATACTGGAGAGTGGTGGTCCCTAATTTCAATCTCTTCTATACGGTTTCTTATAAAAGGTAAGAAGAGATATACAAACAAAGGTACACATAGAGGAAGACCTAGCTATAGTTGAAAGAATGCCAAGAAACACTCTATGCTGCCAGAAACTGAAAGAGAAATGAAAGGCAATTCTGCTAGAACTCCCAGAGGTAGTCACCCTGATTGTTACCTTAGTCAGATGTGAAACCCCAGCCTCCCCCAAAACACTCCTTATCGTTGAATCAGTTCTGACACATAGGGATCCTACCTTAGGTTTCCAAGCAGTCTAAATCTCTATAGGAGCAAATAGCCATTTCTTTGGCCTGAGAAGTAGCTGGTGGTTTTAAACCATCAACCTTGTGGTTAGCTGTCTTATTCATAGCTAAAAGCACCACCAGGTCTCTTAGATGTATGGAAATAAATTTCTGGGTTTTTTTTGTTTCATTTTAAAGCTACTTATAGGGTGATGTTTTGTTATGACAGCCCAAGGAAAGTAAGGCAATGCACTTGAACTGTTACTGCTACTCATTGAGCTCATTACCTGGACTAGGTCCTCCTGTTCCATCAACCCAGTTTTTTGCAGCACACTCCCCCATTTGTCTTTGTGTACCTCTCTGGTGAATACCTCACCAGCATTCTACAGATTAGAAACACCTCATGCTTTCAGTTTGGTTCTGATCATTTTTCTTGGTTGCCACTACCACCCTTCACCCCATTCACCCATCTCTCCCCAATATAGTTTAGTGCAATGTCAGTCCAAGGTTTAGAAGTCTCCAAAGTAACACTTCTCTTCGGATTTCCTACCACCACGCGTATTACTGACCCTATATGCACTGTCTTTAATTTCTGCTACTTGGTCACTGACAAAAATTAAGGCTTGACACCACGAAAACATGCATTTACTACTTCCTATATCACTCACATTCCCCTTCTTGAAGTTATACAACATTTTTATATGCAACTATAATATTGTCCTTAATACTCATGAATTTTCTGGCTGACTATGTCAAGTAATACAGGTGAATTGCAATCATTCTTACAGGGTTAGGTTGTAACAATCTGCATGTCAATATCTTTCATGTGTTGCTAATTGATATGTTTTAGCATAAAGATGTCATTTAGTGGACAGTCAATTCCATATTTGTTGGACAAATTGAAGCCTCCAATGTCTTTGAACTACCGCGATCTGCAGTTATCACTCATTGCTGTCTTTAGGTGCCAGAGAGCCTGTTCCACCTATTTACCCGATTCCACCTATCAACCTGATTTACAACAGAATGAAACACTGCCCGGTCTGTGTCATCCTCAGAACGTTTCTTATGGTTTAGCCCATTGTTGCAGCCAATGTGTCAATCCATCTGGTTGAAAATATTCCTCTTTATCACTGCTCCTCCACTTTAGCAAACATGATGCCCTTCCCCAGGGACTGATCTCTCTTGATAATATGTCCAAAGTATGTGAGATGAAGTCTTGCCACCCTTGCATCTAAGAAGCATTCTGACTGTACTTCTCCCAAGACAGATTTGTTTGTTTGTTTATTCTTTAGGCATTGTATTACTCTGGGTACTTTGGAGAAACAAATCCACAGCAACTCATGTATAAGAGAGAGTTTTATATAAAGAAAATGTGCATCACTAAAACGTCCCAACCCAATGCTGCCCAAGCCCACAAGTCCAACATTAACCCATTAACCCAATACCAGTCCTCCACCTTACAAAACAGAGGCAATGATGCCGACTGCAGGAGGAAAGCTGAATCAGTGAACATGTAAGCATCTCAGCACTAGCAGGGGTCTCCACACGGCTGCTCCAGCAACCAGGGCTGCATTGGGGTAGGTCCATGTAGCTTCTCCTTGGGGATGTCTTGTAGGAAGTCAATCTTGCAAGCTGAAGCAGGGAACTGCTAAGGCAGCTGCACCCGGTGCAACCATCACAAAACAAGAGACCCGAGAGCTGGAAAGGTGAGGCTCACCACCCATTTATCCCTCCGCCTTTCATTTAGCCCCACATGTGATTATCGGCCACGCTGGCACAATTAACTAACTCAGGCATGATGCATACAATGTTCTTCACTACCATCATAAATCAAATGCACTTCTTCTTCTGTCTCCTTAGTCAATGTCTAACTTTCACATTCATATGAGATGATTGAAAATACCATTTTTCAGTCCTCAAAGTAACATCCTTGCTTTCAAACATTTAAAAGAGATCTTTGCAGTGCTATGAGTGGGAATTTAGTCTATGATGGCTGTGATTTTGGTTTGTGCAAGAGATCTACCCAACACAATATGTCCGTTCATCTTTTGACTTCTCCTTCCATTAGCATTAATTGTGGATCTGAACAAGATGAAATCCTTGACAATTCAATTTCTTCTTTGCTTATCAATATTATTGATATCACATGCAAGTAACAGTTTGTTGAAGATCATCCAACAATGGTTTCAGCAGTACATTGACAGGGAGCTCCCAGAAGTTCAGACCGGATTCAGAAGAGGATATGGACAGGGGATATCATTGCTGAGGTCTGATGGATCTTGCCTCTAAACAGAAGATACCAGAAAGATGTTTACTTTTGTTTTGTTGAATATCTACCATTAGAGGACATCAAATTTTGCAATATCAGGAATAAGAATATCACTCCCTGAATAACATAGTTAAGTAATTACAAAGTATAGTGTGTGGCCTGTGAGTGGTTTATTGAGATGCATCCCAGAGGATTCTAATAGAAAGCCTTCAAAGTTAACAAGAGCCTTCTCTCGAATATACAGTTTAAGGTACTAAAAACATGTAATGTTTCTAAATTCTATCTATTTTGGGAAAGGATTTGTGGGAAATAACTTAAATGGACTGAATTACTTATTATTGTATTGTATGACCAGGTTAGCAAGCCATTTGTAGCATCGCATATCTATCGCTGCCTTTTAACCTCAAGTATAAAGCCCAAATCAAAGGGCACCCCTTCTAGACAATCTTCTCTGATTCCTTTGAGCTGGCATCAGTCAGTTCCCTCACCACCGATCCAATGAGTCGTTCTACTGGTCTCGTAATTAATGCACCCGAATGCGTTTGTGTTCTTCCCCATAAGGCTTTTCTCTGCAGACAAATTTTCATTATTTTCAGTGCTATTCAAATTTCATTATATAAATGGTCATTCAGTAAATATTGAGTCAAGTCATAGTCACACTAATACTTTAGTGTCCTTTCAAAGGTCTCCTTTTCTTTGGCTCCTCTACCTCTTCTCTACACCAACATTCTGTCCCAGATGATGATTGGGAAAGAAGTGGTTAAACATGAGCATCCCAAGTCTTTTCCTACAGAAAAGTGGCTCTGTTGTTACATAGGAAATAACAAGGCACTCCAGAACAGGAGATCTGTTTTCAGTTTATCTCCAACAAACAAGTTTCCCTCCACCCAAGGGATCAGATCAGTTCTTCCTCTCGCCTCGGTGAGGAAGACAGAAAACAGACAACTCTGAACAGGCAGGACATAAAGAGTTCCAGGACCGACTCAGAGACGAAAACCAGCTTTCCGGTTCACAAGTGGAGTAGGCAGGCAGCATTTTTTATTGAGCATTTTTGGAAAGAAGAAACACTTACTTCCAGATAGAATTTAGGTTATCTTTGAGTATTTTCAAAAAAATAAGAACCAAGAGGTGAGTGTCACTCAGGAACAAGGTTAGGGAAAGCAGAGAAACAATAAACTGAACAATTCAGAAGTCAGGTTAGACCAGAGACGTCCACAGTGCTAGTTTGAAGGGGTCAGAGCATGATCAGCAAGGGGACACAGAACATCCACGTCAGAGCATCACAGAGTGCATGAGTAAGTTATCACACACACACTTCTGTTTACAATATATGGCTTCAATGTAATGCTCTCATTTATAAACTCTTTAGAGTACAATGCAAAGGCCCAACCTTCCAGTTAATTCATCAAGAGAGAGTAAAAGAAAGATTTCTGTTTTGAAAAGATTTTTTTCTAAATCTAAAGCATCCTGAAAACAAAAAACAAGAAAGGCTTTTTAAAAAATGAATAGCTGATAAGAAGTTTTTTTATTAAGTTCATAACTATAGGATCCTGTTATTTAAAAAAATAGGTCAGAGAACACATTACTGATGCTTCAAAATCAAGCTTCTTATTGTCCAGGAAGAGCAAACCCGACTGTTTTTTAAAGGATGCTGAATTAGATCTAAGAATGCAACACTTCACATTTGTTTGCCTGTGTTTTTAAGAGTATTCCTAATAAACTTCCAATCTGCACAAAGATCATAAACATCAACCCTCCCCACCCCACTTCTTGCTGGATTATCACACAGGTTCTCATATCCTTGGTATAATCACTAGGATCTTTTCTATTCTGTAAACCAAATTAGAGTAGAAAGCCTGCCTAAAAAATCCCTCAACCACTGCATTGCATCTATTCTCCACAGGTAGATATTTCAATTTCTTTGAACTTACTAAGACATATAGTCAGTTTCTCTGACGCCTCCTACCCAGCCCGTCTCACCATCAGTTTAAACACTGATGTAATTTATTTGGGATCTATTAGATCTGCAAAAAGAAACCTTTTGCACACTAACATCAACCATATATCACAAGTTTTCCCATCAAGTGCTAACTTGCTGAGTGGAAAATTTAATGAAACACGCACCCTGGCACTGCTACCAGCCTTTTGTCATTTTGAGCCGATAATGCAAAATAAACGTTTTTTCCTGCCTCCGGATTCCTGGGCTTTAGCAGTGACTGCTAGAAACTGACTGTGAGTGGAGGCAGATTTCAAAGCCCTGCTGCCGTGGTGTTAACTTTCAATATCTGGAACTGAAATGAGAGCCTGGCACATTTCCCCAATGCTAATGCTAAGATTTTTCCCCTTTCTGTTCACACACTCAGAGCCTTGTTGATAAATAACACTAGGATGCAAGCAAACCTTATCCAAAGTAATCTACATTCTGACAAAATGAAGGCTGCCGAGTCATTGAGATATTAAATATGAAAGACCTTTCCGTTTTCTTTACAGCTTTCTATAGAGGAGATTTATTAGTAAACCCTATCTTTGTAGTAAATGATGCATAAATGATGGCAAAGGTGTATGAGGAGGACATATGAAAACTCACATCCAGAGCATAAATTGGATGAGAGCCAGCCTGGCTAAGGGTGAATAGTTCTACTCACTTGTTTAGAGCATTATCGGCCAGTGATGGATGCAAACCTACAGGACTGTGGAGTGCATTTCGTTTCAAGGGGAAAAAAGAAGCTGGCTCCCTAACAAACAGCTTCTGATTTTTATGTGCAGAAAGATATGCTTTTACTATTTCGGGGGTAGGAACACTCAATCAAAATTGCTCTAGGGGTCACGCTTCTTGCCTGGAACAATGGAATTCAGCTGAGCGAGTCCTCCTCTCCCCAGTTTCCTCAGCTGCTGTATATTTTTTGGCATAGGGGAATATCAATTGCACTCTATAACATGTATAGTCATGCAAATAATACTATTGTGTTCACAATGACTTTACCAGCCAAGCACCTAGAGGTCTCCTTGTTGTGTCTGTACTGTGCCCTTACTCTATTCCAAGAGGGTCCTAGTAGAATATGCACACTCAGACCCCCTCACTGCCCTTGTGTTAAATCTGACCCATCCTGACCCTACTATTTCAAGATTGAAAGGCCCTTTTGGAAGAAACATCCTGTAGATCATTCCGTGGCTGGAAGTGGTCTCCTCTGTTGGCTGACAAGGAACCATGACATTCGAAGCAGGGCAAGAAGGGGCTTGTCACCAGGTTAACATGTGCAAAGAGGGCACATGCTGAAAAGTCATTTGCCTGGTTTTCTTTTTTTTTCCCCTTACAGTATCTTTTTCCTTCTCTTGTCATTGCTTTTATAATATACAATTTTGTTTTCTGTTTGTAATTTTCTGCTACAGTGGTTTCAAAGTTTCAGAATAATCAATAACTGCAAGGATGATACACACACACATAAATACACACGCGCACACACATATATATCAACTGGCATATTTGAAAGTTACATGAAGCTCCAGTTCACATAATTCAGAACTGCAGTATTTCTCAGCAGTCCTGAGAACCAAGGGGTGCTGCTCTGGCCTTACCCGAGCCCCATCTTCATTGTTCCGTGTCTCCTAGCTAACTTAATCCAGGCCTACGGGAATTTGCATTCAAAGCCGCACACACTATTTGTTCTAAAGGTCGCTCCATATGATACCGTGTGAAGGGAAGCATCAACAAGCAAGGGCAAAATATTCAGAAGGCAAGGTAAGCACAGATGACTGGTGCTTACTTACCAATTTGTCGTAAACATTTTCACATGGGTTTCATCTTACTTTACTGGGTACTCCATACCTACCAGGAATTGTAATTTGAAAAGAGGCTTTGGTTCTGTATCAAGGTGCTGTGGCATCAGGAGAGAGACAGATGCCAGCCATACCTAGACACAGAATCCTTGATATGGTGAAAGCCTGAAATTGTCGCCTGTAGATTAATCAGTTAGCTCAGCTTTACCATGCTTACTGAGTCATCTGACATCAACAGTAAATTGGTGTCCTCTCAATTTATGAAAGAAAAACATTTCATTCTATTAAATTTAAGACAAAACTGAATATAGTCTTACATAATTACCCTTAAAGCTGATATTAAGTACCTAAACAGATAAAATAATGATCAGTTAAATGAGGGATATTGAAACATCCATAGTCTTTTCATAGCCTTGCTTTTTTCCCCCTCTTCTCTTCAAACATAAGCTTTTAAATATTGAAAGCTCGTGTTCGGTGCCTAGATTGGAGTTGATGAGGGAACTACTGAATTGGAAGAGGATGCTGCTAGGATTTTAACCAGTAAACTCATTCAGAGTTGATCTGGGTGTTATTTAAGCTAGTGAATGTGTTTTCAGTGAACACATGGTTTCTATTGTGAAATCAGATGACAGTTTTAACTGTGAATATAGATAATTACCCTTTGGACTTTAAACATTTATATGTGTCACGTTATGTCAGAGCACTTTTTATGGTCAATAGGTTGAAAGGTTATAAAGTTGAAAATGACAATCAGGGATTTTGAGTCAAATAAGGCAGCTGGCAAAAATAGTACAATTCACTACTGCTCTCTTTTGGAAAGACTTAGTAATAGCACCCGGAAAACAACCACTACACCAACGATAGCATGTGCTTTATCTAAGAAACTTGAACTCAGTAAGACCCCTAATCTTTAGGATTATAATTCATCCTGTACATATATATTTATCGCTAAGTGAATGATAGAAAATCATTTTTCCCTTAGTGTAAAGGTAGAACACTTAAAAGTTATTTTAAATTCCATTAAAAAAAGATGACCGCGTCATCTTTGAGATGAACTCTCCATGGAAATGCAGTGTTTTCCCGAATCTTGAAATGTAATAGCAGGGCACGTATGATGCTAGGCTTCAGGAAAAAAATTGTAAATTGTGCTGCCTGACCTCAGTACTTCAAATGTCAGAAACAAAACAAAACAAAAACTCCTTGAAATAGAATCTGATAGTATTTCAAATGTTTACAGGATTGCAGAATGGATGACTTGTTACCTGTCTCTATTGAGAAAGTGTATCAAAGTTCTCAACAGAGCATAACTCATTGCAATGCCCCCCATCCCACTCCCCAAAACAGCCACAACAAAATAAATCCACTACCTCTGACTGGGTTCTGGCAATTTTCAGATTCCTGGTTTGAGGGTGGGGATGGGGTATTTGGCAAAAGTTTATTTTAAAATTAATGCCGCTAAAGTGACTAGGGATCTCAGATGATTGTTATGAACATATATCATTCTCAAAATTGTATTTTTATTTGTCTTTTGCACTTCATACTGACAGCACCCAATTTTAAATGATGGTGATAATACCAAGTCTTATAGTAGTCAATTTATTACCCCCAAAAAAAATGAATAAAATAAGACTATGACATTTGCTCCATCTATTATCTTTCATCTCAAAGGATGCATTTGGGGGGAAGGCAAAGACAGTATCATGATCATTTCCAGTTTCACGAAAAAGGGAAAGCATACAATGTTGTGCTATGAGCATAGTTGCTCAAATTGTTTGGAATCATTGACATTAGAAGTCAGTTTTGTAAGATGCCAAAAGACAAATCAAATTAATGGTGAAAGACTTTTAAAACTAAAAGATTATAACCACAATTAAAACAAGGTTTCCATTTACAATACTGACAAAAAATTTAGAGACAAGGGTATTTGCATAAACCCACTGACCCTCATCATGTAGCCGTAAACACCATGTAAGCACCCAAGTACTTCTAGCCAATTGCGTGCATTTACTATTTCCCATCTGGAAAATTAAATTATAGAGTTGAGTAGAAAAAATAATAACATACATCTTACTTTAATTTAAAGTTTTTTCATACCGATAAAACTAAAATTTCTCTTTTAAGAAATATCCAACTAAAATCACTTTTTCAACCACATTTCCTTCACCTTGAAATTGGAAATCCTTTCTTTCCTCTTGGAAGCTAAGAGTATAAAATTTAATTCTTAAAAGATGTGGCCAGGCAGAGGAGCAGAGACTATCTAGTGATCCAATGTCTCTTGATCTCAGTAAAAGGAGGAGGGCAGGCTTCAAGCAATCATGAGAAATTTAACCAAAAATGCATCTACTCCCCCCCTCATAGTATCCTCTATATAAGCACGTTTGTACTTGGATTTTTAATATCATTTGCTTTTTAAAAAATCAAAATAGTTTCCCTATATATGTATAGAATAACTGCTCCAAATAATCATTACTTTCAAGTTTCAGTGAGCTTTGATTATTTTTAATACCTTTTAAAAATTATTTTTAAATAATTATTTTTAATTCCTTAGCTTGTTACTACTAGACTTAGAGTCCTTTCTAGAGCCATGTCTCTAACCAGATAAACTTTGTATTAATGATGAATGCAGTTATTTATTTTGTAAAAGATATAATAGTCTCTGGATAATTACCAAAATGACAGTAACCAAACCCACTGTTTAATTTCATTGACAGTAAGAAGGAATATGTAAGAAGCAGGCTTCTACTTGAATTGCAGCCACTGTTAAGTTTGCCTTAAGAGAGAGAAGTGACAGAGAGATGGGAGTGGGGTCAAGGGATAAAATCAGATTATTACACATTTACACATGCTCTTAGTAGTGAGTGAACTGTAAGAACCCAATATATTTCAAAGGGGCATTTATGGTCCAAAAATGCTTTGGACCATTTTTAAACAAATGCATTTATTAATCAATCTTCAGATGCTAATCAATACTGGGAGGATAACATGCTTTGAAACACTGACAATTAAAAGGTGCACAACAGTAAGCCTTTGCAAGTTAATGAATGCCTTGTATGCTAAGTGGGAAAAAGGATCATACAGGTAGTAGGGAGTTAAATTATTTTTTGTTAATTTTTGATGAAGATTTTATGGTAATTTTTGAAAGTGGTATATTAAACTAAAAATGTTTGGGATGGTTTGTATAGTTCCAGAACATTGAGTCTTTAAAATTCTTATTTATATGATAGATCCCTTTGTACAATTCTAGAAATTATACTTACTATAATTCATGTAAAGTTGGGCTGTATGAAGATGAATGAGATATCAGGCTTGAAGGAAGGCTCATTAACCACCTGTGCCATGCAGATGTCACAACCTTGCTTGGGGAAGCACCTAACTAATGAAGATCAAAGACTTCAGTATACCTTAATGCAAAGAAAACAAACATCCGCACCACTGGACCAGTAACCAACATCATGATAAATGGTGTAAAGACTGAATTTGTCAAGGATTTCCTTTGACTTGCATGCGTAATCAGTGCTCATGTAAGCAGCGGTCAAAAGATCAAATGACATTGCCTAGAGCAAATCTGGCTTCAAAGGAGCACAGTTATCACTTTGAGGACTAAGAGGGACAAGACTAACTCTCTAAAGATGCTATGGAAGTAGCATCTGACCTCTTCTGACTTGACAAGGAGAAGCGAGACTCAAAAACCAAAAGTCAGTCCAAGTTTTTTCCTAGGATTTTCAAGTCATACACGCCTCCACTTTCCAACCTTCTAACTACTTCCTACCATAGCACTCTCGACTTCTCAGTTGGGTTGGATAATTTATTGCAATGGCCATGCCGAACTCACAGACCACAGTCATGATTATGAGTAGTTACCAGGTTACACTTCAAGCTCAGAACCCTCAGAGTTCCTGTCAAGGTAGCCCCTTCTTAGCTGTGCCCACAGGCAGGTCAATCTCTGATCCCTGATCACTCAGTTAGATGGCCCCTTAGGAGGCCTCTACCCTGCTAGGGTACTGGTAAAAATCTACCTTTGCATTACTGATAATTGCCCCAAAGGTACCCCATTCCATCTCAAGATTCAGCCTGAAAGTATTCAGCTCAATCTCATGGCACAGCCAACTCAATACCCTGAGACTGGAGAAGTACATCCGTACACAAACCTCCTGCCCAAAAGCACTCATCTTCACTCACCTCACCAGCTGGGAATCCTACTGCCCCCTCTGACTCATGCTCTGCCCCTTGATGCTAGTGCTGCCCCTCCTGTCGCTTATCTAGCAATCATGATCAAAACCTAAGTTGTTCCCTGCCTTTGAAATAAACCAGGGCTGAAAGTCAGAATGTAGACACAGAGGTGGGAAACATCCGCATGTAGTCCTTCCCTTCCAGCTAACAGCACGTGCCTCATCGAGAAAAGCAGGTCTAGTCATCACATTAGGATAGAGCTGTGAGTTAATTAAATGTTTGACCAAATAGAGCAGACTAATTTTTTTTTAATCATTTTATTGGGGGCTTGAACAATTCTTATCACAATCCATACCTACATCCATTGAGTCAAGCACATTTGTACATTTGTTGCCATCATCATTCTCAAAACATTTGCTTTCTACTTGAGTCCTTAATATGAGCTCCTCATTTTCCCCCTCCCTCCCCACTACCCCCTTCCTCATGAACCCTTCATAATTCATAAATTATTATTTGTGTTATTTTACACTGTCCGATGTCTCCATTCACCCACTTTTCTGTTGTCCATCCCCCAGAGAGGAGGTTATATGTAGATCCTTGTAATCGGTTCCCCCTTTCTACCCCA
>NW_022104341.1:43088693-43091216 GCF_000313985.2 Echinops telfairi
AAAAAAAAAACATTAACTAAACTTAAAGAAATTCCTGAAAAAGACTTACACCTGTGAAAACACATAAAGCAATCATGGCTGTGATTCCCACTCAGCATTTGATTTTACCACTTTTATGAACATTTTCTGCATCGCATTACATCATCATCTGCCTGTGCCTTGTCACTGGGGCCAAATATAAGAGCATAGAAATGGGGCCATGCTAAGGTCATTAAAAAAGTCATACCAGTAACTTTTTAAACAAAGGCATTTTCTGGATCTCCTCACAGTTCTGGACATCAGCAAAGTAATGTAGAATCATTTCTGAGGGAAAAAAGAAATGAGCAGCTTAGATTTTTATGTAAGCATGAGGGCAGGCATGCTATCTTTTCATTTGAAATATAATCGGCATGGATGTGATTAGAGCCCTAACTTCAGGAAGCATGACTATTATCAAAATTGGACTAGCGGCGGTATTTCTCCAATGACGCCGTTGTTCGTATGTCTATGAGAAAGCATCTATTTCCTCAAACTCACTTCTCCTTCTTCAAATGCATTAGAGATTGACACAAAGTGACACATATCAATAATTAAATCATAACTTAAACCTATCACACCTCCAAAACTGATGTTCAAGTCCTTCACAACATTTCTCTAAAATCTTTAACAGCAGGTGGGTGTGCGCCACACCCTTGATGCTTGTCTGTTTCTCTGTGGAGTCAACTATTCCATAAATGAGGGATCATACGATAGGTCTAGAAATAACATGAAATTATTTTTGCTCATTTAATTTCTGATTTCACTGATGAAGGGAAATGTTTATAAATTGGGCCTCGAACATTCTGCATTCTGAAAATATATATATACAAGTCCTTTAACATTGAACATGTGAATCCTTGAATATTTCGCTGAGATGGAAATGTAATGACCTAAATCCCTGGGGCCAAGGTTGAGTCCCAATGTTGATGCTTACCAGCCGTGGAACCATAGACAAATGACTTTACCTCTTTGATGCTGAATTCCCTCATTTGCAAAAATGGGGACAATGCAATCTTTCTCACCAGCATAATGAGATGGTTACTGCATGCAACTGTCCCATTATGCCTGCACAAAAGATCGTGCCATTTTATAGGAAGGAATTATAGTATTGCAGTTACATAAAGTGAATGGTATTTTATATCTCGTACTCAACCAAATGCTAGATTCTCTTAAGTTCTTACATGTAAAAACATTTGCAAATATTATTTTACTTAAGCTGAGCACAAATAAAACATTCTCTCCAAGGTAGCCTGAAAATATTTTACTGCATCAAACACAAGCTCTAAGGTTGATTTTAAAAATGTTAAAACCAGGCCTCTGCATCCATCACTACTTTTACTCATTTGGATTTCTTACCTGGTTACTGCTGCTGAAATAACAAAGGAGGCATTCATGACTCTATTAAATTAAAATTGGGAATGCAACCATGTAAACTGGTCTGCCAATTGTGTGAAACACATTTCCATTTTTTTTAATCTCAAAAAGGTGTTCCTTCTCTAAAGGACTATAGACTTTCACATCGACTGTTTCCAAATTGAATGAAAAGGACAAGATCTACACCATAGAATGATGCTAAATTATGCATGCAAAATATTTCCTTTTGTTATTATAAAAAATGAAAATCTCTGCAAAAAATGCATAGCTACTAGCTACATGCCCAATTTGTTTTTATTGTTACCAGAGATGTGCTTATAGACTAATTTTGCAGGTGGGTTCATTGCACCTGTTTTTCAAATGATAGTCTTTAATGAACTGTCTTTGTCAGAAATATGTGCAGTCATAAATATGTATGTAGTTTGTCAATTCCAAAATGACTGGCCATGTTCTACTCAGATATGGTAGTGCAGGGAGCATGTCTCCCTCTATGTCTCTAGTGTATGCAAGTAGTGTGTCACAGTTGAGCCACCATGAGGAAATACAACATGTTCAAAAAACAAATCTTCCCAAATGGATCCTTTTTAACCTTTGTTTTTCCCGAGAATTCTACAGAAAACAGGTGAAGAGAATAAATTAATATCCAATGCCATTTCTACCCTTCCGATACCTAGAATCCATGATCCATAGTAGTTAACTTCTGTAAATTCTACTTTACTAGGTCACAGTTTCATACTTTTTACCGGTGAGGAAACAGATCTAGAGCATTTGAGGTTTTTTTTGCAATTTCACACAAAGAGTGGCACAGCTGCACTAGCTCTTTGGACAGCCAAGTGTGCCTTTTTGTAAAATTCAAAGTTACAATGTTAAATTTACCTGACCAGAAATTTGGTAGTAAATGTAGTTCTCTTTAGTATGGTAGTATTTTCCTAATTGATAATAAATTTTGATATTCTTCCTCAGAAATTTAATTCTTGAGATACACTGCTGCATGCTGTGAAGAAATGTATTTTTAGAAATGTGTGACACTTAATGCCTGTTCATTTTCTATAACAGATGGTCTAGGTATTTGATATAGTAGTTTATTATGCCAGTCTGGCTGATAAATACAAGTAGGATTAACTGAAGGGC
>NW_022104341.1:43091851-43105676 GCF_000313985.2 Echinops telfairi
ACAAGGTCCCTTTAAGACATCTCTGGAGCTGGGGACTGGCGGTTAGTTGACAGTTGGTGATCTTCCTTGTGATTGGCTGCTGTGCTGAGACAGCCTCACTCTATAGAGGGAGATCTGGCAGCAGAGAGATGAGAAGGACTGCTAGTCTCTCACAACTCTGAGCCATTTGTTGTGCTTATAATTTAACTGTTCACTTATTATATTATAGATTTATCTGTATATGATTTAACAGTTCATTTCTTTTTATATATCTAATCTTTATAAATAAACATATTTAATTATCAGCAATTTGGTTTTATCTCTCTAGAGAACCCTGTGTAACACAGTATTTGATTTATGTACTCACCTTTATATGGCCTGCTGACTATTGAATTAAAAAAAAATCTTAGGACACTATTTTGTTGATAACTGAAATCTTGTCTTGCCGTCACATGAAATTTTATTTCTATGAGGAAAATGTAAGAGCAATGTTCACCTTATTGAAATTGGGCCTGATGTGGCAATTAATTGCACTCTTCTCATGGTGTCCTCCACCTGATGGTCAGGCCTCATGACAGGAGTGTGAATTCAATGGAACAGGAATTTTAACCAGGTTTCGATTATTAAAGTGGCTGTAGCCAATTCCAAATTGTTAAAGATGGTTTATCAGATCTGATATACTTAATTTTGTTTTTTGTTTATCTTCCTGAAAGAAACGATCTTGCTCAGGAAAATCATTCACATATATAATAGGGAATAGGACATCCTATAAGTCAAAAACTTTAAAATTATTCTTTATAAACAAAATATATATTTATTAAAAGGCACACATTTTTAAGTTTATAAAATTATTTGTTTTACAAAGGAGAAGTTTCCTTCACTTATGAGAAAGCAAAAGGCTGAATCCAAAAGAGCACATAGGCATATATTCGTCACTATTTAGGATAAATCCAAAATCAAAACGCTCTTAAACGTTTATTCAAGTTAGACTCATAAAAAGCTAGCCTAAGTACTTCTGAAAGATGAGAGCATGCTCCAAATCAATTGAAAATGAGGTTTCATTAGATCTTTCCTACCTTTAGATAGCTACTTTATAGCAACATCAAGGATTGATCAAATAATAGATCCGGGATTCCAGGAGTACAAGTTGGAGCTTAGCGATATCTTCATAGCTAGCTGATTGTAATTCCTGGTCTGAATGTTAGAGCAAGATATAATATATATATATCTTTTAAAAATTATTCCTTTAAAATTATTAATTTGGAGTTAATCTACATATCATATCATTTCATTGTTCAATCACAATAAGCAAAACTGTACAATGGCTACCGCAGCAAATTTCCAAACATTATTTTTCATATTGGACCCCTTCACATCATCTCTTTTACCCCACTCCCCCACCGACCACCACCATTGTACCCTCCCTCCACCAAAACCCTTATTCTTCGTGCTGTCCCTATAGGCTCCTCAATACTGGGCTTCATGTACTGAAACACAGAAAACACATAACACAACTTCAAGAGGGTGACCTCCAATGACATGACACCTCTGAGATACACCCTAATATGAACAAATAGAAACAAAGCAAAATTACAGAAAATGTTGGCAATCAAATCAGGTCCAGCATGCATCATAGGGGGAGGGTCTACTGAGAATATTTTAGCTATTGAAGTCAGATCTATGCCTTTGATCTGCTATACTCCAATGCCCTCCATGTAGTAACCAGTATTCTCCCATGCCTCAATTGTGGAGAGAGGGAGTCTACTGGAGGCTCATTTCCTATATAGTTCCAACAGATGAGTGTTGGAATTCCACTGCCATCCATAGCTTTCTGCAAACCGGATGCTCACAATTAATTCTTACACCATACCCTCGCTCAATCCTCACCATCAGGAATGGAACCCAGAAGATATGGATGCCATAGCCAAATGTGGTGAAGAAATTCGATAGTTCACAGCGTCTGGACTCTTAAAGGCTTGTCTCCACACAGCCAGCCAAGTGAAATGTCAGCTCACTCCACGTGGAAGAAGCACACCATCATTAATCACTGAATGATTGTAAATCATACAATCTGAAGTCAAAAGAGTGATTAGAGTAATAGATTTTATTTTAGATAGAAAAATAAAATATAGACATATAAAATGGAAACTTTGCATATTGTCTGTCAATTATAAACAATGTAGCCATTCATACAGCAATCCTACATGATCTGTGTTGGAAATGTATATAATTATTTCATTTTATATGTAAGTTCAAATATAATGAATGTCTCTTAAAAATAGAAGGAAAAAAAACAAAGCTAATTAGTATCTTGCCCAAAGTTGTAGATCCAGTTAATGTAGTCTGCAATAGAATCGTGTTCATTTGAATTTTTCACATTGACTGCATATGAATTGTTCTTAGGTAGCTAGAATAAATTTGTAAAAACAGACATGGTTCTTTGAGTATACAGTGGGCATATCTGCTATCTTATTGTCATTATGTGTGTGCTCAAAGGCAGGAAGGAATTAAATTATATTTTACTGTAATTATTCAGAAATGGAGAAGTGGCAAAAGAAAATGGAGAATGATACTGCTAACAGGAAATATTTTAAAAAGCAAAATAACATAATCATACAGTATTCATCAATTTTTGTATAAATTCTGTTTATTACTGCTATTGATTATGCAAGTTGATGTAAATAATCACTGAGGAGTTTCCATTACATAATTTGAGAAACACTGGTTGTTAGAAAGAAACCGAGGCTTCAATCTTTTTAAAATCATTTTATTGGGGGCTCATACAACTCTTATCACAATCCATACATGCCTCCATTGTGTCAAGCACATTTGTACATTTGTTGCCATTATCATTCTCTAAACCTTTGCTTTCTACTTGAGCCCTTAGTATCAGCTACTCATTTCCCCCCTCCCTTCCCCCTCCCCCTTACCCCATGAACCCTTGATAATTTATAAATTATTATTATTTTGTCATATCTTACACCATCCAACATCTCCCTTCACCCACTTCTCCACCGTCTATCCCCTAGGGAGGTGATTATATGTAGAGCCTTGTAATCTGTTCCCCCTTTCTCCCTCACCTTCCCTCCACCATCCTGGTATTGCCACTCTCACCAGTGGTCTTGAGGAGTTCATCTGTCCAGGATTCCCTGTATTTCCAGTTCCTATCTGTACCAGTGTACAGCCTCCAGTCCAGGTGGATTTGTAAGGTAGAATTGAGATCATGATAGTGGGAGGGGAGAGGAAAGGATTCAAGACTCAGAGGAAAATTGTATGTTTTCATCATTGCTACTCTGCACCCTGACTGACTCATCTGCTCTCTGTGGCCCTTTTGCAAGGGGATGTCCAATTGCCCACAATGAGTCCTGGGTCCCCACTCCGCACTCCTCCTCATTCACAATGCTATGATTTTTTTTTTGGTGTTTGATGCCTGATACCTGCTCCCTTTGACGCCTCATTATTTCACAGGCTGGTGTGCTTCTTCCATGTGGACTTTGTTGTTTCTCAGTTAGATGGCCGCTTGTTCATCTTCAAGCCTATAGGACCCCAGACCACATTTGCTTATGCACCTGGTTTGTCTTCTGCGATCATGTCTGGAGAGGCTGGTGTTCTTCTTCCATGTGGGCTTTGTTGTTTCTCAACTAGATGGGCCTCTGTTTATCTAGTGACCAGCTATCAAAAGTTATAGTGTCTGGGGTCTTAAGGCTTCAATTTTTAACACTTCCAGTTGCCACCGAGTCTATTCTAACTCATGTCAATCTCTAGTGTGGCAGGGGGAGTGCTGTCCTTCAGAGGGAGTATAATGGCTGATCTTTCAGAAGTAGATCACAGAACCACCCTTGGTCTGTCATTGTGTCATACTGTAGTGGCTTGCATGTCGTGGAAGATACGGCACTGGTAGGGTCACCTGAGGCCAACAGATTTCAGGCTTAAACAATGGGGAAGGCTAAGGCTGTCCACTTCTGAGACAATAGCCACTGAAATTTTATGAATAGAAGTGAACCATTGGTAGAAAGTATCAGAATATATACTCCTCAGTTTGGAAAACACTCAAAAAATGATTTACAAAGAACTTCCTGCTCAAAGTAGAGTTGGCTTAATGGTGTGGATAAAGTAACCTTCCATGACCTTCATTTACTGATGGGGCAAACATAAAGTGAGATGAAACATTCAGTAATAATTGAAACATAGAATGTATGAAGTATGAATCCAGAAGAATTGGATATCACCCCAAATTAAATGACACACATAAAAATTGAATATATTTGTGAAAAGAGATGATGGAGAATCTCAATATCATTATCCAAAATGATGCTAGGGGCAGACTTTGGAAAACCCCATCAATTGCTTATTTGTAAGTTCAGGTGCAAGCTGAAGAAAATTAAAACAAGTCCACAGAGCCAAAATATGATCATGAGTCAATATCACTGGAATTTTTGAAGTGTCTCAAAAGCAGATGGGATGAGTTGAACTCTAATGACAGAAGACTGAAACAGCTGTGAAATGACATCAAGAACATCATACATGAAGAAAGCAAAATGACATTCAAAAGGCAGGAGGGAAAGAAGACAACAAAGTCGATGTGAGAAGAGATGCAGAAATGTGCTCCTGAAGGAGAGTAGTTAAAGCACATGGAAGAAATGATAAAGTAAAAGAGTGGAGTAGAAAACTTCAAAGGGTAGATTACTAATGGAAGCATTTTCATCGTGGCTTCGGCCAGGAATCTTGAAGGTGTTGTAGACAAACTGCACAACAGCAAAGCAATCTGTCTTGGAAGAAATACAACCTGATCATTCCTCAGAGATGAGAAACATATCATCATACCTCTTTCCCGAGCAATCTCTCAGTAGACTCAACCAAACTTTTGCCTATCTGACAACTGCATTAACTCTTTACTCTACCCAGGGACTCCTTAGTTATATTAGGCAAGCACCTGTCAAGCGTGGATTGAAATACTCTATAGCCATTTGTTGACTGTATGCAATAACCTCGTGGATAACAAACTCTGCACGGCCATGAAAAGAACAGCGGCACAGTTCATTGTACTCATGCAAACGCTGTACAGGGATCAAGAAGCAGTCGTGTGAACAGAACCAAGAAATCCTGCTTGGTTTAAACTCAGGAAAGGTGTGCGTCAGGGTTGTATCCTCTCACCATACTTATTCCATCTGTACGCTGAGCGGAAAAGCAGAGGAGCTGGATTGTGTGATGAAGAATGTGACATCCAGATTGGAGGAAGGCTTGTTAACATCCTGCGATGTGCAAATGACACAAACTTCCTGAAAGTACCTGAAGCACTTGCTGATGAAATCAAGGATTGCATCCTTCATTATGAATTCAATGTAAAGAAGCCCAAAATCCTCTTAACTGAACCAATAGGTAAACACCAAGTTAGACAAAAGTGTGAAGTTGTCAAAAATTTTAATTGGATCCACAATCAATGCTCCTGGATTAGCAGTCAAGAGATCAAATGACACAAATTACATTAGGTAAATCTGCTGTGCAAGATCTCTTTAAAGTGTTGAAAAGCAAGGATGTTACGTTGAAAAATAATAGACCTAAGCCAAGGAATGTCCAATCACTTCCCATGCATATATTAGGTGGTTATTGAATAAGAAAGACAAAAAAATATCAATGCATTTGCACTGTGGTGTGGATGAAGACTATTGAAAGTACCATGGGCTTCCCACAGTCTGTCTGGGAAAAGGTACAGTCAGAATGCTCCTTAATGACAAGGATGGAAAGATTTTGTCTCATGTTATTGGACATGCTATCATGAGTGACCAGTCTTGGAGAAAGAAATCATGTGTGATAAAGTAGAATGGAAGAAAAGAGGAAGACCCTCAACTACCTGGATTGACATAATAGCTGCCACAATAGGCTTATACATAAGAATGAATACATGGATGACACAGGACTGAGTGGTGTTTTGTTCTGTTCTACGTAGAGTAGCTATGCGTTTCAGCTAACTCAATGGTTCATACAAACAGCAATGTAATTAATTATTATAAGGCTTCCTGTTTTACAAATGAGGAAGGAAACAACAAAGCCCACATGGAAGAAGCACATCAGCCTATGTGATCCTGAGGTGCCGAAGGGATCAGTTATCAGGCATCAAAGAAGAAAAAATCATATCATTGTGTGCTCACCTCCATGATACGATCGCTGAAGACAAATGGGTGCATAAGCAAATGTGGCGAAGAAAGCTGATGATACCCAACTATCGAAAGATATAGCATCTGGGGTCTTAAAGGCTTGAAGGTAAACAAGTGGGCATCTAGCTCAGAAGCAACAAAGCCCACATGGAAGAAGCACAACAGCCTGTGCGATCACAAGGTGAGAAAGAGATCGGTATCAGGCATCATCAGAACAAAAAATCTTACCATAGTGAATGAAGGGAGGAGTGCGGAGTGGAGACCCAAAGCCCATTAGTAGACCACTGGACATCACCTTGCAGAAGGGTCTCGGGAGGAGACAAACCAGTCAGGGTGTGATGTAGCAACGATGAAATTACAACTTTCCTTTAGTTCTTAAATGCTTCCTCCCCAGCCCCCTACTATCATTATCCTAATTCTACCTTGCAAGTCTGGCTAGACCAGAGGATGTATATTGGTACAGATAAGAACTAGAAGCACAGGGAGTCCAGGGCAGATGATCCCTTCAGGACCAGTGGTGTGAGTGGTGATACTGGGAGTGTAGAGGGAGAGTGGGTTGGAAAGGGGGAATCAATTACAAGGATCTACATGTGACCTCCTCCCTGGGGGACGCACAACAGAAAAGTGAGTGAAGGGAGATGTCAGACAGGGCAAGATATGACAAAATAATAATTTATAAATTAGCAAGGGTTCCTGAGGGAGGGGGAGCGGGGAGGGAGGGAAAAAATGAGGAGCTGATGCAAGGGGCTTCAGTGGAGAGAAAATGTTTTGAGAATGATGACGGCAATGAATGTACAAATGTGCTTGACACAATTGATGTATGTATGGATTGTGATAAGAGTTGTATGAGCCACTAATAAAACGATTAAAAAAAAATGAGGAAGTGAGGTTTGGATCAGTGACATTAATTGCCCAAGGTTGTATATCCAACTAGTAAGTTGCACAACTGGGGGAAAGTCAATGTCATGTGGCTACAGTGTTCATGTTCCTAACCACTGCTCTCTATGTCGTCTTGTGCTTCTGTGATCCAAAGCCACTTTAACGTACATGGTATTGCTTAGAAAACGAATGTTCTTAAATCCTGGAGGCTAATATTCTGAAGGCCTAGAAAATATAATTTAATTCTCCTGCGACTCTCGGTTTATCACATTAATCAGTAGAGTAAAAAAAAAAACCAAACATGTTGTATTTGCTCAGTTATAATTAGATTAACCAAAAGAAGAGAAGTAATTTGAAAGAATATATAAAAATTACACCTGCATGATTAGAGTATTATTAAAGTTTGTGGATTTTAAGTACTATTTATATTTGTTCCCATAAAATAACAAACTATATGAAAACCTTGATGTTAAAATTTAGCTATATTTGAAAATGGATTGTATATTAGGGCTAAATCTATTTTAATACAAGTACTTTATTCTAATTTGGAATATTTTCTGGTTCATTTATTTTACATAGAAAACTTACACCAAAATGGTATTTAAATACAAAGGATGGTTCAAATACAAGAATTCTGCAGAATTCTACTTATTGAGTTCTCAAATAACTCTTGATTTTCCAGATACAATGTATTCGATGTACTCTCATTGTGTCCCTTCACCAAGAGAACTTTAGGCCTTTTTATGCTCCTATGAATATTAGCACTTCTAAGAGTAGTTGGTTATAAAATAAGAGAAATTAAAATTTAAATCAGCCCATTTTATAAGTTTTATACTGAATCTTTTGGCTGGGGCCAAAAGAATGCTTCTTTAATAGAGATGATTTATTTTTATGTAATATATCCCATATTTTCCCTTTTCTCAGTTATACCAAAAGATTTTCTATGACTCAATGGCAGCTTATATTTTCCTATGTTTGGACATGACAGTTAAAAGAGTGCTATTGAGTTTTAATAAAGAATTAAGTATTATGTCATAATTATGTATATTATAAATATATAGTTATTATGTATACTAGGAATTCAAGTATTATATTCAGTTGTACAGCAGGTAGTCATTTGCAAATGACTTACCTAACTTTAACTCATTATTTATTTCTGTCCAGAATTTATTTATGACATTTGTGACTTCTTAGACTGGTTTCCATTTTTGCCGTTTCTCCATTTTTCTGTTCACCAAATATTCCAGATTCTCTCATTTCACAATGCCTTTGTACATTATACCCTCTCTGCACTGCTCCATTCTGCAAGTCCTAGCTTGATGTTCCCCCACATATCTGCTGAAAACCTTCTAAAATATTACCTTGCCTAATTAACTACTAAACCATGATCTATTTGTCATCAGCATGATTTCCCTTGTGCCATGTCCTCTTCTGAATTCAACTTGAATGTCCGACAACTCCTTGTCATAGTACTACTGAAATAATCCAATTTCTGCATTGTGTAGCTTCACTTTAATTGGAATGGGGAAAAAACAAACAAATGTGATTATTTTATAGTCCGTTGGTGAGGTAGCTCTCTTCCAAGTGTCTTGGCTTCAACAAATGAGTGCTGCTCGCAGACTTCATCAGCTTGTTGGAACACGTCAGTTGTTAGTCTACCAACTCCTGGAGCCTCAGAAGCAGACATGATGAAATGAGATACATTATCATTGACATCACTTGGATCTTAGTTGAAAGCATAGAATGACAGAAAAATACATACCTGTATTTTATTTACTATGCAAAGGCGTTCAACTGTGTAGAGCCTATCAAGTTAAGTTATGGATAACTTTGAAAATAATGTGTTACAGAACACTTTGAACAAATTATGGATAACATTTCAACAAATGGGAATTCTGAAATAGTTGTTCTTATGTACATAGACCAAGAGATGGTCATGTAAATAGAATAAGGTCAAAACTAATAGCTTAATATCGGGACATATCTATATCATCATCATATCCTTTCACCATTCATATTAAATTTACTTCATGATCTAGTAACCCGAGAAGGTGGGCAACTTGAAGAAGAGTTTGCTGTCAGAATCAGAAGAAGATTTATTAACCATTGGTATGCATTTGACATAAATTTGCTTGCTGAAAGTGAACAGGACTTGTTGATTTAGATCAAAGACTCAGTAATTGTTACAAGTCAATATAAAAACAAAAATCTCACAATGGAAACAATGAGCAACAAAATAATAAATGGAGCAAAGATTGATGCTGTCTGGATTTTTTTTAACTTCAACCCACAATCAATGCCCAATCAAAAAATCAAACAGCATATTGGATTGGACAGTTCTCTCTTAAAAAGATGTATTTAAAGATTACATGCTAAAGATGTCACGTTAGCAAGGTGTGCCCGATGCAACCTTTATATTTTGAATAGTCATATATGCATGTGGAGGCTGGACAATGATTAAAGGAGACCAAATAATTAATGCCTTTGAATTATGCTAGCTAAGAATATTGAATATGCCATGGACTTCAGGAAGAAACAAATCTGTAGAGAAAGAGATGCAGACAGAATGCACTTGGAAGTGAGAATAATGAGGCTTTATTCCATGTACCTTTTTCCCATCAGTGATAATCCACCTAAGGAGAACACAAGGCTTTATAAAGAGGCCCTCAAGGAAATGGATTCAGTGGCTGCAACAGTGGCAACAATTGTGAGGCTGGTGCACAACCTGACAGTATGTACGCTTGCTACAAGTTGAGATGCACTTGAGTAAGAAAACAGCAGGGTACCTTTCTAGAAGTTCATTGCTCTGCTCTATGGTCATTTTACTTTTACTTTCATCGCCCTGTTTTTCCAGACCTGTTGTACTAACAATGGTTCATTTCCATGAACAGTGGATAAAGTTTCAATCTCCTCGCGTCCTTACCAACATTTGTTGTGTTTTACTCAGGCTTTCAATGGCTGGTTTTAGAAGTATGTGGGCAGGATTTTCTGGGGAGCCATGACTGAATGAATAGATCTGTACCTCCAATCTTTCAATTAGTTGTCAAGTACAAATCAATCATTTTTGCACACAAGTATGTTAGCACACATATTGGAAACAATGCATAAGGCAAACTATAATCTCTAATTTCATCCCAGCAAATGAGATTTTGCTTCCCAAACTGAAACATTAATAAAATGCAAAAGGATATCATGCACAAAAAGAAAACACTTGCAACTTATGAATACCTGACAAAGAATTTGTATCCAAAATATGAGACTAGTTCAGAAATGCTGTCTTCAGAAATGGAAGCAGTTTGAATATACACACATTTCCTCAAAACAAGATTTGCCTGCTGTTTAGTATCATTCCACACAAGTTGATAGTTGACCTTTTCATATAAATTTAGTTCAAATTACTCCCTCAATGAATAATAGTAGGACTCACATCATTTATTCCACGTCTCTCCCCTGAAATCACCATCACTTATTGTCTGATGTGTCTTAGCTTTCCCAGTCTTATTTGGTTTTCTCTTTTGATCGTTTTAGGCAGATACCAAAATCTATGAATGGCATCTTTAAAGGTACAGTAGATATGGATTTTATCACAGTAAAAATTATTGTGAAATATTTATTTATGATTTGTGCTTTTATACTCCACTTAATAAAATATTTACATATTCACATAATTCAATGCATTCACATAATTCAAGGTTATAAAATTGTTCTTAAAAAGTTGACTGTTTTACTGTCCAATTATAGGTTAACCATTAATTTGGATTTGAATATTTTGTGTAATGTTAGGAAGTCATGATATATATAGATGCATTTTTTTCTAATTATAAGAGTATTTTTTTAAAATAATAATTGGTATGTAATTCACATACCATATAATTCAATAGTTCAAACAAGATACTTATATTTTTGTGACATGTAAAGATGAAGTTGGTCCAATATCAAATAGATTTTATTTTTTAGGCTACACTATTACCTCTATTACAAATGAGTGGTTATATTTTTATTAATTATTTCTGGATCTTCTAACTTACTTTATTGAAGTCATTATAATTTTATAGTAATTATTGATTTGTGTACTCTAAATTGTCCAGTTTAATTGTTCCTCAAGAATGCCTAGCCAAAATGTTGCTTCATGGATATGCCTTAAAATTTTAAAAATTAATATTTTCACTATGATATCTTTGTTATTTAAAATTAGGAAAACTAGTTTAAAAGCAGAAATACATAAAGTGGACAACTGATATCCATAATGCATTACCAAGAATTACATATTTTACAATTTGATTGCTTTCCTTCTATTATTTTAATTTTCCCTCTATTATTTTAATTTTCTTCTGTTATTTTTGTATAATTTTAGAGTTGAGTTCTAATTACACATGTGAAATTATAGTGCTTGAATTATTAAACATAACTTTTGTCATTATAATCAGTATAATAATTTTATTTCACAAAACTAAGAAAATGAAATGCATTATAAATATTTTTAAATATTCAGTTCCTACAACTGTTAATATTCTTCCATATTCACTGACAGATGTTAAATGTTTTTCTTCTCAAAAATTTAAATATCCTGAACTACAAACTCCACGTTTCAGTAAAAATATATGAAATTTAGATCTTATTTAAAAATATCTGCAACAGGGTGATTTGCAAATTTTCACAAATAAGGAAGTCAATGATTCAAGCAATTATTATGAATTTTAAGGATGCTAGTTTAATTGCTCATGTTCCTTTATAATCAAAATTTCTGTTTCTCAGATCTACTTCATGTACTAGGGAGAGTCAAACAGTCTCACTACAAAGTAATATAAAACGTTATTAAATGAAAGTATCAAAATGTGCAGCTATTGTTTCTTGGTATTTTCTCCATCTAGCTCTGTGCCCTTCCAAAGGCAGTGGCTCCACTCTCTAACCCCTCCCCAAGGAATACTGTCTGCTTCCATTTGAACCAGGTCAAAATAGCAGTATCGGGTTTTTTTTACTTTAGTTTAGTTTTGAGAATGATAATAACTCTGCAGGGGCAAGAGCAGCACTATGAGGTGGATAGGATATGGTTTCCTGTGTAATTCTTGCAGAATGTTTCTTGCTACCTTTGAAGAGTGAACAGGTATATTTTTGTGATGAAAATAATAACAATGCCATTTCTATTTTTTTAAACTTTTTCATGACAAACTCTCATTATCATCCTGTTTTCTTTAAGAAAATCCATCAGTTTTACCCCTTTGTGCCTCTCCAAATGGTTGCTATATATAACTTTTAAGTGTATCCCCGGGTAAATCCCCTCGGAAAACAATTTTGAACAGACACTTTTTTAAGGCACCTTAAGAAAGTTGAGGCACGTTCATTTGTGCAACAGAATGAACTTGTCTGCCACAATAGAGTGATTTCATAGATATGCTTAAACATATTTTGTTTAGACTGAGCCTGTTATTCGAATTAGGAGCCCGGGCCTAGGCTGCTAATCTTATGGTCAGCATTTCAATTCACCAGCCTCTCCAATTGAGAAAAATGAGCCTTTCTACTTCCATGAAAACTCACAATCTCTGAATTCCACAGGGCAATTCTACCTGGTTCTGTAGGGTCACTTAGAAAGATAATTATGTCAATAGTAGAGAGGTTTGTTTTGAGTTTGATATATGAATTGAAACCCTGATAGCACTATATTTGCCAGTACCCGTGTGTGTGTATATAATCGAGAAAATATGAAAAAAATATATTAGTGTGCAGTTTTTATTATTCCGTGCTCTAACCAAATAAATCATTTATCCACTGAAACTCTTATTAAATTTGGATATTGTTTGTTAGTGTCTAAGTGGGTATCAAATTTTGAAATAGGATTTATCTGAACTGTGAAATCATAACTGTGTGTATAAATGTATTTCTTAGAAATAAGATAATTGAGATAATAATAAGAAATAAGAAAATATTGTCTTAGAAATAAGACAATAATTTAACTACAGCTATCTAAATTCAGGTAGCAACTATTAGGTGTTCAAGGTTGTGGCCAAATTATAGGGAGAAAAAATGCCCAGCCCTAATCTGCAGATTTATCATAGTATCTATTTTTGAATGCATGTATTCATAATCTGTTGGTCATTTAGAGTAGTTTCTAAATATTATTTAAGAAAAATTGGCTTGGGTAGTTTCTTTTTAAAAAGATTTTATGATTCCTTTGTTTTCAGTTTTGTTGTGTTGTTTTACTTTTGTGCACTTTTTCTATGTATAAAATACCTGAGTCAGACAGTTTAGATGCACACATATGACAATTTTTACAGCATTTACTATAGTTTGAGGTTTTATAATTTTCAGATAATCTAATTTTCTTAGATATCTATAAGATTTCCTCTATATCGAGCTAGGAGGCAAAGGGCATTTATAGAAGTCTAAATAAAGGCATGTACATATGTAAATATATTTATATATGAGGATGGGGGAAAAGATCTATGTGCGTATATTTATAGATTAAATAACTGTTGTATATACATACAATGGAGTACTACACATCTCTAAAAAGCAGTGATGAACGTATGAAGCTCATTACTGCATGGAAGAGCTGGAGGAAATCATGCTAAGTGAAGTAAGTAAGGCACAAACAGACAAGTACAACATGAGTCTCTGAGGTAAGCGTTAAAGAAAAAAATGCAAAAGGAGCATAGGGAAAAAGCTACTGTACACAAACATTCTTGGGGTGAGGACAGGGTAGTATGGCAGGGACCAGACCAAATGCAGGGATGCACATGGTAGACAACTGGGGAGGAGGTGGGGAAAGGGAACAAAAAAAAAAGATGAAAATAAGGAAGAAATGGGTAGCGGGG
>NW_022104341.1:43108434-43109747 GCF_000313985.2 Echinops telfairi
ATATATATATATTTCCTCTATATCATGAAAAGAAAAATATTTACTGAGAGTTATGTTTATGTGGGACTCTCACAGATTAATTTATTCTGCATATCAGCCAGTAAGTTTGTATATCATTATTTCTCATGTCCTTAAGAAAAAGTATGTTAATATATTTATTTATTACTTAACTACCAATTATTTCATTTATTTCTGAGGTGTAGTTACAAGATTTAACATTAATTCTTTTTATTTTTGACTCTCAATTTTCTTCTCATTATAATCTCATTTTACATTTTCCCGGATTATCAAAGACTACTTTACATCAATTTGTCTTTCTATCTATTAATTTATTTATCTACATATCTTATGTATGTCCTGTAACGTGAATTCTTTCCTGTTTATTTTTCTTTTATTTGTATCTGCTACTTTGACACAAAATATTTTTAAATCTCAATATAACTATGTCTGTCATTTATCACATACATGTCTTTATTCAATTGGTGACATTCTTCATATAGCATCTAAATTGTTCTAATCATTAGAATCCCTAGATAAAAATATTCAAACAAATTCTTATTACATACAGTAGATGACACAACCTTGCTTCCTGAAAGTGAGCAAGCAGGGCCTGAAGCACATGCTGATGAAGATCATGGATTATAGCCTTCGAGATGGATTATAGCTCAATGGAAAGAAGACCAAAATCCTCACAGTTGGATCATGCCAAATGAAGAAAAGTTTGAAGTTTTCAAAGATTTCATCTTACTTGTATCCACAATAAATGCCCATGGAAGAAGCAGTTAAGAGACAGAAAGACATATGGCATTAGGAAAATCTGTTGCTCAGATCAGGAGTCTTACTTTGAGGGCTAAGGTGTGCCCAGCTCATGCCATGGTATTATTCATTGCCTCCTTTGCATGCAGAAGAGGAAGACCATAGAAGAATCCATGCATTTGAATTTTGGTGCTGGGGAAGAATATTGCAAGCACCATGGACTGCTAAAAAAGCAAACTGATCTGTATTGGAAAAAGTAAAGGCACAGTGTTCCCCAGAGCATAGATGGAAAGATTTTATCTTGCATACTTTGGATATATCAAAAGAAAAGACCATTCCCCTGAGAAGAAAATCATGTTTGGTAAAGCGGAGGGGCAGCAAAAAAAAAGGAAGGCCCTCAAGGAGATGTATTGACACCCTGTCTGCATCAATGAGCTCAGGCATAGACACACTGGTCAAAATGGTGCAGGACTGTGCAGTGTTTCTTCCTCTTGTACACAAGGTCACTATGAGTTGGAGTTGACTTGATGGCACCTAACAATAACAACAACAACACT
>NW_022104341.1:43111041-43113027 GCF_000313985.2 Echinops telfairi
AATAATAATAATTTCTAAATTATCAAGAATTCATGAGGGAGGGAGAGGGGAGGGAGGGGAAAAATGAGAAGCTGATACCAAGGGCTCAAGTAGAAAGACAATATTTTGAAAATGATGATGGCAACAAATGTACAAAAATGCTTGACACAATGTATGGATGTTTGGATTATGATAAGAGTTGTAGGAGCACTCAATAAAATGATTTTAAAAATATTTGTAAACAAGCAGCTTGTACCTAACCTGGGAATGTCTCAACCCATGGAAGAACTCTCTCCTCTAAGACTGGAAGGTAAAAAGAGCCTGTGCGCAGTCTTAAAAGCTCCCAATGTGACCACTTGGATTCACTTGTGGAGTAGAAGTGGGGGGAATGTAGCAATGGATAGTCACATTGAATCTGGCCACTGACACACTTGGACCTTGTTCACAGGGATGAGAGGAGAGATGAAAGTGTACTGAATGGTCTGAAGCTTCAAGATTTGCAAGGAACATGAGCATGTGGCATGACCTAACCCCTGAGGGCTACGTTGGTTGAGAATTTGTGAAGGGGCCAGTGATCTGAAGTTGGAGGAGTCAAGTGGGGAACTCTCTAGCTTGCACTGGCACCCATTGACATAGCTTGGCATGGCTAAGACTGAATTGACCAGATGAAGAGGCAGATGTGTGCTTCTGCTAGCTTTTGCACTCTGCTTACTGACTTGATAGATAGCTGGCCCTGATTTAACTTTGCTTATGGATTCAGATTTACAAGTTTCCAATGAAAACAAAGATTATTCACATCAAAGAACATGCTTGTCTCCTCAGAGCACTGGGTTTATAGAAATGGGCAGGTGAAAAAGTGAATATCCCATACAGGGGGTAAATAAAGGAATGGAGTGGCTGGCTTACCAATTTCCATCATTAGTGGAAGATGTTAATAGGAATATAGGATTCAAGTGTAGGTTTTTACAGAACCACAATCGTCAGGCATAGAATATTTTTCTTTTGTTAAAGATTTGTTAAGATTTAAATGGAGATGATGTATTTTCAATTGGACCATTTTAGTTGTGTCATGTTACACATAAATACGATCTTACTATTATCTTTGTTTTGAGATTATGTATTGTTAAAGAGTTGTGTAAGAACGTGAAGTTCACAGAAAATAGTTTGTGGATCTTGTATGATTGTATGTCAACTTGAATTTGTATGGAAGTATAGGGGTGGAGTCCAACCTATCAAGCAGGTCACAGCCTGATGATGCCTCCTTGGTGGTGTGGCTTTCTTGTAGGGAAGAGACTCTTTCTCCTCACTATAACTTCATTTGGACTCAGAGTCTGCCTCCAGGGGTGGCCCCATGTCAGTTGCCTGACCCTGACAGCTGTTGCCACCCTGCCATGCTTCCTCTGACCTTGCATTCCACGCCTCTCCACCCTATGATTCCCTGCTTCCTGATTCACCTCTCCGAGTGACCGCCCTGCATTGAGGTGAAGAGGGTCCCCAGCTTGCACTGTGTGGACTTGAGTTGGATGGAGCCAGGATGCCTTCTTGATACGGAGTTACTTCTTGATCTAAAATGCTATACTTTCTATAGATCAGTGTCACTGTTTATTTCTCTAGACACCCCAGCCTAACACAGCAACCTATCACAGGTTGGTTGTTCAAACCCACTAATTTCCATGCCATAGAAAGGAGAAGTAATCTGCCTCTACAATGACTTATATTTTGGAAACACAGGGAGCAGTTCTTCTCAGTCCAACAGAATTGCTATGAGTTGGAATTGGCTAGATGGCAGTGGTTTCATTTGTTTGATGCAGGAATATCTTCTTTGTTCCTATCTGTGTCTCTATATTCATATCTAGCAATGTTTATTTTTTTTCTTCCAATACCAACATGTTATTGGTATATATATACTTTTAGTCATTTTATTGCGGCTCATACAATTCATCACAATTTATACATTCATCAATTGTGTAAAGCACACTTATACATTTGTTGCCATCATCATTCTCA